>NC_052160.1:18387551-18728200 GCF_902713615.1 Scyliorhinus canicula | reverse complement strand
GGCAACACTCAATAATAATGGGTGTGGAGCTGAATCGAGGGATGTTAGGAGGTGTGGCAAAAGCTTGGTCAAAGACATGTGTCTGAGAGAAGGCGGGGGAGGGAAATAGATTGTTGGCTCTGTGTAACTGAAGCCATGTGCAGCAATCGTGATAAAGGTTACCCGTGTCTACGTGGGTTTCCTCCGAGTGCTCAGGTTTCCTCCCACAGTTCAAAGATGTGCAGGTTTGGTGGATTAGCCCCTTAAATTGCCCCCTTAATGCTTAAAGATGTCCTGGTTGTAGTGATCTGTACATCTGTACATACATCTGCACATACACCAGGGATTACAGACAGACGTAACAGCCACAGCATCACCAGAGGGCAGCATCAGAGATGGGTCCAGCCCAAGGGAGGATCCGCCTCTTTCAGAACCACAGGGCTAGTGAGCAGCAGCAGACAGAGACAGCTCAGCAGAGGCAGCTTACCTTAGCTTCACTGGTCATACCCCTTGACTGTATTATATCTAGTTAAGCTCTGGAAACAGAACAAACCCATTGAATAAAGTATTTGTGTTAACTGGATGTCTACAATCTTTGTTCAGACTTAGAGAATAACATATGGTACCAGGAGTGATTTCAGAAAGCTAGCTAGACACCAGCAAGAGAAGAAAAACTTAAACCGGATATTCGACTGTGGAAGACTTCGCAGCAAATGGATCCTCGACGACTAATTGATTTTATGGAACTTGTTGGAACTCCGTGGCAGCTGGAAACAACCGGTACTTTAAGTTATAACTGGAAAATGTTTGAGCAGCTGTTGCAAATATTTATCACAGCTAATGATTTAAGTACTGCCTCTGATGCAACGAAAATAGCTCTACTACTTGCAACAGGAGGGCATGAAGCTCGAGAAATCTATAATTGCTTTAATTACTTAGAGGTGAGGACAACACCAAAGTAGACGTTATACTCAAAACATTTGCTGAACGCTGTAACAGTCGGTCCGGTGAGATGTTGGAAAGATTTAACTCTTGTCAGAGAAACGGAGGGCCCATCTCTGATTTTATTACAAATCTCAAGTTAATACCACAAGGCTGTTATTATGCTGATTTCAGAGACACTGTGATAATGCATCAATTAATTTCTGGACTATCTGATAAAAATCTGAGGGTGGAACTTTCACAAAATAAGTATCTAACTCTAGACATTGCTATACAAAAATGCCTTGCTTATGGACAAAAACAAAATCAATACTTTGAGTCTCTAGAAACACAGAATCATCATTTAGAAAACAAAATTGGTAAAAATGGCGCAAACACTCACCACGAGGCGGAGGCAGGGTTGAATCGGAGAAAGACGGAGGTTCTGAGCTGCAGCCATCTTGAGAAAGGAGCCGCACCTGCTCAGTTGCGAAAGGAGGGCACAGTACAGGAAACTCGGTGTGCGCATGGGCAATCGAGTCCTACACATGACATCACGAGCGTCATGACATCAGAGGACCAAGATCACGCCCACTTAAAAGGGAAAATGCACGAAAATGAACAAAAATAAATTTAAAGCTGCAAAACTCAATTTTCTTGCCTCAAAAGACAGAACGATGCCTGAATTTACACCAGCAATTGAAAATAACTTTCACAACACCCTGGAACAAACAGTTAGCACCACCTTAGAAGACGATATGGTCCTTGTCTGTGGAGATGCCGGCGTTGGACTGGGGTGAGCACAGTAAGAAGTCTTACAACACCAGGTTAAAGTCCAACAGGTTTGTTTCAAACACTAGCTTTCGGAGCGCAGCTCCTTCCTCAGGTGAATGGAGAGGTATGATCCAGAAACATTTATATAGACAATGTCAGAGATGCCGGACAATGCTTGGAATGCGAGCATTTGCAGGTAATCAAATCATTACAGATCCAGAGACTTGTCCTTGTAGACTACGACTTGGTCCTTGTAGACTACGACTCAGACAAAGATTTCATCTTGGGAGATGATTACCCCAGTACCAAATCCAAACCGCAACTAGAGGTGTTGTACCGTGAAGACCCCGACGATGAATTCTTTGGAATGGGGAATCTTCAGCCCAGCATATATGACATCCCAACTCGTGAGTGCACGATTATGCTGCGGCCTGATGCCAAGAAACAGCGAGTGGTCTATGCACCACGAAGGGTCCCAGCCTCCACACAAGAATATGATTTGTTCATTGAACATGAAGAGAACGATGACAACTCCGAAACAAAAAGCGATGATTTGTCCAACGAACAATACACACAATACTGCTCAGACATGGCTGAGTTATTCGGAGATCCTGATCACAGCATCAGCAACACGGTTGAAAAGCTCAATACGACTCTTCTCGTGGTAGATGAATCCAATACCATGGTGCCATGGCAGATCGTCGGTACACTGGATGGCAGCAATACCCAAGACGAAGACGACGCCACACAGAGAGCACAGAACAACTCAGTTGAGAGAGCACAGATCGACCCTACAGCGAGAACACTGCACTGAACTCTCAGGAAGAGAGCGATGACAGACTCCACAGAGAGAGCGATGACAGACTCCACAGAGAGAGCGATTAAGGACTCCACAGAGAGAGCGATGAAGGACTCCACAAAGAGAGCGATGACAAACTCCACAGAGAGAGTGATGAAGGACTCCACAGAGAGAGCGATGAAGGACTCCACAGAGAGAGTGACGCAAGCCTCTACAAAGAGAGTGACGCAAGCCTCCACAGACAGCTCGGTGACAGACTCAAAAATGGAAGCAAGCAAATACTCCATTGCAAACGCCATGCATGTACAAGACCATGAAGACCTATTAAGCTTATTTGAGCCACCAGAACAAGACACTGAATGTCTACCCACTGCATGTGAGACAAGTGACGAAGAAATCACAATTCCCATACAGGATGTGCAGGATCACAGCGAGACTGACATATCTCAGCTCGTCTGCACAGAAGCACTCAATAATCAGAGGACAGCCACCCATGAGTCCAGAGAGACCATGTCAATCGAAATCTTGAAGATTTTGACTCCAGAGGAAGAGCACCAAGAGTCCAGAGAGACCACGTCAATAGAAATTCTAAAGATTTTGACTCCAAAAGAGGAGCACCGAGAGTCCAGAGAGACCACGTCAATAGAAATCCTGAAGATTTGGACTCCAGAAGAGGAGCACTACGACCCACAACAAAATGAAATCGTGAAGATTTTGACTCCAGAAAAGGAACACATAGAGATCACAAATGATTCAAAGGAACCTGAAATGACTCCAAAAGAGGAGCACCAAGAAATCAATGATAATTCAAGTGAACTAGAAATGACTCTAGAAGAGGAGCACCAAGTAAGCAAGGAAGAGGAATCGAATCCACCACAAATGACTGATGTCACCAACATCAATGCAACATCAGATCATTCACATAATTCTAAAGAAGATATGCTCAATGTAGCAGATGCCACAAAGGACACTGACACCAATAACTGTGACAATGACTCAAATCATCCACATGGCACACTCATTGAGTGCAACAAGAACAACAAAAATTGCAAGAAGCTCAGCAGAAACAAGAACAACAACAGCAACAACAAAAGCAACATGCAGTGCAACAAAAATGACAAAAGCAACAAGAAGCATCCCAGAAACAACAAGCACGACAAGAAAAAGAACAAGAATGAAAGCGAAAACAACGGAAACAGAATCAACAAGTGTGACAAAAAGAACAACAGGAACGACAACAACAAGAACGCCAACGAAAACAACGACAGTGACGATAGAAACAACAACAATGAAACAACGACTTGTACAACATGGTACAACTCTGCATGTGAAGGAGAATGCCACAGCACACTGCGAAAGAATGACAAGACTGCAAACATGCCATGGCATGATAAAGAATCTCACAAATTCACATCTGCTCCAAAACAAACAAGCAAAACAGCTTTCATGAACGATGACATACAGAATCAATACCACAAACACAGGAAAAAGTCGAGGTCAGACAACGGTGCGGCACAGAATCGCTACCCGCAATCAGATGGAACAGGGGAAAAAGGTGTCCACATCATTAAATGACTCATCAACAAAGCAGCCGAGTCACGTTTCGACATCAAATAGCTCTGTTGTCGTACCGAGCAACCCCATCAAGCTCAGGACTGTGGCCAGCGCAAATGCTCTTCGGCAGAGACATCCGGACAACCCTACCGGCAAAGCAATTCCAAGACCCCGGCAACGCACCGGTTCTCGATGACATGCGGGCACTATGCTCCAAACAAAAACGAGACTATGATCAACATGCGATCCCACTCAAGCCACTGACAATAGGTGACGCCATTAGAATCAGTGACCCAGGCGGATGTTCTGAGTCAGCTACGGTGATCAGGCAGGAGGCACCGCGGTCCTACATTGTTTGTGGGAGTACTTTTTCGCCGTAACCGCCGGGATCTATTAGAGATTCGACCTACAGCGCCAGTATTTCCCACACTGAACTTGACCGAGTCCATTTGTCCACAGGACATTGCTCGCCGCACAACGCCAGACAGTACTCTTGATGACATTAAACCATCATCCCAACTACCACCGTTAAGACGCTCCAGCAGAAGCCGTAAGGCACCAGACCGCTAGATTTGTAACGACACTTCAACACGCGCACAAGACGAATATGGACATTTCTCACAATGGACTCACCACACAATTAATTGTTTCTGCATTACTTTTGTCATTTTCACAGTGTGTAGATTTGCAAATTCTCACCACTTGTTATGTACAGTTTTCTTGAGGCCAGTCTAGAAAGCATGTCCAGTAAAAGGGGGGGATGTAGTGATCTGTACATCTGTACATACATCTGCACATACACCAGGGACTACAGACAGACGTAACAGCCACAGCATCACCAGAGGGCAGCATCAGAGATGGCTCCAGCCCAAGGGAGGATCCGCCTCTTTCAGAAGCACAGGGCTAGTGAGCAGCAGCAGACAGAGACAGCTCAGCAGAGGCAGCTTACCTTAGCTTCACTGGCCATACCTCTTGACTGTATTATATCTAGTTAAGCTCTGGAAACAGAACAAACCCATTGAATAAAGTATTTGTGTTAACTGGAAGTCTACAATCTTTATTCAGACTTAGAGAATAACATACTGGTTTGGTGGGGTTATGGGATTACAGGGATAGGGCGGAGGAGTGGGCCTAGGTCGCGTGCTCTTTCAGGGGTCAGTGCAGACTCGATGGGCCAAATGGCCGCCTCCTGCACTGTAGTAATTCAGTTGCAGCAGACTGCACAGAGAACTAAACAATGATATCTCATTTGTATCTCACTAGACAGACCTGTACTCAGGAGCCCTGTTTGTACAAGTATGCCTTGGATGGAATCTCTACCTCTCAACAGTTCTGATGCTCGTCGTCACAGCTCTCTACACCATAGCAGGTAGCAAGTCACTGGACTCTCGATGTAAATCTGTTAGGTGTCTGAAATGTATTTTTCATTTTTCAAAAGTTGTTGAAGATGCACAGGGGGTCAGCATGCAATTGGGAAGAAAAGCACTTTCGAGCGTAATTCTGTTCAGTGACAAGAGAGCCCAGAATTCTCTCAGCTATTCCACAGTTTAACTTAAGCCAGAAATCTCTGGGTTTCCTCTGCACGTCCGCCAACGGTACGGCCTCCAAGTGCAAGGAAGTTGACCTTGCCCCTGAAACGTTACTGTGCCTTTGCTCTTTGACAAATAAGGGGTTGCCAATCCTCCAGGATTGCATTGACGGCTCCAGGAATTAAAGTCTAATCTCCAGGGCCCTGCTGCGAGCACACGGAGAGTAAAATCAGTACTTTCAAGAGATTGGGTGGGATTCTCCGGTCTCATCTGTGGCGGGACCAGTTGCGAGCAGGAACGGAAAGTTTGGCATTCCAGCCAAAACTCCATTCACTGTCAGCGGTGCAGGAAAATCCCAGCCGCGAATGACGGCAGAAGATTTTTGGTGTTTGTTTTTCCTTTGAAAAAACCTTTGAATATCTCTGTCTGTGGGAAATACAAATATTGGACAAGGGGATTGGCGGGCAAGAATCATCAAATCAGGTAATGAAAGAGTCTTTTCACTTTCCAAGGGGCTGGTTTAGCACAGGGCTAAATCGCTGGCTTTGAAAGCAGACCATGGCAGGCCAGCAGCACGGTTCAATTCCCGTACCAGCCTCCCCGAACAGGCGCCAGAATGTGGCGACTAGGGGCTTTTCACAGTAACTTTATTTGAAGCCTATTTGTGACAATAAACGATTTTCATTTCATTTTATTTCAATTCGTATTGGGCACCAATTGTATACCATGCGCTAGGGCGGTTTTCTAATTATAATCTTTATTGTCACAAGTAGGTTTACATTAACGCTGCAATGAAGTTACTGTGAAAAGCCCCTAGTCGCCACACTCTGGCGCCTGTTTGGGTACGCAGAGGGAGAATTCAGAATGTCCAAATTACCTAACAGCACGTCTTTTGGGACTTCTGGGAGGAAACCGGAGCACCCGGAAGAAACCCACGCAGACACAGGGAGAACGTCCAGACTCCGCACAGGCGGTGACCCAAGCCGGGAATCAAACTTGGGACCCTGGAGCTGTGCAGCAACAGTGCTAACCACTGTGCTACCGTGGACATCCAACAGTGGAGAGTGGGGAAGGTCATGCAATGCCACCTCCAGAAATATGTCCAGCCAGTGTTTGTACAAGTAAGTTAGCCTTCAAACAAGTTAATCTTAAGCAATGCTTTGCTTATTTAATTCTCATTCCTTTTTCCAATGACTTTTATGTTTTCACCTCTCCCTAACTCTATAATCTCCTCCAGCCCCATAACCCTCTGTGCCCCTCTAATTCTAGCCGCTTGTGAACCCTTGGTTTTAAATGCTTCATTTAGTGGGCTGTGCTTTTGACTGCCTAGTCCCTAAGGTGTGGAGCTTCCTCCCTGCACCTCCTACCTACCGATAGTGCTGCTTAAAATCCACCTTTGACGATTTGCCTAACATCCCCTTATGTGGCCTTGTGTGAAATAGGACATTTTGTCATGTTAAAGGTACTATGTAACTGCAGTTGTTATTTTCGTGCAAGTGGAATATTATGCCCTCTTTGTACTTGACAAATGCTGTCCTGTGTTTGAAGTGCATAAGTGCGCAATGCCAATGACTCAGGTTAGTGGTGCCGATGCACGGCAACTCTTGCTCAGGTTGTTTTTGGTTTTCTCCATGTTCGAATCTCCTGCTCGCAAATGTTTTAATATATTATTTAATTATGGCTTTGCGAGTTAGGGTCAGGCCTCCAAGAATGGTTATTTTAAGGCAGCCTGTAATTATTTATCTATCTGGTGTTTAATGACAGAGGTAGCAATCTGCTAATCTTTATTATGATGGCCACACAGAGTGTGATGATTTTCAGGTTTTCCATACAGATCATGTTGCACAATGCAGTGCTTCAATATAATTGTGATACATGTCACATTTACTGCATACACTCAATGTGAGTCATGCAGCCTGAGGGGTTCTATACTGGGGCTGGTTTAGCACACTGGGGCTAAATTGCTGGCTTTTAAAGCAGACCAAGGCAGGCCAGCAGCACGGGTTCAATTCCCGTACCAGCCTCCCCGAACAGTGGCGACTAGGGGCTTTTCACAGTAACTTCATTGAAGCCTACTCGTGACAATAAGCGATTTTCATTTCATATATGATTCCCAGCCCCTCAGTGCTCAATGGCTGATAGGTTTTAGACAGCGACTTCAACCCCAAGCTTCACGGTTTCCCTCAGCACATAGTTCAGGGCCTTGGAATGTGCCGGTCTGCAACACTCGGTTGTGGCCAACTCTTCACACGGGAAGGCCAGCAAGGTCCGGGTGGACCAGGGAGGGTCTTTCACTGAGGCGATGACCCTCCCGCTGCAGCTGATGTTAACTTTTCCCTTCACTTTAAAATGTTGAATTAAATGACAGACTCCAGTCTGTCACCTGTGTTAATTGTTTGAAACGGCATTCTCTGCCAAATGTGTGTGTGTGTGTCTCTCAGAGCCTGAACGTGATTGTCCTCTATCTTAATGCATTTGGAATCAGTGTTTGCTTTATTTTATTAATTGTTGCGTATCTCAGTAGGTGGTTAAGTACACATGACTTATTCTTTTATCCCAGGGCATTTTGGCACCAAGATTGGAAAGGGCGTGATGGGAAAATGGCATGAAAGGGTGGCGCTGGACCCATAGTCATTAATGGTGGTCTGGGATTGGATATTGACAAACTCCAGGAGATGTTGGTATCAAGAATTCTCCGATTGTGTTCCCATGAAGCTCCTCAGTGCACTTTAAGATGTTAAGACGGCCATATGAATGCAAGTTGTTGTTGTTGAACAGGAGTAGGCTGTTCAGCTCACCTAGCTTTGGATAGAATTGAATGGAATAGAATCCCTACAGTGCAGAAGGAGGCCATTCGGCCCATCGAGTCCGCACCGACCCTCTGATAGACCATCCGACCTCGGCCCACTTCCCCGCCCTATCCCCTTAACCCCACCCATCATTTGGACACTAAGGAACGATTTAGCATGGCCAATCCACCTAACCTGCACACCTTTGGAAGGTGGGAGGAAACCGGAGCACCCGGAGGAAACCCACGCAGACATGGGGAGAACGTGACCACTCCACACCAGGTCGGAATCGAACCTGGGTCCCTGGCACTGTGAGGCAGCAGTGCAAACCGCTGTGCCACCCCTTCTATCCTTCCATTAGATTATAGCTTACTCCATCTTAATTCTTTATACTTGAATTTGTTTTGTTAACCTTGTTTAATAAAAATCCATCAAAGTTGGCATTTTCAATTGACCTCCTTTGTGTGAAGAAGTGCTTCGTGATATTATCCTTGAATAACCTGCCGCTAAATGTAACGTTCTGTCATCTTGTTCTGGACGCCTGTTGCACTATCAATTACAATGAGACGAGAGTAGAGAGTAATCGAGGCTTTATTACACGGGGATGTGTTGCCTCCTGCAGCTGCTACCAGAAATGGGAGCAGCTGGGTGAGCACACACATTTATACTCTGCCTACTGGGCGGAGCCAGCAGGCAGGGATCTACCCCCGTACCTGTAGTACAGGAGCCTTACCGTATTACCTCTAATACAAGTATTATACAAACAGTGGTGACTACCACATTCACTCCCTGTTAAAAAAGAGTCCAGCGGGGGCGGTGGAAACTATTTTCAGGTTTGTGAGGATTTAAGGTTTAAAGTCCGGTGAAAATTTACATATTTAGTTGGTCGGGTGCCCTGATCCTTCGCTGTGAGCACCTCAGTCCAGGTGGTGATGCAGGCGCTGGCTTGGTCACCTGTGACTCCGGGAGCCTGTTGTCCTGATCTTCATCTCCGGGTGGAACCAATGGGAGGACGGATCGTCCTGGGGCGGGGGCTGTAGTGAGGTGCGCTGGGGGGAGGGTGAGTGGCACTGGGGCCATTGGAGGGGGGGGGGGGGGGGTTGGGTGGTGTGGGGATCCAGCTGGTGCCAAGTCTCGGAGGGAGACCGTGTCCTGGTGTCTGTAGGGGTACGCCACGTTGGCATACTGCGAGTTTGCATGCAGTGGTTATACCCTCTCGACCAACGGGCCCGTCTTGTGGATCCGCACGGTTTGTGGAGGATGATGGGTCCTGGAGCTGCCAGCCACGTTGAGAGCGAAACCCCCAGAGGTGGACTTCCAGGGGAAGGCAAGGAGACGTTCATGGGGGGTTTCATTAGTCTCAGTGCAGAGTAGTGACCGGATGGAGTGGAGCGCATCGGGGAGGACCTCCTGCCAGCGGGAGACCGGGAGAGTTTTAGACGCAGGGCCAGCAGGACGGCCTTCCAGACCGTCCTATTCTCCCGCTCCACCTACCTGTTTCCCTGGGGGTTGCAGCTGGTCATCCTGCTCGAGGCAATGCCGTTGCTGAGGAGGAACTGACGCAACTTATCAATCATTAAGGAGGATCCCCGGTCACTGTGGATGTAAGCAGAGAAACCGAACAGGGCGAAGATGGTGTTGAGTGATTTAATAACTGTGGCAGACGTCATATTGGGGCATGGAATGGCGAAGGGGCATCTGGAGTATTCATCGACCACGTTCAGGAATACGTGTTTCGGTCGGTGGAGGGGAGGGGCCCTTTGAAGTCCATGCTGAGGCGTTCAAAGGGGCGGGAGGCCTTCACCAGGTGCGCTCGGTCTGGCCGGTAGAAGTGCGGTTTGCACTCCGCGCAGACCTGGCAGTCTCTGGTGACAGCCCTGACCTCCGCAATGGAGTAGGGCAGGTTGCGGGCCTTTATGAAGTGAAAGAACCGGGTGACCGAGGCCATCGTGTAGGGCCCGGAGTCGGTCCACTTGTGCGCTGGTACACGTACCTTGGGATAGTGCATCAGGTGGCTCGTTGAGCTTCCCAGGGCGATACAAAATCTCATAATTGTAGGTGGAGAGCTCGATCCGCCACCTCAAGATTTTATCATTTTTGATCTTGCCCCGCTTTGTATTATTAAACATGAAAACAACCGACCGTTGGTCAGTGAGGTGAGGGAATCTCCTGCCGGCCTGGTAATGCCTCCAATGCCGCACAGCTTCTACGATGGCTTGGGCCGCCTTTTCGACGGAGGAGTGCCGAATTTCGGAGGCATGGCGGGTGCGGGAAAAGAATGCCACGGGTCTGCCTGCCTGGTTGAGGGTGGCGGCCAGAGCGACGTCCGATGCATCGCTCTCGATCTGAAAAGGGAGGGTTTCGTCGACCGCATGCATCGTGGCCTTGGTGATGTCAGCCTTGATGCGGTTGAAGGCCTGGCGGGCCTCAGCCATCAGGGGGAAAACTGTGGAGTGGGTGAGTGGGCGGGCCTTGTCCGCATAGTTCGGACCCCACTGGGCATAATAGGAGAAAAACCCCAGGCATCGTTTCAGGGCCTTGGGGCAGTGGGGGAGTGGGAGTTCCATGAGGGGGCGCATGCGGTCGGGGTTGGGCCCTAGAACTCCATTTTCCACAACATAGTCAAGGATGGCTAAGAGGTTGGTGCGGAACACGCACTTCTTGTTGTTCGTGAGGTTCAGGAGTTTGACGGTGTTGAGAAATTTGAAAAGGTTAGTGTTGTGGTCCTGCTGGTCGTGGCCGCAGATGGTTATCTAGGTACAGGAAGGTGGCCCGCAGCCCGTACCGGTCAACCATTCGGTCCATCTCACGTTGGAAGTCCGAGACCCCATTAGTGATGCCGAAGGGGACCCTAAGGAAGTGGTAAAGGCGGCCGTCTGCTTCGAATGCAGTGTATTGGCGGTCCACCTTGCGGATGGGGAGCTGGTGTTAGGAAGATTTCGGGTCCACTGTCGAGAAGACCCGGTCCTGTGCAATCTGATTGACCATATCAGATATGTGTGGGAGGGGCTACGCGTCAAGTTGCGTGTACCGATTGATGGTCTGACTGTAGTCAATGACCATCCTCTGTTTCTCCCCAGTCTTTACTACTACCACTTGGGCTCTCCAGGGGCTGTTGCTGGCCTCGATGATGCCTTCCCGCAGCAGCCGCTGGACCTCCGACCTGATGAAGGTCCTGTCCTGGGCACTGTACCGTCTGCTCCTGGTGGTGACGGGTTTGCAATCCAGGGTGAGGTTTGTAAACGGGAAGGTGGGTCGACCTTAAGGGTCGTGAGGCCGCATATGGTGAGGAGTGGTGAGAGTCCGCCGAATTTTAGAGTTAGGCTTTGGGGGTTGCACTGGAAGTCCAGGCCGAGTAACAGGGCAGCGCAGAGGTTAGAGAGGACGCAGAGTCGGAAGTCGTTGAACTCTACGCCCTGGATGACGATGCAGTACCCCCGGATTTCCACAGAATGGGATCCAGAGAACCAGGGAGATTCTCTGGGTAACGGGGTGTACCGCGAGGGAGCAGCGCCTTACTGTGGAGGGGTGGATGAAGCTTTCCATGCTCCTGGAGTCAAGAAGGCAGGATGTCTTGAGCCCATTGACCTTCACCATCGTCGTCGCGGTTGGGAGGTTGTGTGGCCGGGACTGGTCGAGCGTGATGGAGGCGAGTTGCAGTTGGCGTTGGTAGGCCCCGGGCTGGTCGGCAGCGGTGGCAGGCGATGAACGGCCCGATGAAGTCCCCGATGAGCAGGGGTCCTGAGGCGGCGTCCAAAACGGCACCGAAGATGGCAGCGCCCATGGGGCGCACATGGAGGGCAACGTTAAAGATGGCATTGCCCATGGGTCGCACGTGATCTTCTAGGAGGAAGATGGCGGCGCCCACGGGCCGCACGTGGGGGGTGCAGGAACACTGGGCCTATGTACAGCAGCCATTGACCGGGCCTGGCACACAGCAGCGAAATGTCCCTTCTTCCGCAGGCCTTGCAGGTTGCACTCCGCGCTGGGCAGCGTTGTCGGGGGTGCTTTGTCTGCCCGCAGAAATAGCACTTGGGCCCCCCGGGGTTGGCTGGCTGCCGCGCGGCGCAGGCTTGGGGTTGGCTGGGGTGGCCGCTGTTGGGGCCCATGATGTCCATGAGGGCGCTGTGTGGTCGGGGGTATATGCCGTGCGGTTGGGGCCGTACGACTATACGTTACGGAAGGCTACCATTAGCGAGTTCATGTGTTGCCTGGTCACCGCGAGCCCGCGCGTACCCCCTTCGAATAGGCGCTGGCGGATGTACGCCGACTCCATGCCCGTAACGAAAGCGTCCCTGATTAAGGGTTCTCTATGTTCCACGGCCGAAACTGCCTGGCAATCGCAGTTCCTCACCAGGATGTGTAGGGCACGCCAGTAATCGTCTAATGACTCACTGGGGAGTTGCTGCCTCGTGGATAGGAGGTGCCTGGCGTAGAGTTTGTTGACCGGCCGGATATAGTGTCCTTTCAGAATCTCCATAGTTTCAGGGTGAGTGGGCGCATCCCGGATAAGGGGAAACATCTCGGAGCTCACCCGAGGACAGGATCCGAAGCTTCTTTGTGTCCGAGGGCTGTTCAGTCACTGATCCGAGGTAGCTTTCGAAGCAAGCTAGCCAGTGGTCGAAGGCCGACGTGGCATTGTCTGCTTGAGGGTGCAGCTGTAGGCGATCTGCCTTGATGCATAGTTCCATCGCTGTAATATCTCTGCTTAATAAATTGATGCACTATCAATTATGACAAAACGAGAGTAGAGAGTAATCGAGGCTTTATTAAGCAGAGACGTGTAGCCTCCTGCAGCTGCTGCCAAAATGGCTGCAGCTCGGAGAGCCCACACACTTATACTCCGCCTACTGGGCGGAGCCAGCAGGCAGGGATCTACCCCCGTAGCTGTCATACAGGAGCCTTACCGTATTACCTCTAATACAAGTATTATACAAACAGTGATGACAACCACAACATCCTACCAGAAAAAACCGTTTCCCTCAATCTACTCTGCCAGTCCTTCCTGTGTTCATTTGTTAAGAGCCAAGATTCCTGAGGGATGCAAGAATTTACTTAAAAATAGGAGAACTGTAAGGAAGAGTACTCAGAAATGTTGTATCTTTGATTTGCAGCTAGAGGAAGGAGCAGTGCTCCGAAAGATAGTGTCTGAAACAAACCTGTTGGACTTTAACCTGGTGGTGTAAGACTTCTTACTGAAAGGTCCTGGACAGCGACTTCAGCGGCAGCTGCCCCAAGCTTCAGTGCCTCCCTCTGCCCTTAGCCCTGGACCTTGGTGCCGGTCTGCAACACTCGGTTGTGGACAATTCTTCACACTGGAAGGCCAACAAGGTCCGGGCAGACCAGAGAGGGTTTTTCACCAAGGCGATGATCCTCCAGCTGCAGTTGATGTTTGCCTCTGGGAATAGCTCAGATAGGACAGAGACCTGCATCGCGGAGCAGCACGGGTTGAACATTGGCAAAAACCACTGCTTCTCTCTCCGGGTCTCCTTTGCGAAGGTACCTCCCAATAAAAAAGGCACACTCAACTTTCCAAACTCCAGCAGATGATGTCATTGAATTCAGAACCCATGTCATTGACAGTACTTGACATTCTATACCAATTATCCCTGAATATTAAACAACCAGGAATCACGTACAGTCTACTCCTGTCCAACTGGTTTGTAATAATTATTCATCTGTTAACAAAACAGATGCGATCGACATGGCAGAAAGCTAAATCATTCAGATAAAGATCTAATTTTTAAAAAACAGTTTGAGTATATTTTAACGTTTAGGCTTGACTGTACAGATAAACAATTAGTACTTTAAAAGAAACAATGATTAGAATAGAGCAATAAAACTTAAAGGTATACAATGAAGAGATTTGGCCTCATTTCTTAATGTGACTGACCTTTATAAGCACAACACTTCATTTTGCAGGACGTGGGCATCAGCAGCTAGGCCAGTATTTATTGCCTATCCCTAATTGCCCTTGGGAAGATGGTAGTGTGCCACCTTGTTGAACTGTCTCTATGAGGCAGATACATCCACAGTTTTGTCAAGGAGGGAGTTCCAGGATTTTAACCCAGCAACAGTGAAGGATCAACAATATATTTCTCTGTCAGGTTGACGGGTGGCTTGGGGGAACTTCCAGGTAGTGGTGTTCCCATGTGCCTGCTGTCCTTATCCTTCTAGATGGTAGTGGTTGTAGGTTTGGAAAGTGCAGCCAAAGTAATTTTGGTGAGTTCTTGTAGATGGTAGACACTGCTGGTACTGTGCATCGACTGTGGAGAGAGTGATTGTTTGTAGAAGGAGCGCCAATCAAGACGGCTTCAACACATTAAAGGTGTTGTCATTCCCAGTGGTCTGATCATAAGATGATTAAAGCTTTCTGTTTTACGAGCAATGTTAATCATGTCTGTGTGGTTAACCGGCACACCCTATATTTATTTGGATTTTTACCAGGACACCTTTGCATCGGAACAGTTCGGTGTAAATAAAGGAACCAGCGAACTTACATTATTAATATGGCTCTGTTCCCGGCCTGAGTGCCAAGCACATTACAGATATTGAGTTATTTTTGAAGTGTACTGTGAGAAACACTGGGTGGAATGCTGTGTCTTAACTCACGGTGAATTTAGTGGTGGGGAGTGCATTTAATTATAATAATATTTATTGTCGCAAGTAGGCTTACATTCACACTTCATTGAAGTTACCGTGAAAAGCCCCTAGTTGCCACAATCCAACGCCTGTTCGGGTACACTGAGGGAGAATTCAGAATGTCCAATTCATCGAACAAGCACGTCTTTCAGGACTTGTAGGAGGAAACCGAATTCGGTGGCGGGATGGCTGGCGGAGGTCTTGCAATGTTCTTGCCTCCGCCCAGATTAAGACTATACTGGGTAGGCTCATGGACAGCCTTCCTGGTCCCGCCACCAATTGAGACCCTTAAGTGGGCAATTAATGCCCAGGTAAGGGCCTCAACCTGCTGCTGCTGGTATTAACCCAGTGTCTGGTGGGGGCACAGCATGCGAGGAACACAACATGTAAACTTTGGTGGCTGCTGGGGCTGGTGGAGTGTTGGGACATCCCTTGTTCCAGAAACCCGGCAACTGGAAGTGGGGGGGAGGGGGCTCACTGAGAACCATTACACCCCTCCCCAGCCTCGCCCCCTTCCTGCCATCACTTGCCTATGCCTGAGTCCCTCCTCGCTCCAAGGCCTCGGAGGTGGGGGAGGGGGGAGGTGTAGTACCAGCAGCAGCCACTGTCTACTCTGTGGCACTGTTGAGTGCAGAACCGCTTCTGGCCTCTGATCGGCTGGTAGCTCTTGGCTGGCGGGAAATTTAATCTTGGAGGAAGGCTGCGTGCCGGCCTGTCAATTGTCTAAGTGACGCAAGATGCAGCAAGGCTTCCCAAGGCTCTCCAGCCCACAGTTTAGGCTCCTATTCCTGCCACAAGATTCCGCCCACTGTGGAAAAATTTCCACGAGCAGCAACAACACAAAAAAACCGGATGATCTGTTTTTCTAACGTGTTGTTTGAGGGAAAATTGTTGGCCACAATACTGGGAACCTCCCCTGCTCTTCCAGACGCACCCAAAAGGGCAGGCAGGCATTGAATTAACCTTTCATGTGGAAAATAGTACCTCTGACGGTACAACACTCCTTCAGGTCTATGCCAACATGTCAGCCAGGATTGTGTTCAAATCCCTGGAGTGGGGCTTCAACCTACAACCTCTCACCTCTGAGGCAAAAGTGGTACCCACTAAACCACAGCCGACAGCTTGTACACTTTGTTGTTGTTTCATGAGATTTTTGTTCTTTAAATATTGTTCCCTTTTGATAATTAACATGATGACCAATTATAAAATGGTAAAATTGAGATGCACCAAATCTGACCCCACCCTCCTTACTCCACACCCCTTAAGGTTGGTGCTTAACTTGGGACTAAGACCTGATTAAAGTCTGTAATTAACGAGAACTATTTGTCAGACAATAGGATGAATCGATGAAGGCTCATTAGATAGGGCCAGGAGCTGGGTATTCTAATTGGGGTAAGATCCCGACGCCAGGATTAAATGTGGGTCCTGACCCCGTATCAGTCGGAAATAATCACCAACACGATTTTTGTAATGGGCAGTGGGTGCAAATGCCATCTGGTTAAGAGTGGCAGGCAAACATTCGATGCTGCTTGGCCAATACAAGGTCCTCCATCATTGAAAGAACTACTGCAGGTATTAGGGAGGGTGTCCCCTCTATGCTTCAAGATGGAGGGGCCCTCTCAGCGTTTAAAACTCATAAAAGTAAAAATTACCACAGATGAGGGGGGGTGGGGGGGGGGGGGGGGGGTGGGAGGGGGGGCTTTAATTGGCTCCTCAATTAGCTTAATAGGCTACCCGCTGTTTGCAAAAACGGAGGAGAGTCCGGAGCATGCTAGGGACCAGGTACACCGGCTGACAACAGGAAATTTGGAAGCTGCCTACCTGCCTCCATTCCCCGCCCTCATCTCACAACCTAAATCCCGCCCTGGATTTCTGAACACGCTCCTGATCTTCCTGAATGCACACTGCCTCTTTACATTCCGTAAGACCGTGGACCATGTGGTAAACCACTGTTGCACCTGTATTAAGTGATGTAAGGTAGGACCTGTATTACAGGCTCACCGGGTGCCCCTGCCTGCTGGCTCCGCCCAGGAAGAGGAGTATAAATATGCGTGTCCTCTATTCAGCTGCCATTTCGCCAGCTGCTGTAGGAGGCCACGCATCTTACTGCGATAGAGCCACAGTTGTACCCAATCTGAGTCTTTGTACAATTGATCGTGCATCAGACCACACATTCCCGACAGTTCAGAATCAATATGTACAACAGAAGCAGTGATTGATTTCCCATTGAAGAAGTGCAAGGGAGGGGTCTGCTGATGGCAGATGTTTTACAGGCTCTGGGCCTTTGATGGAGCTCCCAGAGAATCTGGAAATGGAATGGGTGCTCTGGCTGTAATTTGCCTTCCATTTTGAGGTCTGGAACAACAATGAAATTTGGTGCACATTAACTTCACCTTGACAGCAGGATAACACGCTGGGACAGAAACTGGTCTGTCTTGTGTCCTTTTATTTAGTTGTAAAATGGTTTCAAAGCACACCAATCTGGCTGGGGAAAGCCTACAGCAAACCTGTGCATGCCTTGGTCCCACAGATATGTCTCTTAACCTCTTAGGCAAAAGTCAAAAAAAGCAGGTGCTAGGCTTAGGCCTAGGCCTCTTGTTTAAGTGAATTGGGAGGCCGAAAATCTTTCAAAGGGGCACTTGAGGAATTATTTCCTCATTAGTTCTCAGACTTTTTCCAACAATGACCCACCTTCCCCCCCTCCCCCCGCCCCGCACTTCCTGCCCATTGTTTATATTGAATCTAAGGATTGACTGCAAAGGGCAGGGTTTTCAGGTTTTTTAATGCACTATGGGTAGAATTTTGCATGTACTGAGCGGCCAGCAGCGCATTAAATCGCATGTGATGCTGGTTGGCGGGCATTCCAACATCATCATGCACTTGAGCGATATATTTGGGGCCTCACGGTAGCATGGTGGTTAGCATCAATGCTTCACAGCTCCAGGGTCCCAGGTTCGATTCCCGGCTGGGTCACTGTCTGTGTGGAGTCTGCACGTCCTCCCCGTGTGTGCGTGGGTTTCCTCCGGGTGCTCCGGTTTCCTCCCACAGTCCAAAGATGTGCGGGTTAGGTGGATTGGCCATGCTAAATTGCCCGTAGTGTAAGGTTAATGGGGGGATTGTTGGGTTACGGGTATACGGGTTACGTGGGTTTAAGTAGGGTGATCATTGCTCGGCACAACATCGAGGGCCGAAGGGCCTGTTCTGTGCTGTACTGTTCTATGTTCTATTGGTTCGGGGGTGCAGGCACTGATCTGGAGCCACTTGAAGCCATTATCTCCCCAATTGACCAGTATGGTATGTTGCCTGTGCAATTTCTAGGTTGTCGCCTGTCAACACGGGCAGGCGGACCAACTGTTTTTGCACTTTTCACAACCGAGGACGAGATAAAAGAAGGTTGGAGGCGAGGCTGGCTGATGAGTGAGGAGTTTTTGGAGTGGGGTGAGGTGGTGTGTTTGAGTCTGGAGAGTGTTTTTCCTGTGAAGGGTTTATCATCGTGTGGAGCTTCCAGGACATTGCTCTTCTCTGTCACCGGAGATTTGTGTCCCTCTGTTACCCTCTGTGCCCGGGTCAACACCATTTCCAAACCTGCAGGTGGATGTAGTCTACTCAGTCAGGAGCACCTCTGAGGCGGTCAGGGGACAGAGAGAGGAGGCCTGGTGGGCGCAGGCATCTCCCATGGGCAGAGACGCCAGCGCAAGTTCACCAGGACCAGCAGGAAGGACAAGGAAGACATCCCCACAGGAGACGGCATTACCCAGCTGCCGGGGTGTACAAGCAGCATTCAAACCACCTGGACATGACAGAGGTTCAGTGCTGCAGGATGCTTCAGCTTTCTGGAAGGCAAGCCTGGAGGTAGTCTCCAATTGGGTAGGTGGATGGCCAATGGCTATGGTTCTGAAGGTCACTGTGGCATTAAACTGTTATGCCTCCAGATCATTCCAGAGCGCAGTGGGTGAACCTTGCGGAGTCTCCCAGTTAGCTGCATACAGCGGTGTCAAGCTGGTGACTGACACTCTGTTCAGACGGGCGAGAACACCCCTTCATTTCAGGAGGCAGCCTGGCTGAGCAGGCCGGAGGCTTCATCACCATTTCAGGTTCCCCTGCTTGCATCCATGAAGCCATCAGGACGCCAGTGGCCAGCCAGGTGCATTTGTGAACAGGAAGCGATTCCACTCAATGAGCTTTCAGATAGTCAGTGATCACAGGACCCAGGTTCTGCAGGTCTGTGCGAGGTATCTGGGCAGCTCTTGCGATGTCTACATACTATACCACCGAGTACCAAGGCTGTCCACTGCTCCCGCTCGCCCTGACAGGTAGATGATTGATGACAATGGGTAATCAATGAAAAGGTGGACAGAGGTGAGATACGACTGCTGCCATGTCTCCATGATAGTGGAGAGGACCATTGGCCTGCTGAAATAAGATTCTGATGCCTGGACGATCTGGGGGTGCAGTATCCGCCCAAGCGAGTGACTTTCGTTGTTGTCTGCTGCGCTCTTTACAATTTTGCACTCTCTCAGGGTGAACCTCTGGGCCAGGAAGATGCTAATGCGCTGCATCTGGTTCAGAAGAGGCCACCAATGTCAACTCAGATGCAGATCCCTGGGCAGCCAGAAGGCGAGGATGAAGAGGCTGAGATCAGGAACATTCAGGGGGATATCTGTTCATGTAGATGACCTTGGTGGGCATCCTCTGACCAGCTTACCCTGAGCAGGCTCTGCCTGGAAGGGTGCACCGCGGACCTGGAGGATGGTGCAGTGACTGGCAGAGAGACTAATGACATGTTGGGTGTCCTACTGGAGGCTCCAGAGACGACAGCCAGCACATCCACCATTGTGATGTACGTCCTTGCCTCCCCATATGCCAATGAAGGATGTGCAGCCACCGATGAGACTGGCTACAGCATCCTTCTCGAGACAGGTAGAGGCCTCCTGAGGTCAGTGTCTATGAGGACTTGCAGGTCTGAACCCGGCCAGGAACGCCTCAACCCGTTCCCGGAGCTGCCTCTCCGTGAGAGTCACACACTCTTAATGGATGAAGCTGTCCGTTTGGAGATGAGGGTCAATGCAGCACCCATACTCTTCCGGGACTCTTCCATGATAGATACCATGGTCTGCAGACCCTTGGGGATCTCCACCAGATCTCTTTGTGAATCCCACTGGACATCCAGCATTTTCCGCCTTATTGATGACTCCAGAAGCTCATCATCTTCCTCAGACACAGCATGATCCTGGTCTCCAGCAGTCCTCCAACTGCCAACTACTTGGGCACTCCCTGACTCCACCATCTGCTCCAGTGAGCGTGATGTGCACTCACTGCTGTGCCCGACCAACTCATCCAACACGCTAATGCCCACCGACATGGCAATATCTGCGCTGGTGTTCGGTGCACAGAGATGACATGGGCACGGGAGCTCTTGCAAGGTTTCCTGCTCCAGTGTCAGGGAGAATGACCGGCCTCCAGGCAGGCTCTGGTGGTTGGCTTATCTGAGGGATGAGTCAATTTTCAAAACGTGCATGCCCAGTGAGATTGGTCTCAGTTGCATTGGACTAAGGATGGGCATCCCACTGGACAATGCCCACTTGGAACTCACCCGTGCAGAGCACAGAAGATCATTGAACCTTTTTCGGCAGTGGATCCAGGTGAGCGGGATAAGATCATACCTACTGGCCTCTGCTGCCACCTCTGTCCAGACCTTTCTTGTTAGGTGGGGTGGCTTCTCGTTCCATCCCTGGGCATCAATATGTCGCTCCTGGCTGTCACCACCTCCAATAGGGCACATAGGCAATTGTCGGAGAAATTAGGGTCTTGTTGGTGCTTGAAGCCCACCTGCCACCTGGTGCGCCTTCCAGCGGAGGACATTCTGTATCCTCCTGTTTCTTCAACGGCCTCACTTAAACTTTACGGTGGGCCGCCATTGGATACAATGCCCGCTGCGCGCTGCCCCCCACTCACCCAATGTAGCCAGGACTCATGTTGGCCACCACTTAAGTGGCCAGCCAGCATAATATAGCGAGTCATAATTGATTGCTGGAGGGACCGGGAAACACGGCCACTTCTGGTTCCGCCCACTGAGCGTGCACGTCATGTGACTCCCGGGCCACAGTTGGGTTCACTTTTAAATTGCCCTCTGAACTATTGTGGCAAGCCACCCATTTGTACCAATAACACCTACCACCTGTTCAAGAAGGCAGCTCACCACCTTCTCAGGTTGACCAGGGATGGGTAATAAATGCCACCCTTGTCAACAATGCCCACATCCTCTCGATAGAATTCAAGAACATCCCCACTTGTCTGTACCCCTCCAACCCCTAGGTGGCACCAGCATTTGCAAAGTTCCAGTACAACGGCAACACACCGTGGTGAGATTCGTCCAATCGATATGGAGAACGTGGTTTCGAACAGCTGAAAAGTTGTCACTGTAACAAAATAAAAATTAGATTTGCCAACCAATGATTGGTTTTCATTGCTGTTCTTTAGTTTGTGAGCAGTTACCATTGAAAGTACGCTGGCGATATAACCTCAAGCTGGCAGCCTCCATTCCACAGGCAGGGCTGTCAAATTAATTATCGATTTGGAAGTGTTCCTCCTCTTCCCCCCCCCCCCCCCCCCCCCCCACCGGGCACCTTTCCTGACCCAGCCCGTTCAACAAACCTTTTAATCAGGCCTCTGTCAAACTGGACCCATCAAAGCTCATTCATCTTTATTTGAGCAGTAAGGTGAGGTGGGGAGGAACCTTTTAAAAAAAATAATTGCAACCTTTCTCATATTTTTGTGGCAGTGGAACTGACTCCAAACATTTCCTTCATCTTAGCAGATGTTAGCAGATGTCAAAAACCTGTCAAAATGGACATTTTGAATTACCTGTTGGAAGTACGAATGAGTACCTGCCAGAATCCTTGAGTGCTCCCAGGGTTCAAGATTTATTAAGTCCTTGAAGATATGCTGCTTATAACGTCTGAAGCAATAGAAATATGATCACACAGGTCAGAATCATGACCTTGAATGGCAAAAAGTCCCACACCTCCCTTGTGTAGCCTAGCCCTAAACTAAAATGTGAAGCAACTGTTTGAAAAATGATCTGTCTCCACTGCTTCTATCGTTTGAATCCCTCCATCCCGTCACGGCAGATGGTGACATTTTAATTCGATACAAATCTGGAATTGAAAGTCTAATGATGATCATGAAGCCTGTACTTTAGGATAGGTTATCTGCTGTTCTTATCTGATCTGGCCTAGATGTGACTCCAGATCCACAGCAATGTGGTTGACTCTCAAATGCCTTCTGAAATGGAGGGCACTTAAGGACGATCAATAAATGTTGGCCCAGCTAACGATGTTCATGTCCCGTAAAATGAATTTTAAAAAGAATTACGTGCATACATGGCGCACAGTCTTGGGAGGAGAGAAGGTCATTGACAGAGGTGGGAGGATATTTCTTTGTTCAGAGATTTGTGAATCTTAGGACTGAATAGGCCAATTCCCGACTTGCAGATGTTTGGGCACAGAAGGCAGGAGGTACTGGGATCCGAAGGAGAGAGGGAGATAGTTTCCGGCCATACAGTCCATTGAAGTTGATTTTGTAGGAAGACCCATGACTGAGACACATGAGCAACTATCATGGTTAAATCGAGGGATGGCTGATGATGATAAATCTTTGGAATCTGCCATCAATAGATTGTTAGAATGTAAGGGGACGAATAGATGCTGCGATCGGTCGGGAAAGGAGGTGAAGGTTCAATGATGATCTTATTAAACAGCAGAGCAGGCTTGTGAGAGTTTCTGGCCTACTACTGACCCTATTTATTATGTTCTTATTTGAAGACGAAGCAAATGAGGAAATATGGGAGCAGAGTGCAAAAACATGTGAGAAGGTTCATTTGGAGCATAAACACCAGTACTTGGACATTTCACGGTGTAATATAAATATAACTGCTAATTGTTGAATGGCCTGTTTCTGTGCTGTAATCTCCAAGTGATCGTAGAATCAAATAGCACCCAGTGAGGACATTTGACTGTGCCTGTGCAGACTCCTGGAAAGAATTATACAATTATCCTAATCCCGTTGCCGTTTCCCATAGCCCTACATTTTCTTTCCCTTTTCAAACATAAACTTGTGTCGACTTGCTCTGTTCCCACCAACCTTTCAGGCTGTACATTCCAGATGGTAACCACTATTTTGGAACACCTTCAGTGCATAAAAGTATCCTCGGCTTTTCAATATCTTTCTTCAACCAGAACCCAGCTGTAAAAACAGCCACCATACGACCATAAGACCATTAGACATAGGAGCAGAATTAGGCCACTTGGCCTATCGAGTCAGCTCCGCCATTCAATCATGGCTGATATTTTCTCATCCCCATTCTCCTGCCTTCTCCCCGTAACCCCAGATCCCCTGATGGCTACTTCACAATTGGACAGCAAAGCCAAGCCAGTCCATTGCAAATACTGTTCCTAATTGAAAAAGATCTCCCTGTGTCGACTGCCCAATGCATAAGTTCAGGTGCTCATTGTGGATTCAAAGTTGTGTAAGGAATTCTGCACTTTTAACTTATTGATAACATCTGCTGAGTTGATGATTAGAATAGAGTATTTCATCATGCACCTGCCTCCTCCCAGCTTCATTTGCCCCTCATGCCAACTTGGAATTTTAGAATACCTTTAACGTAGTAAATACGCCAAAGGCATTACCAGACAAATGTTGACACAAAGTCACTAACATCTCTTCCAGAGGGATTGATCCAGGCCAAGTTAGATGAGCAAGGCAGAGGAATGTGACATGCCATGACATCAGATCTGCTGGTAAAAGTAGCTACAAACAGGGCGGAACAGAAGACATAAGGAAATATTAGGTCACTGAGATGCGTTTCAAGGAGTGTCTTAAAAGGGGGAGAGGTGGACAGGTGGGGAGGTTCAGGAAGGGAATTCCAGATCTTGGGGTCTGTCACCAATGATGGAGTGATTGAAAATCGGGGATGAACAAGAGGCTGGAATTAGAGGAGCGCAGATATACCAAAGGAATGCAGGGCCGGAGGAGATTGCAAGGATCGGGGGCGGCGAGACCATGGAAGAATTTGTTAATAAGAATGAGAATTTTAGAATCAAGACATTGCTGGTCTGGGAGTCAGTAGAGGGGAACGGGCACGGTGGATAGGTGAATGGAACTTCTGGTATGGAAGCAACCTGGACATTGAAAAATTAGGTTCCTTTTCCGACAGAGGTGTACGCAGAGGTAACAAGGTGAATGGCAAGGTATTTTCAGATTGGTTGTTGAGAATTTTCAAGGAATCAGAATCCACTGTTCCACAGAGTGACTGAGATCGCTTTTATTAAGTTTCATGGATTTACATATGGAGATTTAATTCAGACTAAATAGAGGCCTTTAACAATTCCAGACTGGCTACATCCAGTTTGACTTTTAAAAACTGGTTCAATTAAAATTTCCTTGGATAGGTATAGTGAATTGATTTTTCCACTCCCTGTGTGACACATGCAACATCTAAACATTGACTTCTGGGATGGAATAGCTGATCATGACAATGCATCACCGCAGTGAAGACAAGCAGGTCTTGACAATCCCTTTCCCATCTGGCAATGCATCACCGCAGTGAAGACAAGCAGTCCTTGACAATCCCTTTCCCATCTGGCAATGCATCACCGCAGTGAAGACAAACAGATCTTGACAATCCCTTTCCCATCTGGCAATGCATCACCGTGGTGAAGACAAGCAGTCCTTGACAATCCCTTTCCCATCTGACAATGCATCACAGTAGTGAAGACAAGCAGTCCTTGACAATCCCTTTCCCATCTGGCAATGCATCACCGCAGTGAAGACAAACAGGTCTTGACAATCCCTTTCCCATCTGACAATGCATCACCGTGGTGAAGACAAGCAGTCCTTGACAATCCCTTTCCCATCTGACAATGCATCACAGTAGTGAAGACAAGCAGTCCTTGACAATCCCTTTCCCATCTGACAATGCATCACCGCAGTGAAGACAAGCAGTCCTTGACAATCCCTTTCCCATCAGGCAATGCATCACCGCAGTGAAGCCAAGCAGTCCTTGACAATCCCTTTCCCATCTGACAATGCATCACAGTAGTGAAGACAAGCAGATGTTGACAATCCCTTTCCCATCTGGCAATGCATCACTGCAGTGAAGACAAGCAGTCCTTGACAATCCCTTTCCCATCTGGCAATGCATCACCGGGGTGAAGACAAGCAGGTCTTGACAATCCCTTTCCCATCTGGCAATGGATCACCGCAGTGAAGACAAGCAGTCCTTGACAATCCCTTTCCCATCTGGTAATGCATCACCGCAGTGAAGACAAGCAGTCCTTGACAATCCCTTTCCCATCTGGCAATGCATCACCGTGGTGAAGACAAGCAGTCCTTGACAATCCCTTTCCCATCTGGCAATGCATCACCGCAGTGAAGACAAGCAGTCCTTGACAATCCCTTTCCCATCTGGCAATGCATCACCGCAGTGAAGACAAGCAGTCCTTGACAATCCCTTTCCCATCTGACAATGCATCACTGCGGTGAAGACAAGCAGTCCTTGACAATCCCTTTCCCATCTGGCAATGCATCACCGCGGTGAAGACAAGCAGTCCTTGACAATCTCTTTCCCATCTGGCAATGCATCACCGCAGTGAAGACAAGCAGTCCTTGACAATCTCTTTCCCATCTGACAATGCATCACTGCGGTGAAGACAAGCAGTCCTTGACAATCCCTTTCCCATCTTGAACCTTCAAAATTGCCCTGATCACTCAGGGAGGCCTGCGAGACCAGGGATGATGTTATATTGCGGGATGGAGAGCAGGCAGCGGGTGACACCCGTGAGGTGGGGAAGTGCAGAGCTTTGCACAGCATCTTTCACATTTTTAGCAAGTTGCCTTTTCAGTTGCTGTTTTGAAGCAGGATCCGAGTATTTGCCAATTACGCCATGCCCACTATTAAATAAAGTGTGGATATACAGGGGCCTCACAGCTGTTAACGTTCAGTCGGAGCTCCACATTGCTACTACAGAGCTCGGGACCACTGAAACTTGTCTCATATCCAGTGCGTGGGGCGCAAGCCCCCGGTTTGGGACGCTCTGGAGTGAAGTATTCGTTGATAAAAGTTTTCACACCTGTGTCACTTTCACCCTCAGCATCAGTGTCAAGAAAACTGTAGGTATGCGATAAGATCTGTCTCCGCCTGTGATCAGATTCAACAACAACACCACTGGAAGTCATCAGAAATCTCCTCGGATCTATGGTGACAGATAATCCTGTATCTTAATGAACAGCTCAGGACATATACTAACTAACTGCTCATGGGGAAAATAATCTTCTCTATGAGGCCTGTAGGCCTGTATCCTCAGCGCATTTCTGCATTCAGCGAAGCCTTGGCAACTTACACTTACCAAGAAAAAAGGATCAATAATCTCCAGTGTATACAAAGCCATCACGTGGAAACACAAAGTCACCAATGAAGGAGTCCTTCCTACGCCACGCATGCTAGCTCTAATCAAGCTGGCCTGATTACACTGGCTGGCCACATCCTCAAGGATATGGGGTGGTAACCTGTGCCAAGAGAAGGGCACCCCAAACGCAGATTCAGGGATACTGTTGAAAGAGACATAAAATGCCTCAATATCGAACACCGGCTGATAATCGATGCAAATGGGCGACGGCAGCTGTGGGCAGGGGGTACACCATCACGACGACATGTGATTTCAGAAGCTGCAAGTCAGATGCCAACCCTGCAAGCAAGGTGCCAGCCGAGATCAACCCGTACCACCAGCAAGGTGTGGCATGTGTGACAGACTTCTACGGTGACGTAGTGGTATTGTCATTGGACTAGTAAACCAGAGTAATGCTCTGGGAAGTGTGTTCAAATCCCACCACTGCAGATGGTGACACTCAAATCCAATAAAAATCTGGAACTAAAAGAAGTCTAATGATGAATCCGTTGTTGAATGTCGGATAAGCCCATCTGGTTCACTAATGTCCTTCAGGGGAGGAAATCTGCTGTCCTTACCTGGTCTGGCCTACATGAGACACCAGACCCACAGAAATAAAATTAAATGAAAATGAAAATCGCTTATTGTCACGAGTAGGCTTCAATGAAGTTACTGTGAAAAGCCCCTAGTCGCCACATTCCGGCGCCTGTCCAGGGAGGCTGGTACGGGAATTGAACCGTGCTGCTGGCCTGCCTTGGTCTGCTTTAAAAGCCAGCGATTTAGCCCAGTGTGCTAAACCAGCCCCTTTTATCGAGGGCAATTAAGGATGGGCAATAAATGCTGGCACAGCCAGCGACACCCACATCCCATGACTGTTAAAAAAAAGAACCAGCTTGTTCAGACATCAAAAAGAAAGATGATCTTATCTGACCTCGTTAATGTTCTTGAGGCTGTTCCCTCTCTCGCAGATAGAAGGATGCCAATAGTCAATGATATCCTCCCACACAGACACCTTGTCTGTCAGTAATGCAAATTATATATGCTAATAGCGGCCTGGAATTTTCCTAAACGCTAGATTTCATAAGAATTTATTAATATTTGCCCCACACCAACAATTAAGCAACCTTTATTGGAAATACTGAAGAGATTGTCTTATGTCCGTGCCACAAACTCTGTCCCATAGCCGCCGGCTCTGTCCCTCTTCTTGGCAACTAGCTGAAGCTGAACCAGACTGTTTCAAACCTTGGTGTCAAATTTAACCCTTACGATGGGTTTTCAACCACATGTTCACAGTGTCACAAAGATCATCTACTTCCACATCCAAGATATCACCCGACTCCACCCCTGCCTCTGCTCAACCTCTGATAAAACCCTCATTCGTGCCTTCATTAGACTTCAGTATTACAACCTTCCCAGCAGGCCTCTCGCATCCCACTCTTCATCAACCTGTGGTCATACAAATCTTTGCTGCATGTGTCCTAACTTACACCAAGTCCCATCCACCTGTCATCCCTGTGATCTCGCTGATCTCCCCTGACTCCCGCCAAGCAGGCCTTTAATTTTAAAACTTTTAACCATATTTACAGACTGCTCCTACTTCTCCCGCTCCCCATCGCTATAATCTGCTCCAGCCCCACAACCTTTCCTCTTGCTCCTCCAATTCTGTCCTCTTGTCAATCCTGGTTTGGATGTTTCCACCAACGATGACTGTGCTTCCAAGTTTCCTCGGCCCCAAGCATTGTAATTCCTTTTCCACACCTCACTGCCTTTCCAACTTCTTTCCTCCTCAATAATGATCCTTAAAATCTACCTTTCTGAGGAGCTTAGGGACATCTTCCCTCATATAACCTTTTCTTTGTGTCAAATTATGCTTGTTAATGCAGCTTTGGCTGCTTCACTGTGTTAAACTCACTGTATCATTTCATGTTTTTGTTGGTTTCAATCCATGTTTCTGTTAGAAGTGTAAAAAAACAGAATGTAAAAAAAAAAGAACCGGCTTGTTCAGCCATCAAAAAGAAAGATGATCTTATCTGACCTCGTTAATGTTCTTGAGGCTGTTCCCTCTCTCGCAGATAGAAGGATGCCAATAGTCAATGATATCCTCCCACGCAGACACCTTGTCTGTCAGTAATGCAAATTATATATGCTAATAGCGGCCTGGAATTTTCCTAGATTTCATAAGAATTTATTAATATTTGCCCCACACCAACAATTAAGCAACCTTTATTGGAAATACTGAAGAGATTGTCTTATGTCCGTGCCACAAACTCTGTCCCATAGCCGCCGGCTCTGTCCCTCTTCTTGGCAACTAGCTGAAGCTGAACCAGACTGTTTCAAACCTTGGTGTCAAATTTAACCCTTACGATGGGTTTTCAACCACATGTTCACAGTGTCACAAAGATCATCTACTTCCACATCCAAGATATCACCCGACTCCACCCCTGCCTCTGCTCAACCTCTGATAAAACCCTCATTCGTGCCTTCATTAGACTTCAGTATTACAACCTTCCCAGCAGGCCTCTCGCATCCCACTCTTCATCAACCTGTGGTCATACAAATCTTTGCTGCATGTGTCCTAACTTACACCAAGTCCCATCCACCTGTCATCCCTGTGATCTCGCTGATCTCCCCCGACTCCCGGCCAAGCAGGCCTTTAATTTTAAAACATTTAACCATATTTACAGACTGCTCCTTGACGGTGCCCCTACCTACTTCTCCCGCTCCCCATCGCTATAATCTGCTCCAGCCCCACAACCTTTCCTCTCGCTCCTCCAATTCTGTCCTCTTGTCAATCCTGGTTTTGATGGTTCCACCAACGATGACTGTGCTTCCAAGTTTCCTCGGCCCCAAGCATTGTAATTCCTTTTCCACACCTCACTGCCTTTCCAACTTTCTTTCCTCCGCAATAATGATCCTTAAAATCTACCTTTTTGACGAGCTTAGGGACATCTTCCCTCATATAACCTTTTCTTTGTGTCAAATTATGCTTGTTAATGCAGCTTTGGCTGCTTCACTGTGTTAAACTCACTGTATCATTTCATGTTTTTGTTGGCTTTAATCCATGTTTATGTTAGAAATTAAAAGTAGGTTAGCCTCCTGTTGTAACCTGCATAAGACCCACGGAGCCGGGCCGATTAGGCTCCCTGTGAGTCTCGTGGAGTACCAGCTTCCACGCTGAGAGGCGGCAATCCCTCATCAGCAGGGGAGCAATCAGGACATAGAAACCCCAGCCTGAGTGTGGACTGGGCACATGGGTAGTCCCTTCTGGGACCAGTTTATATCAGCGCAGAACAGGGCATGCAAGAACTACAGGGGATGGAGATCCTCAGTTTAGGCTGCACCCTTTTCCCAAAGAGCGCCACCCCTTCGACCAGGCAACCCCAGTCCTCTGCCCTGGGCAGGAACTCATGGCCTTGGATCTCAGCGGCCGGGAGGGATCCATCCCTCGGCTTGACATGGCATACCCCAGGTACTGTGGGACGTGTGGTTGGCATGGTCGTAGAGAGCGACATCCATGGGATAGTCCACCCATCCGTCGCCCTGCGAGGCCTGGCCCCCCCACACTAGTTTTGCGTCTTTTATGTGGAGGATTGTCTACAACTGAACAGCGTCTCTGCATCCAAAGTCACCGCATTAAGGTCACCCATGACTGATGGAGTTGGACACTGAGGCCGCCATCTCAGTTGGCATTAGGGGTATTTTCGAGGAACTCTGGCAGGAGTACAGCTCCTGTCATTGCAGGGCACTGAGGTTCGATTGGCCACATTCACCGGGGAGCTCCTGGGGAATGCTGGAACTACCATGACCCAGTAGTCTATATGCCTGCCTACCCCTGCTCACAGTACAGGCAATGGCTCCAGTTTTCTCAGCCGCGATTGGCTGCAGTGCCTCCACCTTGACTGGCAGAAGATATTGCAGGTGAGCTCGGGAGACCTCCACACAGTATTGGCAAAGTGACCCACTGTTTCCAAAGACGGGCCAGGCACCATCCGCGGGGCCTCAGTGAAGATCCACATGGACCCTGAAGCACGGCCACGGTATTTCCCGTGCTCGCCCGGTTCCTTACGCGCTGCTGCCTGAAGTGGAAGCAAAGCCCGATCACCTTGAAGGCTCAGGGATCATCCGTCCGGTAATATTCAAAGATTGGGCAGCTCCAGTGGCCCCGTCATGAAACCCGGCGGCACAGTAAGCTATTGTGGCGACTGTAGAATGACTATGAACAGGCCTCCAAGCTGGACATTATCCCATGTCAAGGGTGGAAGACCTTTATGCCAGGCTGCACAAGGTTCACTCATTCACCAAGCTCAACATGAGCCATGCATACCTCAACCCAGAGTTTCGAATATATGTGGAGCGTCGTCGGTCTACGCCATCTTCCAGCATGGTGGAAAACATATTGCGGGGCCTCCCGCACGTAGCGGTTTATCCCTAACTGACCCTTAAACTGAGTGGCTTGCTCGGCCATTTCATAAGGTAGTTAAGAGTCAACTGCATAGCTGTGGATCAGTCACATGTAGGCCAGGCCAGGTAAGCATGGAAGATTTCCTTCCTCAAAGGTCTGTGGTGAACCAGATGAGGTTTCATGAATATCAATGGTAGTTTCATGGTCACCTTGACTGAGACTTGGGCGCAGATATTTGCTCTCAGGTTGGATGCCAGGGATGGAGGAAATCTCGGCTCTGCAAACATGACTTTTAAAAACGGTTGGATTTTTCATTCTGGGGCTGGCTGGATTGGAAGTTGGACCTGTTGCCCTGGAATGAGTGCAGAGATTCTGTGCTCCAGCATAATTAAAATTTGGGAAAAAAATAAATAAAACAAGAACATCATTAAAGCCCTCACCCCTCAACCCCCACATACTCTCCATGCCCCATTCTGTGCCACCTCATGGCCAACAATTGCCCATACCCTATGGCCTCTGATGCCCCTATGCCAATCCATACCTTCCCACAACCCCCCCCCCCTCCCCCCGTGGCTCTTATACTCCCCCTCATGGCCCCATGACACAATATAGCCCCATGCCAACTTAGTGCCAGTTCATGCCCCCCCACTCACCATTCTTCGATGTTATACCTCTATGTCCAAAGATGTGCAGGTTAGGTGGATTGGTCATGCTAAATTGCCCTTAGTGTTCAAAAGGTTAGGTGGGGTTACTGGGTTACAGGAATAGGGGGGAGGTGTGGGCTTAAGTATGGTGCTCTTTCTAAGGGCCAGTGCAGACTCGATGGGCTGAATGGCCTCCTTCTGCATTGTAAATGTTATGATTCTATGTCAACTCACCCAGTAGTTTTTACAGTTCTTTGATGGCTTGACAGTTTTTGACAGCTTGATAATTATTTGACAATCTTGACAGTTTTTGATGACCTGAAAGTTATTTTACAGCTTGTCAATTCCTTGACAGTTCATAGACAGATTGACAGTTCCTTGGCCACTTGATAGTTCTTTGACAGTTTGACAGTTCCTTGACAGTCCTTTGATTGCTTGACAATTCCCTGACAGTTCTTTGACTGCTTGACAGTTCTTTGATTTATTGACAGTTCCTTGAGAGTTTGAAAGGTCTTTGGCAATTCTTTGACAGCTTGACAGTTACAGTGAGTTTATACATTTTAATGCACAATCATATTTACTTTTAACAATCCCAAACGCCTCCTTCCCTTTGCCAGGGGCTGGTTTAGCACAGGGCTAAATAGCTGGCTTTTAAAGCAGACCGAGGCAGGCCAGCAGCATGGTTCAATTCCCGTACCAGCCTTCCTCAACAGGCGCCGGAATGTGGCAACTAGGGGCTTTTCACAGCAACTTCATTTGAAGTCTACTTGTGACAATAAGCGATTTTCATTTCAGAGGTGTCCTGGGACCAAATCCAAAGGGCTACCTTACCTCCCCGACGGTAGCCAGGCTATCCAAACTAATCTACCAAGTTCAGACCTCCTCTCCCCTGCTATCATCCGCACCGTCTGGGTTTCACACTCTCGGCCTACCAAAATCCAACTTCAGTGGAGGCAGCTCATGATTAAAATGGCCAGCTGCACCCCTGAACTGCACAGTGTGAACCCCAGCCCAACTCCATTCCCACCCCCACAAAGATGGAACATACCATGTTCGGGGGGGGGGGGGGGGGGGGGGGCAGGCCTTAGAATTGCCTGCTATTTTCACCATGACAGAGAGACCTGTGGCGAAAATTTAGGTCATGCTTTCAATTCGCAGTTTTATTCATTGAGTTTAAATTCCATCAACTGCCACGGTGGGATTGGCAGCCATGTCGCAGCGCATTAACCTGGGCCTCTGGATTACTAGTCTAGTCTTTTAATGGGGTGAAGTGCTTTGGGATGTCCTGAAGCCGTGAACGGTGCTGGAAAACCCCTTTCTTCCTGTCTACTGTATCCCAAGCTGGTACCACCGCAATTAGCACTCAGAAAGATTCAAGGGGTGTACATTCTGATCAATTAGCATCAGGCACGTGTAAGAATGGACTATGGCAAGAGGGAGCTCCATTTGTGCTGACCTTTATCAGCAAATGCTGGCACGTGGATTGGAATTCGAGGAATGCTGATATGTGTGTTAGCAAAGAGCTGAAAAGAATGTTGCTGGGAGAGCCATTGGGTGAGCACATGACCCATCCCTCTCTGTGAAGTCAACTACAATCTAGACTGGGTCCAACAATCCCCCTTCACTGAGCCTATGGGTTGAATGGAATATTAAATTGGGTGATTAAATGATGACGTTGCAACAAGCAACGAACAAAGAGCACAAGGATATCTGATCGAAGGAGTAGAAAATGCCAATTGGTGCAATGTTTGTCTCACGTAAGGGATAAGGCACTTTATCTTTACATAGCTAATGGAGCCTAATACAGCGGCTGCCGATTTCAAACTTGGGAGTGCTCAGTGTTAACATTGACTGTCTCGGGAGTTGTTCTATTTTCTAACATTCCTTACTGAGGCCCGAGCAAACATTCAGCACTGAGTTGCAGTTATCCAATATGGCCTGATAACCTTTCACACAAACATGCTGAAACAGACTCCTCTGCTGATTTTCTCTTTCAGAAAGGTACACTTTCGTTTTGCTGACGCGGAGCACAATTTGTTGCTCCGTCCCTGTTACTCAGGATTGATTTATTCTGTTTACCAGAGGTGCTGTGATATGTGTGTGGGCAAGGTTTTCTTTTAAAAACGTGGCAGGGCTCTGGGTGAGGAGAACAGGTGAGGGTGGAATCATAGCTCTTTGAAAGAACTAGCAGAGGCACAGTAGGGCTGAATGGTCACCTTCTGTGCTTTAGATAAGCTGGGAAAAAAACGCTTTCAACTTCAAAGGGCAGTGTATCCTTCAAACAGTTTGATGCTTCAGTGTTCTGCACTCCCGCTATTGCCATCTTTTTGGACTCCACAGATGCTTGTGTTATTGTCAGATGTTGTCATTGCCAGGTTTGACCAGTAGGGGACAGCCAATGGACTCTCTGGCAAACACCCATTACCATTGCATGTGTTCCGGTTTAGCACTTCATAGAATCAACAGTGCGGATGGAGGCCATTCGGCCCATCGAATCTGCACCGGCCCTTGGAAAGAGCACCCTCCTTAAGCTCACGCCTCCATCCTATACCCATAACCCAGCAACCGCACCTAACCTTTTGGGCACTAAGGGGGCAAATTAACATGTCCAATCCACACAAACCTGCACATCTTTGGACTGTGCGAGGAAATCAGAGCACCGGGAGGAAACCTACGTAGACCTGGGGAGGCAGTACAAACTCCACACGGTCACCCGAGGCTGGAATTGAACCCGGGTCCCTGGAGCTGTGAGGCAGCAGTGCTAACTGCTGTGCCACCATGCTGTCCCATTATCAACATCATAGGGGGTAAATACAGTTCATTTTTCCACTGTACCCTAAATATTTCCAAATTCTTCCTTCTTCAAAAAGAAAGGCATGCATTTGTATAGCGCCTTTCATGACTAAGACCTAATCCTCTATTCCTTTTTTAAAAATAAATTTAGAGTACCCAATTAATCTTTTTCTAATTAAAGGGCAATTTAGCGTGTTCAATCCACCTACCCTGCTCATCTTTGGGTTGTGGGGGCGAAACCCACGCAAACACGGGGAGAATGTACAAGGTCCACACGGACAGTGACCCAGAGCTGGGATCGAACCTGTGACCTCAGCGCCATGAGGCAACAGGGCTAACCCACTGTGCCACCGTGCTGCCTCTAATCCTCTATTCCTAACCCAAACTGCTTTACAACCAAAGAAGCTGTTTTGAAGTGTAGTCGCTGTTTTATTGTGATTCGATACTGATTGGCTTACTGTGCAGCTTTTCTTAATTTTGCATGAGGACATGTTACTGCTGGTACTGCTTCCTCCCTATTTGTGCGTGGGTTTCCTCCGGGTGCTCCGGTTTCGTCCCACAGTCCAAAGATGTGCAGGTTAGGTGGATTGGCCATGATAAATTGCCCTTAGTGTCCAAAATTGCCCTCAGTGTTGGGTGGGGTTACTGGGTTATGGGGATAGGGTGGAGGTGTTGACCTTGGAAAGGCCGAATGGCCTCCTTCTGCACTGTAAATTCTATGATTCTAAATTCTATGAATGTTGCCATGGTGTGGGATGAAGAAAGCGAATGACTGGAATCCTTATATTTCATTCCTTTCTGTTCTGGTTCCAGGTGGTCTTGCTGCGGTTATCTACACAGACACTCTACAGACAGTTGTCATGATTATCGGAACGGTGATACTAACCATTGCAGGTACTGCTGGCAAACTGCTTACGAGACTCATGATGCCCGGGGGGGGGGGGGGGGGGGGGGGGGGGGGGGTGTGTGTACTGGAATGTACTGGCTTCACTGAGTGAAAGTGGGTGGGTGCTGGGCTGGACGTAGGTTGTCGCCCTGATGATGGCAAATATTAGAGAGAGGGTCAGGAGACAACTGAAACCATTGTGCCCTTTCCCTTGCAGTGCCTGCCTATGTGTACGCACATGTGTGTGCGCGTGCGTGCACGGCATCTGAGGATTGTGCACAAAAATGGGATTGAGGTACATCTTCTGTGGTTGACTTAAATAGCAAAGCAAGCTCGAGGGGCCGAATGAAGGAAGCGAGAGATGAAACTGAGTGAGATTCCGGCACTGAAGGCTGAAAACTAAAAGTCACCTTGCAGAAGGGGATGTTGAACTGCATGACTAGAACAGCAAAATATCGGTGAGGTAGTAATCAAACCCCACAGTGCTCTGGTTGGTCCTCACCTTTTGCTAAGAAGCAAGAGATATTCAGACGCTGAAGGCAGTGCAGAAAAGAGCTTGGAGACTGATCCCTCACAGCAAAATTCTGAATTATGAGGAATCTCAACGGGTGATTGAATTGAGATGTTTAAAATGAAAGCGATCCAATAAGGTGCACCCAGGGAAACTGTTTTTGTTTGGAATGGGACATTCGTGAAAAGGGGGCGTCATCTTAACATTTGTGCAGGGGGTGAATTCAAGGGGTACGTTTTCCACACACAAAGGATAGAAATATGAAACTCCCTCCTCAAAAGGCTGTAGATGCTTGCACAATGGAGCATTCAAGACGAAGACTGGTAGATTTTATTAGGTAAGGGTATTAAGTGATTTAGAGAAAAGCAGGAAGCTAAGGCACAGATTAGCCATGATCTAATAGAATGACGGAGCGAAGCAGAGAGGCTGAACTGTGAGTACTGGAGTTAGCAAGGTATCGGATAGACTTGTAACAAGAGAAGTAGTGGCCATCTGCCAAGGCTCCTAATAATAATAATCTTTATTGTCATAAGTTGGCTTGCGTTAACACTGCAATGAAGTGAATGTGAAAATCCCCTAGTCGCCACATTCCAACGCCTGTTTGGGTACACAGAGGGAGAATTCAGAATGTCCAAATTACCTAATAGCACTTCTTTCGGGACTTGTGGAAGGAAACCGGAGCACCCGGAGGAAATCCCCGCACAGAACATAGAACATACATTGTGCAGAAGGAGGCCATTTGGCCCATCGACCTATTAAAGTCCTCACTTCCACCTTATCCCTGTAACCCAATAACCCCTCCTGACCTTTTTTTTGGTCACGAAGGGCAATTTAGCATGGCCAATCCACCTAACCAGCACGTCTTTGGACTGGGGAGGAAACCGGAGCACCCGGAGGAAACCCACGCAGACATGGGGAGAACGTGCAGACTCCGCACAGACAGTGACCCAGCGGGGAATCGAATATGGGACCCTGGCGCTGTGAAGCCACAGTGCTATCCACTTGTGCTACTGTGCAGACACGGAGAATGTACAGACTCCGCACAGACAGTGACCCAAGCCGGGAATCAAACCTGGGATCCTGGCACTGTGAAGCCATAGTGCTAACCACTATGCTACCGTGCTGCCTATGCTGTCCTCCGACAGCACCTTCCTAACCCGTGACCTCTGCCACCTGGAAGAACAAGAGCAGAAGGTGCATGGGAACACCGCCACCTGCAAGTTTCCTTTCAAGTCTCACACATACCATCCTGAAGTGGAACTTTATATCGCCGTTCCTTCACTGTCTGAGATCTCTCTCCCGAACCGCACTGTCCCTACATCACATGGACAGCAGTCAATCAAGAATGTGGCTCAACACCGCCTTCTTCAGAGCAATTAGATGTGGGCAACATTTTATTCCTATGCTCTTAAAAAGAGGAAGTGGGGTGGAGAGGGATAAGAAGGAGGCTAGATCTGCAAACATTTGTCTCAATTTATTAATTTATTTTTTTAAAGAGTTTTCCAGTCAAGAGTTAAACAGAGAAGAAATGTGAGATCATGTTGCGGATAAAACTTTGGAGACACGAGTTCAGATAGATTGCCTATTCAAAGTATTCAAGCACCATTTTGAAAGAAGAGGTTTATTTCACATAAGCACCTCCTGATACAAGATGCAGAGCTCGGTTGGCTGCACCAAATTAATACACATTCCAAATAGACAAAAAGAAACAACTGTAGCAGCTGTACTGTCGTGATAGTTTTTAATTTATTTAAAAAAAATCTTATTTACATCACTCCTGTAGCTTTTAATAAGATCGGCGGATACCACAACCTGGAAAGTGTATACCTAAAGGCAGTTCCAAAAAAGATTATTCCCAATACAACATGCCATCTCCCCAGGGCGGATGCCATGCATCTGTTTCGCGATCCAGTGAATGGAGATCTCCCATGGACAGGCATGATCTTTGGATTGAGCATACTGGCAACATGGTATTGGTGCACAGATCAGGTAATGTAAACATACTTCACCTTACATTCATTTTCTCCTTTTATATACAGTATATACCTATATATAGCGCCAGATATAGCATTTCTTTTAAATACTTGAATCTATCCCAAAGTCCACAGCTTAATTGTTTTTAGTTCCGAGACTGTTTCCTCAATTCACATCATTTGGTGAATGCTTTTGGGGTGGAGTCTGAAATTTCTACCACTCTGTTAATCGGCAGCTTCATCTTTAAGTTCTTGTGCATCGTCAGTTTGGTGTACGAGAGTCCCAAAGGAGTGGCTGTGCTACTCGAAGAAATGTCCGCTTCCGTGGAGATCCCACTGTAGTTACTGTACATTTTGGACTCTGCCATCGCCGGCCTTGCTGTGAAATCTCCCCTTGGTTCGTGGAATTTCGTCACCGGCAAACGCGGCGCGGCCTTTTGGTAATTTGTGTGCGGCATCCATGCGCCTGGGAGGTCCGTGGGTTTGGGCATCAGTCTTCTGCTTTTGTTCAGATCGGGGCTCCTTGAAACGTTCTGGAGGGGATGAACACTCCAAGGGTCCACAGCTGGCCTAAACGCGGAGGATGCCATATTTGTGGGAATAGCATATCTGTTCCTCTGCAACAAAGAAAGAGAATTTGGATGGGTTAGTTGAATAGTTTTAAAAGCAAAGTTGCTGCAGTTCGTCTGGCTTTACATTTATTTTGAACACCCTATTGATGTCAAATGAGGTGGTTGGATATCTGTGTACTTGAGCTTACTTTCTTAGGTACGCCTATAACACAAACAAACCTGGTACGTGAGTAGTCAAGTTCCAGTGTTACCACGCATTGAACAACTATTCCAGCTTTTCCATTTTCCCCATTTATAACCACTCCAACCCCTCCTCCCCAACCTCAACCCTATTCTCGAGAACTCCCTCCCTGAACTTTTTTCTGCCTGCGCCCGCCGTAAGATCGCCGCGGACGGGATGGGGACCATGTAAAGGTCCGTTGACCTTGGGCGGGAATTTCCGATCGCTGACCGGCACGGCCGAAGAATCCCGCCCATATTTCCTCTCTCCTGAGGTATTTTCAATATTGAAGAGACATTATAAATGCCAGTCCTTCCTGTCATGTTTTCCTCCCCACCTATCCGTTCAGTCCTGTTCAAATCTGAGAACACTTTTGTTCAGTTCCAGAGAGTGATAACTCTTGCTGACACAATTAACATTAGAAATAGGAGGAGGCCATTTGGCCCTTCGAGGCTGCTCCCCCCATTCAATAGGATCATGGCAGATCTGCACTTTAATTTCATTTTCTCACCTCGTTTCATATCCCTGATCTTGCCCGTTAAAAATCTATTAACCTCACCCTTGAAATCTTCAATTGCCCCAGCCTCCAGACTCTGTGGGGCTGAATTTCTACTTTATTTTAACAAAGAAAGCATTGGTTGTTTGACTTAAAGATAAAGTCGCCATAATCCCAGATGACCATAGGCTGCTTTCCCCTTTGAGGGGGAGAGCTGATTGGTGGTGGTTTAACCCGAGGATCACCACACCTCAGGTGAGAGGTCAAGGTTGAGAAGATGGGGCCTTCATGAATAACGTCAAATATTATTTGACTTAATAACCCGCCGAAAGTGAACTCTCAATCCAACCACATTGCTTTTTCTTTAAATATGAACGCTCGTGGTTAGAAAAATGTTGTGGCCCAAACAATGTTGCTGTCCTCACATGACACGAATGATTCAATTGAATTGAACCGATAATGGAAAAAAACGCAAGATTCTCAGAAACTCTCAGTGATGATTGGGCAGCAAGTTAAGAATTAAGTTAATTTTCTGGATTTTATCTCATTTTACTGACACGTTCATTATCAAAGAATCAGAAGGTCACAGCTTATAGTGCGCAGTTGGGGGTTAATCACAGTGTCGCTGAAAAGGGTGTCTTAATGCCGTTTTTGAAACCTAGGAAACCATTTAAGATCACCTGTTCAGTTTTTAACCGTCATAAGGAACATTATTGCAGTTTTCCTGTTTGTTGAAACCTGAAGCAGAAAGTAGATTAGAAACTCGATACATATTAACTGCCTCTCTGCCATTAATTTCAAAATTAAACAGACCTTTTTTTCTTCTTTTTATTTTATTGAGGGGCAATTTAGCACCTAACCTGTACATCTTTTTGGGTTGTGGGGGTGAGACCCACGCAGACACGGGAAGAATGTGCAAACTCCACACGGACAGTGACCAGGGGCCGGGTTTGAAACAGGATCCTCAGCGCTGTGAGGCAGCAGTGTTAACCACTGAGCTAAAATTAAACAGACCTGAGCATGTAGTCCCGCCTGTAGGGTGCAATAAACCTATAAGCACAGATGGAGCAAAGGATTTAAAATCATTTCACCTTAAACAGAAAGTTCCTTCCTGGAAAAATATTAATTTTCACTTACCGTAAAAGCCATAAGAGTCATGCAGCAGAGAAGCAGGCCATTTGGCCCATCATGTCTGTGCTAGCACTCTGAAAGAGTTATTCAAAATGAAAATGAAAAAATGAAATGAAAATCGCTTATTGTCACAAGTAGGCTTCAATGAAGTTACTGTGAAAAGCCCCTAGTCGCCACATTCCGGCGCCTGTCCGGGGAGGCTGGTACGGGAATGAGTCCCGCTTGTCCCTATTCTTGCCCCTTCTTCCTGTAATTTTTGTCCCCTTTTGAAATACAGATTCAGTTCCCTTTAGAAATGTTATTTTGGAATTTGCTTCCACCACCCTTTAAGACCATAAAATGTGGGAGAAGAAGTAGGCCATTCGGCCCATCAAGTCTGCTCCACCTGTACTGAGGCAGTACATTCCCCATGATCACAATTTGCTGAGTATAATGCTCACTCCTCATCTCCTCTCTGGCCTTTTGTTTATACTTGAATTGGTGTCCCCTGGTCACATGCCCTCCTGGCATGGCGCTCCTTCTCCCCATCCGATCCAAATCCATCAAAATACAATTAGTATTATCTGAAAATATACTCATATTGGGTGGTGCAGAACCTTTGGAATTATTTAACCTCCTAAAGCCGGACAGCTTCACCATAACGATGTTGGGGCTAAAAAGGGACTGATTGCATAGACTAGATGTGTATTCCATTGGGTGTGTAAAGTTAATGTTGGTCTAATTGAGATGTTTATCGTGGAAAAACAATTTGATCGGGTTAATAGAATTTACAGTGCAGAAGGAGGCCATTCGGCCCATCGTGTCTGCACCGGCCTTTGGAAAGAGCACCCCACCCAACCTTTTTTTGAACACTAAGGGCAATTTATCATGGCCAATCCACCGAACCTGCACATCTTTGGACTGTGGGAGGAAACCGGGAGCACCCGGGGGAAACCCACGCAAACGCGTGGTTGATTGGAGGAAATTTGTTGGTTAGAGTATGAAGGGACACAGAACCAAACAGGTATGTGGAGTTAATTTACATAGAAAATAGGAGCAGGAGGAAGCCATTCGGCCCTTCGAGCTTGCTTTGCCATGCATTATCATGGCTGATCAGCCAGTCCAATAGCCTGATCCTGCCTTTCCTCCCAATATCCTTTGATTCCCTTCACCCCAAGTGTTATATCTCACTGCTTGTTGAAAGCATAATGTTTTGGCCTCAACTTCTTTCTGTGGTAGCGAACTCCACAGGCCGACCGCTCTCTGGGTGAAGATGTTTCTCCTCATTTCTGTCCTAAATGGTCTGCCCCGTATTCCTCAGACTGTCACCCCTGGTTCTGAACACACCCACCATCGGGAACATCCTTCTTATATTTACTGTCTCCAGTTGTTAAAATGTTATAGGTTTCTATGAGATTCCCCCCTCATTCTACTTGACTCCAGCGAATACAGTCCTAACCGACTCAGTCTCTCCCCATATGTCGTTCCATCCCAGAAATCAGTCAATTTGCAGATAAGGCCATGAACTAATTGAATGGCAGAACAGGCTCGATGGGCTGAATGGCCTACTCCTGTTCCCAGCTGTATATTAACTGATGGAAAATACTTTTGATTTTTCAGGTTATTGTGCAACGTTCACTATCTGCAAAGAATCTGAGCCATGCAAAGGGAGGCTCTATACTGGCAAGCTACCTCAAAATGCTGCCTATGATTTTCATTATAATGCCTGGGATGATCAGTCGTGCTCTCTATCCAGGTAATAGAGTTCTAACTATCATTTCTCGCGAGACTCGTTTGCTCGAGCCTTTTCCAAAAGAAATTGTAACAATGGCGTCATAATTTTTGCATTTGCGTATACGTGCTAATGACATTCCGTCTCAAGTCACATCTCATTGAACAGCAAACATGATCATTCATAAAGAACGTAAAAAGCCAGAAGCCAGGATCCCCCCCCCCCCCCCCCCCCCCCCCCCCCCCCCCCCCCCCCCCCAGGTAGCATGTTATCTGGCAGCGGAGGCGTCACGCCATCGGCCACCGGGGGGATCTTCTGGTGCCCCCGTGGTCTATGATGTCTTGAATGGCTTCCCCACCCCACCATTGGAGAATCCACCATCCGGTGGGTGCATAAGATCCCAGAGCACTATTGTGAAGAAGGGCTGATGGGTTTATCCCCGGTGTTTTGGTCAACCTTTGCCCCTCAATTGTCATCACAAAAACAGATCGGGTACTCCGGTCCTTACCATGCTGGGGTTTGTGGGATCTTGCTATGCATAAACTGGCTACTGCATTGGAGCAGTGACTACACTTCGAAAGAACCTCATTGGCTGCAAAGCATTTGGGACGTCCTGAGGTCACGAAACACTCCAAGTAAGTACAAGTCTTTCCTTTTATTTATTTGTTTATATAGTGAATGTAAATCCCTGCAGCCAAGTGATAACCTCATTGAGCTTCAGGTTATTAGTTTGCCACTTACGTCTGTAGAAGGGACCCTCCTTGGTAATGTGCACCATTGTTTGAGTCTTTCCACAGGTGCATCAGGGGTTTCTACTGAGGTACCAGGGGTGGATGATGGCTGCACTGGGACCCTGGTACAGTCTGGACCTGTTTAGCAAGAACCACTCTTTTTCATTGATAAGAGCTACTTGGGTTGGACACTAACTGATACACAAGTAGGTACATTAGGCAATTCAATGCCAGAAGTGATCTCCTGGACTGAAAGGGGTTGGAGAGAATTTGTCCAAATTGGTCTTCCCAGATTGCCCTGGGTTTTGATCTGCTTCTCATCGCTCCCAGGATATCAGCTGGCTTTCAGGTGCTGTGGGGAGGGTAGATAATGACCTGGACTTTACTAATACGAAGAATGGCAAAACTGTCAGTATCTGGATAAAACTGACAATAATTTCTGATTCCCCCACTTGCACAGTTCAACAAGGAAGTTTGGAAGTTACTGTCAGTGATGTGGACGGCACGGTGGCACAAGGGCAGCCCGGTGGCACAGTGGTTAGCACAACTGCCTCATGCGCCAGAAACCTGGGTTCAATCCCGGCCTTGGGTTACTGTTTGTATGGAGTTTGCACTTTCTCCCCCTGTCTGTATGGGTTTTCTCCTGGTGCTCCGGTTTCCTCCCACAGTCCAAAAGAAGTGCAGGCTAGGTGGACTGACCATGCAAAATTGCTCCTTAGTGTCCAATGATGTGCAAGGTAGGTGGGGTTATGGGGATAGGGCCGGGAAGTAGGATGCTCGTTCAGAGGGTCCGTGCAGACTCAATGGGCTGAATGGTCTCCTTCACCACTGTAGGAATTCTGTGTGCATAGTACTAATTTATTTGCAGTTGGATTCTGCACAGTAATCAATATTATGCTATGAATTTAAGGTAATGGCCCACTGTTCTTCCTCTAAGCTAATTTACCTCTTAGTATCCAAAGGTTAGGTGGGGTTATGGGGATGGAGTGGGGGTGCTCTTACGGAGAGTCAGTGCAGACTCAATGGGCCGAATGGCCTCCTTCTACACTGTAGAGATTCTATCATTCTGTGATTGATGATAAAGATGGCTGGAACGGTAAGAGCTTGTAGAATCAGGCATAACTGAGCATTTAATGACCCATAAGTGAGAATTTCTTTCTGTTTTCCTGTTGAATTTTTCCCCTTCAATCACATGTTCATGTCCCAGTCTTTATCTCCATTCCTGTGCAATGATTTAAGTGTAATTTATACTCCCAGCATTTTTTACTTCCTGCTTTGCTGTCTGCGGGCTCAGTGAGGATTCTTCAATCTGATTGGTTGAGAAGCATCCTTGCTGTTTGCTGTGTGCACAGATCCCCTGTAGAGGGAGCTAAATTCTAACTGGTCTTTTCCTGTCCCTTAGATACATAGATATATGGAAGACAGGAGCAGGAGGAGGCCTTTTGGCCCTTCGAGCCTGCTCCGCCATTCATCTCGATCATAGCTGGTCATCCAACTCAATAGCCTAATCCTGCTTTCTCCCCATAGACTTTGATCCCATTCTCCCCGAGTGCTATATCTAGCCGCCTCTTCAATATATTCAATGATTTCGCATCAACTACTTCCTACGGTACTGAATTCCACAGGCTCACCACTCTTTGAAGAAATGTCTCCTCATCTCTGTCCAAAATGGTTTACCCTGTGACCCCTGGTTCTGGACACACCTATCATTAACATCTTCGTGCATCTACCCTGTGTAGTCATATTAGAATTTTATAAGTCTCTTTGAGATCCCCCTCATTCTTCTGAACCCCAGTGAGAACAATCCCAACCTAGTCAATCTCCTTTAACCCTTGTTGTTAAATCAAATATGCACTGTTGGAGGGACATTGTTGTAACCTGTGAAGTTGGTGGTGTCAGTCAGTGGTGTCTGCCTGCAGCATTTTCAGTCTTAGTCACTTTATGCCAGTGTTATAGATGTCACCGTGACACTATATATTGTAACCTCAGTAAGATATTTAGTGATATCCTACCCTAGCTAATTGACACATTTTGTAACGGCCATAAATGTTACATCAGTTGCAAATACATTTGAATGAATCAGTGAAAGGTATGACTCACCACACTCTGGTGTAGCACTTGGCCATTTTATATATGTCACAGGCACTGCATAAATGCATGATGCTGTTAATAATTAATTCATTGCTTCGCTCGACAGGATTTCTTTCCACATTAACACAATAGTTAAAGTGCACATTTAGCAATGTAGGTAAGGGCCTATCAGAGTGCAAAAACAACTATAGGAAATTAGTTTGGGTCTGTCATTAAACAATTTTGCAAGCGGGGAAGGCTATGTGGTGATATGCATCACTGTATATACACAAGGGGTTAATGTGTAAAATTACTACAACTAAGTAACCACTAGAGGGAACACCAGAGATGTCATGACATGCAGACATTCAGCCAATGGGTCATTACAACAGGACACAACCAATGAGTAATCAGGACACCCAGAGGTGGCATTACCACAAGGGGGCACTTCACAACTCATATAAAAGGACAGGGCACACATGCTCTGCCTCTTTCCACAGACAGACATCTAGAGAGTACATCAGGGTTGATCAACAGCATCACACCAAGCACGTGGCCTAGAGCAGGCTGGGAAAGATAGACTGAGTTACTGCAGCTAGATTAGCAGAGAGTCAAACTCATTTAAGAACTGTGTTAATAGTTCAATAAACAAGTTGAACTCATTTCATAGTCTGGAGCTTCCTTTGTCAAAGCATACATCAAGGAAGCAGCTTATGCTACACGAAGCAGCATAACACAACAGGGTAATGGTCAAAAATCACATTCAAATTTTCAACTTCATTTCTTGTTAAAACGTACCATGGGCTAAAGGACTAGGACAGGCTATCATGATGGTGATTGTAGAACTATACTCAGGAGCTTTCTTTTGTCATTTCAGTTTTTTTAGGGAAGTATGCTGTTTTTGATTTGCAATAAATTGTAATGCGGAACTTTTTCTTGCTCTTGTTAAAAACAGAAGAGCCAGTATAGTTAACAGTGCAGAAGGAGGCCATTCAGCCCATCGAGTCTACGACTTAAGCCTCCACCCCACCCCCGTAACCCAGTAACCCCACCTAAACTTTTGGACACTAAGGGGCAATTTAGCGTGGCCAATCCACCTAACCTGCACATCTTTGGACTGTGGGAGGAAACCGGAGCACCCGGAGGAAACCCACGCCGACACGGGGAGAAAGTACAAACGCCCGAGGCTGAAATTGAACCCAGGACCATGGAGCTGTGAGGCAGCAGTGCTAACCATTGTGCTACCGTGCCGTCCAAGTAAAGGCTGTCTTAAGTATTTTGACGACATGCCCAATGCACCTTTAATTTCATAAATAAATCTCAGGCCTGAAAGAATGGAAGAATTTTTGTTTTTCTTCCTCTACCACCAAAGATTGGCCAAATAAGGTTTCCCAGTCACAGATGCCTCCAAAGTAAAGACATAATGTGAATGCACCACCCTTTAAAGGGATAACGTCCTTAAAAAGGTGACAGTGACATTTGACACTAATGATATTGAGCAAAATTGCAGTGAATTAGATCTGTATTTTCCAAATGAAGCTGTACTACCAACGGAAAATTCACTGGGCATACGGTGGATCTGATATCCATACTGTACCAGTATCACTCCTCTGTTATTGGATCAAGGGTAGGCCATTAAATAAATATTAAGGTGCATGGCTGACACAGATGAATCCTTTACTTATTGTTAAGCCCCTCCCAGGTAATGGGTCCATTTTGCATACACCAGCTGCCAGAATTTGCATTAGACGACAGGTGGTTTGTGGCCAGTACATCAGATAACAACAAACACCTTCCGTTTCCACCGAGCAACTTATAAAATGGTAAACTGAAGTGAACAGCCAGGGATAAAAGATGCAATTCACCAAGCCTGCCAGGTATTTTGTCATCTCGTTTAGTAACCTAGTTGGCTTCATGGCGTTTATGAATGTGAAAAGTGGGGCCGGGGGTGGGGGGGAGGAGTGGAACCAAAGTAAAACCAGAGTTTAAACAGAATTCTGTATTTAACTTACTCCTTCCTCGAAACTGGGGAACCCTTTCCTTCCCCCAGGCCTTGCGCTTCTCAATTTATTTGATTTGTATCTACACACGCTCTTTTTTACCCTGTGGGGGAGTTGGCAGCATGACGATCAATCTGTTGAACTGAGTCATGAACAGGACAATGCGGGCGGCACGGTGGCACAGTGGTTAGCATTGCTGCCTACGGCGCTGAGGACCCGGGTTCGAATCCCGGCCCTGGGTCACTGTCTGTGAGGAGTTTGCACATTCTCCCCGTGTCTGCGTGGGTTTCACCCCCACAACCCAAAAGATGTGCAGGTTAGGTGGATTGGCCGCGCTAAATTGCCCCTTAATTGGAAAAAATGAATTGGATATTCTAAATTTTAAAAAAATTTTTTAAAAAATGAACAGGACAATGCCTAACAGGTCCCAGCGAAGGATTTGAACCCAGAGTTTTTTTTTAAATTACTCCATGGGATGTGGGTGAGGGTCTGTGGCAGGGCTAGCATTTGTTGCCCTTCCCTAATTGCCCTTGAACCAAATGGCTTGTTAGGCCATTCAAGGGTCTGGAGTTACATGTGGGCCAGACCAAGTCAGGGTGGCGGTTTCCTTCCCTGAAGGACAATAGTGAACCAACCTACCCGGTGATCCGCAAAACCTCCAACCTTTCTCAACTCCTTCCTATAAGCTCTCAAAACCCCAATCTTGCCTCTCCTTCTCTCCTACAGGCAACTTGCTGGTGTTCTGCACCACGGGGCCTGGAATTCCCTAGATACGAATTTCTTAATGAAAGGAAACGTGCCAGTGTTACAGAAAAAGTTTAGAGTGTCACATTTAGTGCAAGGACCACATTTTAAAAAGTGAATCCAGGCAACACACAGCCCAGCACTCACCCACACCACCAAACATCACAGGGCTGCACTGAACCAGCCCCTGGCTCTTACACATGCTCTATCTCCAGAACCCCCCCCCCCCCCCCCCACCACTTTCACTTGGATATTTTGGCTCTAGGGCTGTCTCCTATCAACTGAATCTCTCAGAGAAAGGCTGCACAATCAGGGAAATCTTTAGATGGTGAAAGGTTGGGAGGTGGAGCATGCACATTGGGTCACAGCGGGTGATCACTGCATAATTGAAAGTTCCTGGATGAGTCTACCTCCTCTGATGGATGGATGGTTGAATGGCATCCGGCGCACTTTCATTTAGAACCTTGACCCTTGTTAAAATATATAGAATGGGATTATCTAGCCCATCTGCCACAGCGGGTTTGTGGAGGTGGGGGGGGGGGGGGGGGGGGGGGGGGGGGGGGGGGGTGTTTGCCTTTGACGAGACTGGAAGATCTGGCCAGAGGGAAGGGTCAGGAAATCCCACCCATCGTGTTAAAAATAAGCAGTGGAATCTTCAGGTCCCGCTGAAGGCAAATCCGGAGGCGGAGGGTGCAAACCATGCGGAATGGCATAGACATTAGTGCGACTGGGAAATCCCACCAGTGACCTCTATCATTGGAAAACAAGCGTGGGGCAGGGGTGGGAATCCTGCCGTAGGTGAATTATTAGCTATTCATGGCCAATGCTCTCAAAATCGCAATGCTGTCTAGATATCTCTTGCTTGCATACATTATTACAATTGATGAGGTGTTCATTTACTTGCCAAAATAAGCTAAAAGTATGGCAGCGAATGTCGGATCAGAATATTACCTGGAATTTATCCTGATAATTTATCTCCAGCGCAATCTTTAATTTATCCAGACCCTTCCTCCTCAAGGCAGCTCTCTCCTTGAAGAAAGCATTCACATCTTTAGAGACTGTAATCTTGCTTTCTCTTACGTCGTTCATCGAGTGGGATAGTTGCTTATAATTATTGAAGGGGCGCTCAAAAGTGGCCCGGCTGACAATGTTGTTCACTTCTCCAATTGTAAATTCATTAACAACAGCATTTAGCATAAGGTGAGGTGCTGAACTTTTGATTGTGTTATCAATACTGTCACAATCGTAGAAGTCATCGGAGTCAGAAGAGGCGATAGATTGTTCATGGAGTGAGCTGCTGTCTGTATTCCAGTCTCCAGTGTAATTTGTGGAAGGATTTGATGGACAGTTGTCCTCTAGACATATTACGTCAGCCTCCTCCGGAGGTGTCCCCTGATCAGGTTCGGCTTCATTGCTTTCTGTAACTAGCTCTGCTATATTCTCCTCGTCATGATCCTCTCCCTCCAAAGCACAAGCTGCTTGACTGCCATCATGTGCTCTACATGTTGATATATTTGAATCTACCTGTAGGTTTTCTAAAGCCTCAGGGCTATCGGGCAATGTTTCATTCACCTGCTTGTCGTCGTCTTGTGTGGAGGTTGTTGCAGTCATTTCTGCCGATTGTGTCCCCGGTTTTGCCACATTGGTGTTTGGCTTCTGCTTAGCCTTTGCAGTTTTAGTTCTTTTATTTGTGGCTGGCAAATTCACTCCTGGTTTATTTTCTGAGACCCTGTTATTTCCAATTGTTTGAGGGTGATTTTGAAATGGATCTGTCTTCGTAGTTAAAGCCTCTGCCTGAACCACATCTGGATTATTGCAAGCTGTCTTCTTTTGTTGAGCCGATGCTTGATTGGAAGAATGTGGTCCTATTCGGGTGAGTATCTCCACTGAGTCACTTCCATGATGCTCAACGTCTTCCTTCTTGGTGTCCAAGGAACCATTCGGCTGTTGTTTTTCATTTTGAGGGATCTCTGGGTAGGTAGGGAGATAAAGAAACATATCTATCTTGGGCATGTCCAATAGAGCTGGGTGTGTTATAAGCCCTTCGACACAGGTGTCTGCAGTCTTCTGTGCCTTAACTGGATCATTTGGCCGTTTCTTGCCATGGCCGTTTAAGTTGACCTTTTTGTCGGAGATCTCAGAACCAACATTGGGGATATTTGCCCGCACGAGAGCATATTTGGGGTTTATGAGCTTCCTGGCTATAGCTGCACTTTGTTCTGCTGTGAGGGCAGGGACTTGCTGAATGGGTTCAGGTTCGGACACATCTGGCGCCAAGTCGAGTTTGTGCATATTAACTTCTTTAGAGAAATGCATCAGTTCCCTGAATTCATGATCAAATGTTTCTACAGCTTGACCAGAAATCACAGTGATGATATTGCGATCAAGTCTAGACGCAGTCCAGGTAAAACTAAGAGGAAAGAGAGAAAAAAGAAAGTGTCGGTTTTAGAGCGAAGCAGTAACTCAGCATCTTCCTGAAATTACATTTCTGCTTCTTGCTACTTAATTACTATACAAGTTGAAATCACCCCGTCAGATCCCACACTTCAACACAAATGCTACAAAGGTCGTATTTGCCACCAAATACTGCGGTGCATGGATACACTCCCAACTAAGGGCAGGGTTACCCGGCCCACCCAATGTCGGAATCCTCCAGTGCCACCTAAAGTCAAATCTCCCATGGCGGATCCCGTCACAACGGAAAATCCCAGCCTAAGCAACTCTGTGAAAACTGTTTGAGGTTCGAATTCCTTTGAGGTGTGGCACAAGGGGAGGGGGGCTGGGGGCCCTTTGGGGGTTCGTGGGACACGTCGGGAGCTCGAGAGATCGAGACGGCATTTAGCGCTCCCGGTACAATGGCTCCGCCGAGTGCAGGAAATGGGACTAAGTGCGGTCTAGGCCTCGCATCCCCCTCTGTAGGCCCCATATCTAACCAAAGCCGCATTAGATAGCACGGTGATTCTAGCCGCTGTAAGCACCGAGAAACATGCGGCGAAACGTGCTCGCTGGTGGGACTCTGTTCTCATTTGGTTAGATTCAGCCCATTGTATCACCATTGTTTCTTCTACTATAATTTATTGGACCAAATGTTTATCAAGAATATTAAACCTCAAAGTTGTAGGTGATGTTGGCAGACAACTCTTTACTGGTGAGAATGCGGGATGTACTGCCACATATGGAGTATTCCTATAGGTGCCTGCACTTGTGGAGAATTCCGAAGCTAAGGACTATGGGTGCGATTCTCCGCAAATGCGGCGAGTCGTAAAGGCTGCCGTGAAACTGGCCGTGTTTCACGGCAGCCTATGCGCCCCCTCCCAGGACCCGATTCTCCCCCCCCGGGCGGGGCTAGCAACGGGGCTCCGTGAAGCACGGCATAGGGACTGGGCATGGCAACAGGGGGAATGAAGCAATGTGGGAAAAGGCTCAAATGGAGAATAAACACTGACATATTTGTGCTGGACTAGATGGCCTGTCTATACTGTGAATTCCATGCAATTATATTTGATATTTCTCCCCGATACATTTAACACCATCAGTCAGTTTATATTTCAACTGGTCAAAGGATGAAACTCCTCAGTTTCTCTACGGAGGGTGGACAAGCTGACAATCTCCCCTGAATTCTCTCCCCTTTTTAATCAGCTCACCTGTATGATCCACACACTGCTCGGTCTCCATCAATCAGTAAAAACTTTTGCATCTGTCTCCCGGCTATAGTTTTGGCTGAGCGTGTATTGAATTCATTCCCACCAATAGAGCAGACGCGCAGGTTCTGCAGGAGCAAGGAAATACACATTTTTACATATTTTAAAGAATTGACTTGCAGAAAGGTTCGACTTTGCAGTAGATATTTTGATTTCAATTTCTACCTGTAGCAGCTCCGTGGCATCCCGAGTGCATGACTCGGCAAAATGTCCAATGAATGTTCCAAAGGTTGATTATGCATGTTTACTGGCATTATCTACTGACTTCTGTTCACCGCTTCAATGGTCAAAGTATGTCCTATGTTGCAATTTAGCATAACTTTGACTGAAGGATACTGCCACATCCGTCATTCTGTGCAGTCAGGAGATGTGCTACTCGCCGTAGGATTCTTAGCTTCTGCCCTGCTCTTTTAGCTATTTATATTGCTAATAAAATATGACAAAAACAGAACGTGCTTGAAAAACTCAGCAGGCCTGGCACCATCCATAGAGAGAGAATCAGAATGAATGTTTCAAGTCTTTTTTTTTTAAAGTAAGGTTTTTTTTTTAAATTTAGATTAGCCAATTATTTTTTCCAATTAAGGGGCAATTTAACGTGGCCAATCCACCTACTCTGCACATTTTTGGGTTGTGGGGGCGAAACCCACGCAGACACTGGGAGAACGTGCAAACTCCACACGGACAGTGACCCAGAGCCGGGATCGAACCTGGGACCTCAGCGCCGTGAGGCAGTTGTGCTAACCACTAGGCCACCGTGCTTGAATGTTTCAAGTCTGTTTGACCCCCCCCCCTTCCAGAGCTAAGGAGATGGAGAAATGTGATGGTTTTTATACTGTTTAAGAGGGGGAGGAGCAGATAGAGAAAATTAAATGTGAGCTAGGAGAGATTGTACAAAGATGTTTAGGGCAGAAGACAAAGGAAGTACTAACGGCAATGTTGAGGACTATTGAAGGTGCTGATCGTGACATCGAGGTAGGATGGTAGAATGTGTTCATAGGAGAACAGGGGCCCGATCGAAGGGCGTTGCCGCGCCCGACTTGGGACGCAACACGGTGGTTAAATCTCACAAGAGGCCTCTAGCGGGCTATGCGCTCTCGGGACACCTCGCGACTTGCCAGGGTGCCCAGGTGGCACTGCCAAGCTAGCACTACCAGGGTGTTAGGCTGGCAGTGCCAAGGTACCTGGGTGGCAGGTGCCTGTGCCTCTGGGGGTGCTCTGCCCTTATGAAGTGGGGTGAGAGGTGGGGCTTGAGGACCCCCCCTAACAAGTAAGTTGGGGCATTGGCCAGTGCGGGGGCGGGGGTGTTCTGGAGGCTGCCGTGGGAAACGGTTTGAGAGATCGGGGCAGATTCAGGAGCTCATCAGTTTAGGAAATTAAGGTTAATGCGGCCTTGGCGGATGTTCCTCACTGAGGCCAGAGTTCCGTTTGATAGTGGGGTCATTCCCAGTGTTTCAGGTGCTGAGAGGCGCCACGCTAAATACATCCATAACGGGACTCTGTTTTTCCCCATTAAGTCGCGCTCTAGAACTCAAACAAGCAAAACAAGTGACAGATGGCCTGGTGGGGTCGGGGAGTTCCGCCCTGGGACAGAAACACCTTTTTTGGATTAAAGAAAAAGGTCAAGATGGACGAGAAAGTCTCCCAGTTAAAGTTGTCAAATTCAATGATGAGCCCTGAAGACTGTAATTTGCCCAATCGGAAGATGAGCTATTGTTTCTCCAGCTTGCGTGGGGTTCACTGGAGCATTATAGCAGGCCAAGAAGGGACTTGCGGTTATGAGAGCAAGCTGGTGAGTTGACATGGCAAGCAACAGGAAGGTTGGGTTCATGCGCGCAGACTGAGTGAAGATATTCCGCAAAGCAGTCACCCACTCTGTGTTTAATCTCCCCAGTGTAGAGGAGACCACATTGAGGGCAGTGAATACAGGAGACCAAATTGAAGGCTGTACAAGTGAAATGCTGCTTCCCCTAAAAGGGATGTTTGGGGCCTTGGACAATGTGGAAGGAGGAGGTAATGGAGCAGGTGTTGCACCTTCTGCTATTGCAAGAAAAAGGGCCATCGGGAGGGGACAAGAGATTGGGTGTAATGGAGGTTGGGACAGGATGTCGTAGAGAGTGATTATTTTATTGCGATGGCTGGTGGGGTGAAAAGAGACGGTAAGGAGAACATGATCATGGTTCTGGTTTGAAGGTGTGAGGAGCTGTCATCATGGTAACTTTGTGGTAACGGTGGGGGGCTTGTAATGAACATCGATGGTTGGTTTTCATTTCCGGTGATAGACTAAGACAGGGGTGGGCAAACTACGGCCCGCGGGCCGCAAGGTCTTTATGCGGCCCACCAAGATCAAGTCATAAAAAAATTTTTTAATTTATTTTTTTAAATAAGGATAATGGGGGGTGGGGGGGGGGGGGGGGGCGTTGGGTTACTGGTATAGGGTGGATATGTTGACTTGAGTAGGGTGATCATTGCTCGGCACAACATCGAGGGCCGAAGGGCCTGTCCTGTGCTGTTCTATGTTCTATATGAGGCGCCCAGAATCATAACCGGGTGAAGCGCCATTTTTGAAAAGTAGAGAAAAAGAGGGCTAAAGGCAGGATGCCGCCGGGGGAAGCGCTGAGGTATATGCTGCACGCTAATTGGTTACAACTGGGACTATTAATTAATATACTATGCGGCCCTTTAAAATTGTGAATTTATGAATGTGGCCCTTGCACGGAAAAGTTTGCCCACCCCTGGACTAAGAGGTCAAGGAAGGATCAACAATGGAAAGACAAGAGAGGGGTGAAAATTGGAAGCAAAAATCTCTAAATGTTTCCAGATCCAGGCGAGAACATGAATTGGTACGGAAACAGTCGGCGATGTAACTGAGGGGTGGGTGGGGGGAATTGTGGGTTGGGCCCCGAGTAGGACTGGGAAAGGGAATGTTCCACATAGTCAACAAAAAACAGGCATAACTGGGGCTCATTTGGGTACCCATATCCACAGCTTTTATTTGGAGGAAGTGAGACAAGTAAAGGTTTATATGTCCAGTTCAGTTTCTGGTCAATGGTTATCCCCAGAATGTTAATAATGGGGATTCAGTTAATAATGGGAATGTCATTGAATGTCAAGAGGCAATGGTTAGATTCTCTCTTGTTGGAGACTATCTTTGTCTGGAATTTGTATGGTGCACATGTTGTCATGTCAGCTGTTACAATGAAGTATTAGTGATGCAGCTGAAGATGGTTGAGTCGAGAACACGACTATAGCTGATAAAACCGAAATGAGCTTTTAGATCAAATGCCTTTAAAGAAATGGTCAATGCTTATTTCAACTGGAGTCAAAGGAATAAATATCTTTCTCTATGGGAGGTGGATAAGTTTATACTTTAAGGAGGGTTTGACACAAATCCCTCTTAATGGTGAAGGCCAACAGCAGCCGCCTGCCTTTAACCTAGTAAAATGTCTCATGCTGTGAATTTATTTTGCCTCATGTCAGAATCAGGATCTGCATCACCTCGTGGTTATGGGCCATGTACACTTCACTGACTCAAACATGCCTGTAACCACATGCCCAAGGTATGTGAAATGCCAGAAAGCATCAGGAATCCGTGCTAAGGAGTTGCTTCATGCTTCACTGCGTAAAGGAACCTGGATAAAACTAAGTTTGTGACTAAACTTAGTGAACTTGACATTGTAAACATCACGACCAGATTCAGGCAGATGGAATGTATCCCTTGAGAAATTGATCGGATTCAAGGCCGATAAATCCCCAGGGTCTGATAATCTACATCCCACAGTATTTAAGGAAGTGGTTTTAGGATTAATGGATGTATTGGTGGCCATCTTCTAAGATTCCATAGATGTTGGAACAATTCACAGATTGGAGAGTAGCTAATGTAACCCCACTATTTAAAAAGGGAGGTCGAGAGAAAAAAGTGAATTACAGACCATCAGCCTGACGTTGGTGGTGGAAAAAATGCTAATGTCGATCAAAGCATTAATAATAGAACACTTGAAAAAGAGTGGCAGAATCGGACAGAGTCAGCATGGATTTAACGGTTGGGAAATCCTGCTTGACAAATCTACTGAAATCCTTTGAAGATGTAATTTAGTAAAGTTGACGAGGAGGAGCAAGTGGATGTGGTTCAGTTAGAGTTTCAGATGGCCTTCGACAAAGTCCTTATAAGAGATTAGCTTGTAAAATTATAGCACATGGGATTGGGGGTAGTGTATTGAGAAGGATCGAAAACTGGTTGGCAGACAGGAAGAAAAGAGGAGGAATAAACAGGTCTCTTTACAAATGTCAGGCTGTGACCAGTGGGGTACTGAAGGGATCAGTTCTAGGACCCCAGCTATTCACAATACACATTAGATTTAGATGAGGGAACTAAATGTAATATCTCTAAATATGCAGGTGGCACAAAGCTGTGTGTGTGTGTGGGGGGGGGGGGGGGGGGGGGGGGGGGGTTGTGAGCCATGAGAAGATTGCAGAAATGCTTTAGTGTGATTTGGACAAGTTGAGTGAATGGGCAAATGCAATGCAGATGCAGTACAATGTGGATAAGTGTGAGGTTATCCAATTTTGTAGTAAAAACAGAAAGGCAGATTATCTGAAAGGATTGAGAGAGGGGAATGTTCAACGAGACCTCCATTTCCTCGTACACCCATCACTGAAAGTAAGTATAAAGGTGGAGCACGTGGAGAGGATTTGAGTACAGGAGCAGGGATGTCTTGCTGCAATTATACAGGGTCTTGGTGAGGCCACACTTTGAATGTTGTGCGTAGTTTTGGTCTCCTTATCTGAGACAGGATGTTCTTTCAAAAGAGGGAGTGCAGTGAAGGTATACAAGACTGATTCCTGGGATGGCGGGACTGACATGACGCAAGAGTGAATCGGTTAGCGTTATATTCACTAGAGTTTCGAAGAATGAGGGGGATGTTATAGAAACCTATAAAATTCTAACAGGACTAGACAGAGTAGATGCAGGCACGATGTTCCCGATGGCAAGACAGTCTAAAACCAGGGGTCACAGGCTAAGGATATGAGGTAAACTATTGAAGACTGTGATTAGGAGAAATTTCTTCACCCATAGAGCAGTCGGCCTGTGGAATGCTCAACTACAGAAAACAGTTGAGGCCAAATCATTGTGGGCTGGACTCTCCGTTTCAGCAGCTAAGTGCCGGCTGAAACGGAGAATTATAATGCCAAAATCGGTGCCGAATGCTCACCAATTCCGGGACCAGTGAGGGGCTTGCAGCGCCGCTGGGTGAAACTCTCGGCTTCCGCACCAAAAACGGCCAGAGAACGGCTGGTCTCTGGTCTCGCCGTGCAACATAGCGCCGACCGTGCGCGTACCCGACTAGCCAAATGAAACCCCATAGGCCATGCCTGGCCACCCACCATCAGTCCCCCCAGGCTTCTTGGAAGCCCCCCCACCCCCCCACCCCCCCCCCCCCCCAGCAAGCGGCACCAATCCCGGAGAGTATGGTGGCGCTAGACACAGTCCGCAGCCGCCATGCCGAGTTCCCGACCGCTCATACCATACGTCAACTGTACGGTCCAGAACCCGGCCCATCAGGGATGAAATATCAGGAGAGTTCCTTCCGTTGATGCGCCAATGCCGTTTCAAAGGCGTGCGGTGCGTGATGCAATGACGCCATTTTGGTGGGGGCGGAGTCTTGAAAGCAAGCGTCAAACTGGCGCCATTTGGGCGTCGGAAGGGATTCTCCGCCCGATAGCTGATTACAATATGTTTTTAAGAAGGAGTTAGACATAGCACTTGGAGCTAAAAGAATTAAAGGATATGGAAGGAAAGCGGGAACAGGTTACTGAGTTGGATGATCAGCCATGATCATAATGAATGGCAGAACAGGTTTGAAGGGCCCTGAATGGCCTATTCCTCCTCCTATTTTCTATGTTTCTATGAGGGCTTCATATGACTCAGTCTCGCCTGCTTGATGCCCAGCTAGATCGAACTCCACCTTTAGGTAAGCAGACGCCCATCTAGATCGAACTCCACCTTTAGCACCTAAGCAATGACTGTTGTACTTTTGGTTCCACACATTTCTTATTACTTTAAACATCTACCAAGCTCATGTGCTCCATGATCGCAATCCATTCCACTCATCCCGAAAACTTATTAATCCAAGAAACCTCTCAAACGTTGCTCACCGCAAGGTTACGAGGGGGAGAATTCCAATAGCCTGAAACAGGGTGGAGGAATACCACACTGCCTCACAGAGGCACAGGTCACCATTTAAAGTCACTGCAGTATTTGACCAATAATCATGAGCCAATCCAATGAAAGTCTATGCTCAGCAATGCCCTCTTAGGGCATGGTACTTGAAGGAGGAAGAGGAAGTTGTTAAAGTGTTTCTATATGCAGTGCAGCCCCAGTACAATCATAGATTTTCCTTGCCTTCCAAGAACTGCATTCTAATGGGAGAGGAAAATGTGTTTTTGCATTTTCTAACCTTCCTCCAAAAATAAAATTTGCACTTTTAATGTGACGGAAAACGTGATCACTGTGGAACTAGAAATACTGATGTATTTAAGGGCTATTGCGCAGTACTGGCGGCAGGTTGCTTTGAGCTGAAATCGGACATCTTACGGCATTTCTCAAAGGAGGTCAGGGAGTTGTCTAGATGCTGGCATTTTTGCTTCAAGCAACAACCAAGAATAGATCAACGTTTGCATCATGCTGTTTGTGGGAACTGGTTGCCATGTTCATTGACGTAACAACTACAATGACAACTCAATCATGGGCCACAAAGTTCTTTAGGTGTTTTAAGAGAGGCAAGATCCGTTTGCCCTTTCTTTGTAGAACTGCAGTGAACCTCAGAGCCTGCTGCTATTGAATGGCTGACAGAACATCCCAGAAACCCTTTTTGATTTTTTGCGGTTTTGCTTGGATAGCTGATACTAAATATTCAAGACAGTGTCATCAATCATTCCTGGTCAAGATAATTTGGGGTAAAACCTGCTCCAAGGCTGACAGGAAGTGAATCACACAACCCAAGAGGAAAGCGCCAATACGCTCTGCATGTGTCATGTACGTAATTACATTTAGGACAATTATGTTACTTAACTAGGATACAAAAAGGGGGTACATCTATTTCTCATTTTGTCTACCAATTAACTTTCCATAACCAGTTTTTGTTTACCGGAATCTGTTTTCTTCATCAATTAAACTGTATACTATTTATACTTGAAGGGCAAACCCACACAAGGCGAGGTTTTCATCCATTCATTTTCAATGGATAGAAAATATAACTTGTTAAGGGAGCAGATTGGTGGACTATTGGTCATTCGGCAATTAGTACCTCAGTAGTGATCTCTAACATGTTACTTTTTGAAGTGGCATGGTGTGGGATAGCAATTTTCCTGCCCGGTTATGTTTTTTAAGCTCCCATCTTAGCCCATCGTTTGGGAGGAGGTGATGAGTAAAAGGAGAGTGTTCTCTTATGGGTAATGAAGCAGGGATAGCTGCAGAGTCAATCTGAGAATGCCCTCATACATCAGAAAGGTGGCTCTGGGTAGTGGGAGTTGGACTATGGAGTAAGGCCCCATGCCCTCACCTTCTTCATCAGAGACAAAATGAACATTTCATTATTTCTCGTTATGTTTTCTCTTCATGGATTTGTATTTGTTAGAGGGTTAGGTTCCTCTCATTGCACCCATGGATGCATTTAGCCTTGTGCTAAATTCTCAAGGCAGCGCACAATTAACGACTGATTTTTCAGCCAGAGATTTTCAAGATTCCAGCCCCTGAAGATCCATTTAGGGACTGTTATTAATCCACACAAGTCTAGGTGACAATGACAATACGCCCAAAATCTACCTGCCTAGAGAGGTCAATTAAATACATGACAACACACTGCTGCCTCACGGCGCCGAGGTCCCAGGTTCGATCCCGGCTCTGGGTCACTGTCCGTGTGGAGTTTGTACATTCTTCCGTGTTTGCGTGGGTTTCGCCCTCCCCCACAACCCAAAGTGTGCAGGATATGTGAATTGGCCACGCTAAATTTCCCCTTAATTGGAAAAAATTAATTGGGTACTCTAAATTTTTTTTTTAAATAGATGACAACACGGGGTCTAACATCAGGGGATTGGATAGAGTTTTTGTCTCCCAACTCAGGCCCAATTTGCTTGTTGCTTGAGTAGCTGAAGCTGTTTCGAACTAAAGATAAATTCAAAAATCAAAAAGATGGATGTAGTTGCACCCATGTTAAAGTTGCGAATGAGCCAGCAGCACAGAAACAGGTCATATGGCCTAAATCACCCACCCCACTTCACCATCACTTAATGTTGATCTATAACAGGGGTGGGCAAACTTTTCCGTGCAAGGGCCACATTCAGAAATTCACAATTTTAAAGGGCCGCATAGTATATTAAGTAAAATAATTACTTCACCCGGTTATGATTCTGGGCGCCTCATATAGAACATAGAACAGTACAGCACAGAACAGGCCCTTCGGCCCTCGACGTTGTGCCGAGCAATGATCACCCTACTCAAGTCAATGTATCCACCCTATACCAGTACGTAACCCAACAGCCCCCCCCCCCCCCCCCCATTAACCTTAAAAAAAAAATTTAAAATTAAAAAAAATTTTTTTTTTTTTTAAATGACTTGGTGGGCCGCATAAAGACTGCGGCCCGCGGGCCGTAGTTTGCCCACCCCTGATCTATAAACTTTCAGTGACATGAATAGATATGTCATTCTCAATGAATTGGGAAAATGTGCCCTTTGCACAGGAAGTTCCAGTTAATCACGTTGCACATTTATTGTCCTGAATTATGTTTGCGATCGGAATAGATTAAATATGCACTCAGGATGATTAAGTGCATAGCAACCTGGTGATACAGCGAATGGCACTGCAGCATAAACAGTGATAATCTGCACGGCCCCTCAGCCCCACACACTGTTGAGTAGAAAAGATGTGAAGAAGTTTGTGTAAGAGGACAAAGTGAAATTTAGAATTTCTGTTCAGTGAGCTGAACTTAACTAAGAAAGGGTTTTCACGTTAGACTTGATGGGATTTGGCTGGGGAGTTGGAAGAATAAAATCATTTCCAGACCTTAAGTGGCTCCTCATGTAACATTGCACACATGTGGGACAATATTTAGTTTTTTCTGATGTTTCCCCTTTGTTGTTAGGAAGAGAGGAAATTCTAGAAGAAAGCCCGAGAATTCACCTAACACCATCCTAGTAGTCGCATGATAGAATAAGAATTTGTTGTTGGCGAATCATAGCCGTCAATCTCCATGATTTAGTCTACAACAGATGTCTTTAAACGAGTACAATCCCTGTGACGGAATGCTTTGCATAGTAAAGGTCCAAAAGCTCCCCAAGCTTGTTACACATCAGCCAGATGTTCCCTCCAGGGTCAGGTACGCAGAGATGGGAGAATTCCCAGCTCCATCAACATGGCATTTAAAAGTGGCTGCCACCCATGGCACCTCAGATCCTCCATGCCAACCTATGCTCCTCCACCAATCCCCATGGCCTTATATAGCCTCTATTCCAACTTAGTACCAACCCATGCACCCTACCCACCGCCCATTTTGCCCTCACACCTACCATGGAGAGATTTCGGGACCCGTGCAGAGAGAGAGATAAATGTCAAATACATCCGTAAGTGTCTAATGCAACCTTCATTATTGTGAAAAAAGACTCATTCATAAAAATCAATTGGCAACATTTGCATTCCTACAACTGCATAAAGTCTTATAACATCAAACATTTCATTCAAGGGCCCAATTCCTTACAACAACAAGCATTGGAATTCATTGTGCCACAAAAAGTCTATAACCACTTGTAGCTGTTAATTAAGCTATGAAATGGCAGGCACCCTACTGTGATAACGAATGGTGTGCAATCAGTCTTGTCGCACTAACAAAGTAATATAACCCCTCAGGCCTATGTCAACAGACAAGAGCGAAACAGCAACCAACCATTGTTTTGCCAACACTCCAGGGCGAAATTCTCCGACCCCACGCAGGGTCGGAGAATAGGCGGGAAGCGGCGTTATTTCCGCTCCCGCAGGTTTTTGAATTCTCCCGCCGGTCATAAACCGGCGTTTGTGCAAATCCCGCCGGCAGCCTGTGAAAACATCTGGCGCCGGCGGGATTTCATTTTTTTTAAACTTACCTCAAATCTCCGGCCCGGATGGGCCGAAGTCCCGCCGCGGGAGGCCTTCTCCCCCGCCGCCGAGGTTTACACCACACCTTTGAAACGGCGGACTCAGCGGTCGCGAGCGGGCCCCCGGGGTCCTGGGGGGGCGGGGGGCGATCGGACCCGGGGGGGTGCCCCCACGGAGGCCTGGCCCGCGATCGGGGCCCCCCGCTCACTCCGCGGGGCAGTGCCGTGGGGGCACTCTTTCTCCTTCCGCGCCGCCACGGCCTCCGCCATGGCGGACGCGGAGGAGAAAGCCGCATCGCGCATGCGCCGGTCAGTGACGTCAGCGGCCAGCTGCCGCTGACGTCACTGCCGGCGCATGCGCCGACCGCCGAAAGCCTTTCGGCCAGCCCGCTTCCGACTGCCGCCGGGTGTTTGCGCCAGTCTTCTGGTGCAAAACTGCTCCGCGTGGGGCTGGCCCCCAAAGGTGGGGGAGAATTCCCCACCTTTGGGGAGGCGCGACCCTGAGTGGTTGGCGCCACTCCCCTACGCCGGCACCCTCCGTCACGCCGGGTAGGGAGAATCCCGCCCAGGTATCTTTTTCAAATATTTGAAGGACTGGTCTTTTAAATACCTTGACAAAGCTTTGACAAAGGGCCATCCGGACTCGAAACGTTAGCTCTTTTCTCGCCCTACAGATGCTGCCAGACCTGCTGAGATTTTCCAGCATTTTCTCTTCTGGTTTCAGATTCCAGCATCTGCGGTAATTTTCTTTTATTTAATGTTGCAGGTTGTGGCCATTTATCAGAACTGGAAAGAATTTTTAGGCTATTTCATTGATTGAAAATATTGGGCGGGATTTTCTGCCTGTTCCCGTCAGTGGGATCTTCCCGTTCTGCCGATGGTTAAATCCCCATCAGAGTTTCCTGGCAGCAGAGGGTGCAAACAACAGGAAACCCCGTTAGCAACGGCAGGACTGGGTGATCCCACTGCCAGCCAATGGCAGGCGGCCTCTGCTGGAGTGGGGGTGCCGGAAAGTCCCATCCCTTAACTGCGTTTCTCTCTCCACAGATACTGAGTATTTCCAGCATTTTCTGTTTTGATTTCAGATTTCCAGTATCTGTCGTATTTTTGCTTTTCCATTGCCTGCCCACCCCATTCCTCATCCGGTTCCACCGTCGGGAAATCTCCACTACACTGGGACTGTGCAGGGACCCCACCACTCTTTTCATCCTGCCTCTCCAGCCACCACCTCGGACCACGGGAACTCTTATGCACTGATTAATTAAAATTCCTTCCCTCCTCCCCTCACTCCCAGCTCAGGTCGTGTCCTCTAGCTCCGTTATTCTCTGAATCGGCTTGAGAACAATTTGGCCCTCGTGGACTGAGGAGGAAAGACTAAAAAGTTGGACAGTGATGAAACGGCAGACATTTTAAGAGATATTCAATCCTCCCAACTAAAATCTATTCCAGAGAGGAAGAAAGATTGCAAGACGGGGGAAAATGTATCGTTAGTAACCAAGGAGGTTAAAGATAACAAAGACAAAATCTAAGGCATGCCATATTGTACAGGTTAGTGGCAGACTGGAAGATTGTTGAAAATTTTAAACATGACCAACGGGTGACCTAAAAAGTAATAAAATAAACAAAGGTAAATTATCCAAGAAATCTAGCGCAAATATAAAAACGGATAACAAAAGTTCTATAAGTATATAGAAAGGGAGTAGCTAAAGTCAACTTTGGTCCCTTAGAGGACGAGACTGGGGAGTTAATAACGTGGACACATAAATGGCAGAGATATTAAATCAATATTTTGCCTCGGTTTTTCACGGTGGTGAACACTAGAACCATCCCAATAGTAACAAGTCATGCAGAAGTGTTGAAAGTAGGAACTTACACAATCACTATCACTAGGGAAAATGTACTGAGCAAACTATTGGGGTTAAAGGAAGACAAGGCCCAGGGTATGATGACTGGCACCCTAGGGTCTAAAAGGATGTGCAGCAGAGATAGTGGAGGCATTGGTTAGAATGTTCCAAAATTGCCTGGATTCTCCAAACATTTCAGTGGATTGGAAAAATGTAACACCCCTGTTCGAAAAGGGAGAAAGGCAGAAAGTAGGAAACTATAGACCAGTTAGTCTATTGTCTGTCATTAAGAAGTCATTGAACAAACACTTTGAAATTCAAAACACCATCCATCAGAGTCAGCCTGGTTTAAAAAGGGTAAATCAAATTGACTAATTTGCTAGAGTTCTTTCAAGATGAAACAAACAAAGTAGATAATGGGGGTCCTGTAGATGCAGTGTACCTAGACTTCCAGAAGGCATTTGATAAAGTGCTGCACAAAAGGTTAATACACAAGGTAAGATCCCACGAGGTTGGGGGCAATATGTTAGCTTGGGGAGAGGACCGGTTAACCAACAGAAGGCAGAGAATGGGGATAAATAGGACTTTTTCTGGTTGGCAAGCTGTATTGAGGGTGTGCCACAGGTTTTGGTCCCAGGGCCCTAGCTATTTACAATCTATATTAATGACTTGGATGCAGGGATAGAATGTACTACCGCCAAATTTACAGATGGCACTAAAATAGTTGGAAAGCAAGATGCTAATGAGGAAATGAGAAATTAACAAATGGATATGGATAGGTTAGGTGAGTGGGCCAAAATTTGGCAAATGGAATTTAACATTGATAAGTGTGAGGTTATCTATTTGGTCAGAGGAATAAAAAAGCACCTTATCTAAATGAAAAGAAACCTCAAACTGCTTCAGTGCAGAGGGGTCTGGGTATCCTCATGCATAAATCACAGAAAGTTAGTATACAGGTGCAGCAGGTAATAAGGAAGGCAAGTGGAATTTTGGTATTCATCGCTAATGGAATTGAATTGGGAAGTGTTGCGGCAATTGTATAGGACATTGGTGAGATGACACCTGGAGTACTTTCTGTTCTTTCTATGGAGGGAGTGCAGCAAATACGATGTGAGAAAAAAACTTTTTCACACAACGAATGGTTCAGGTTTGGAGGCAGACTGAATCAAGGCATTGAAGAGGGCATTAGATGATTTCTTGAATAGAAACATTCTTCAGGGAGACGGGGAAAAGACAGGAGAATGGCACTACGTCATGATAATGGTTGTGAGAGCTGATGCACGCCAAATGGCCTCCTTGTACGCCAAAACCATTCTGTGATATTCAGTGCTCAACCAAGAAAATAAACCGGTCCAGTTGATCGTGATAGCGCAGCATAAGAAATATGATCATCCAGATGTCATCCTGATATAACCAGTTTTCTCCTGTTTTGATGTCAACTTTGGAATGCATTGCCGCCACATTTCGAGATTCTAATTAACTTATTTGGCCAACTTGGACATGAAGAAAGATGTTATCTGGTGTTTCGCAAGTCTGGTGATTCATCAGATGTCATAGACTATGCATCAAGTTGAAACTTGAAGACATTTGTTGCTACTTGGAAATATTCTGATGTGGATCTGAGGCACATGTCAGATAATCTTTTACCTGTTCATTACTATGGAAACTATGAGCAAAGGAATGTTTGAGAATCATTGGCAGGAAATGAGGGAAGCCAAGAACCATCCGGAAGGAGATAAAGTATTTGTGAGGGGAAGGAGAAAAAAAACGAAGCCCTTCTGACAGTACTAACCCCTCCCTCATCTACGACAGTGATCACCACCACCACCCTCCATGTCATTCCATGGAAGTGCTCAACCCCCACCCTCCCAACAATGCTGACTCTTAGGACATAGACTGGAGCCAGGAATTGGAAGAGGAGTGATCACTGTCCGGAGCACGGTGGAGTGCGGGATGAACATAGCTGTGGGTTCTGGAGGACTGTGACACTCCAGCTGATTTACTTCGGTTTGTGCTGGTTTTATACCTGCATGAAAATCTCTATGTAAATGTATATAAAAATTAGGGTAAGTATAGCACAAAAACTGCACAAACTGGCCAATTACAGAAAAATCTGGGCCAGGTAAAACTCGTAATTGGAAATTTAAACTTCCCGTCTCAGTAGCAGGGATGTGTACACTTCAAAGGGGTCCCAACCCACATGCTCAGGGTACGTCTAGTCTCTGACTTTCTGGAGACCAGGGGAGCTGGGCCATTGTTCTCAACAAAAGATTATTCTTTGATGGAGGAAGACGGCATGAAGACCCATTCTGGTGTTCTGTGTTAAATTTTGGGAACCGAATCTTAGCAAAGATATTTTGGTCTTGGTAATAATGATAATCTTTATTAGTGTCACAAGTAGGTTTACATTAACACTGCAATGAAGTTACTGTGAAAATCCCCTAGTCGCCACATGCAGGCACCTGTTCGGGTATACTGAGGGAGAATTCAGAATGTCCAATTCACCAAACAATCACGTCTTTCGGGGACTTGTGGGTGGAAACCGGAGCAACCGGAGGAAAGCCACGCAGACACAGGGAGAACGTGCAGGCTCCACACAGACAGTGACCCAAGCCGGGAATCGAACTCGGGTCCCTGGCGCTGCGAAGCAACCATTGTGCTACTGTGCCACCAACGCAGGTTCGCCAAAGTTATATTCGGGCTTAAAGACCGTTTGCATGAACTAGGGTTGTGGGTGAAAAAACATTTTCCCTCAGCAAGTGGCCCCAGTCTGGAATAGACTGCCTGGAAGTGTGGTCAAGGTTGGTTCAAATAAAGCATTCATAAGTATTAGATGATTTTCTGAAGGTAGGGGAGTGGCACCAAGTCATAATGCTCATTTGGAGAGCAGGGGCAGATATGATGGGCCAAATGGCCTCCTCCTTCATCTTAACAATTCTGTGATTCTACATTCCCTGTGTTTAGAAGGTTGATTTCATTGGCATCTTTAAAATGATAAGAAGATTAAATATAGGCCGGGATTCTCCCGTCGTTAGGATTCACTTTTCCCGCCAGTGGGTTTCCTGCCGGGTGGGGTGGTTTCATTGACAAGCGGCGGGAGGATAGAATCCCGCCACAAGCGAACGGTGCGCCGCCGAGAAACAGGCAGCTGAGGCACCGGAGAATCCAGCCCATGGCTTATACAGAGAATCTATTTTCTCTGGTGGGGCAACTCTGAGAAGATGGCTTTATCTCCACGTGGGAACGAGGCCATTTCGAGGTGAAATCTGGAGCTACCTTCCTTTCGTACACATAAAGTGCAACAGAAAGCTGCATCTCTCTCCCCAAAACTCTGTGAATGCTGGTGGGCGTCAAGTGAGATTTGTGTGAAAGTGATAGACCTTCTTCATTTAATTAGGGAAATAAGGAAGATGGAACAACATTGGAGCTGATCTACAGATCAGTAATTATCAACTTGAGTATCAGAACAGGTTTGAGGGCTGAATGGCCCACTTTTGTTCCTATAGTCCAATGATCTTCTGAGGTAAATCACACGAGAGATATTCGAATATTTTAAAGTAAATTTGCAATTGCATTAAGAGTTCAAGTTATAGTGGGTGACAGGATTGGGGGGGGGGGGGGGGGGGGGGATTGTTTCTCAGGACCATGTCTGCTTAAATAATGATGTCAATGATTACAAATGGAGGTAATTTACATTATGTCCAGATTCAGTTCCCCTCACGTCTCTGCTGTTGGCCATTAAAGGAATAGTCAAATCATTATTTGGAGGAGGAGCTATGGGTGACATTCAGTTCATTTCAAGCACTGAATTGGAGTAAATAGTGAGTTCAAAGCATTCAGGAGAACTCTAAAGCTTGACAAGTAACAGCCTGTGGAGCTGGAGGGCAGGGTGGGGAACAGCAGATGTCATTTGCCAACATACCTGCACAACAGGTGGAGTCATAGCCGATGCTGGACGGGTTGGACTTTTCAAAAAGCCGCTTCGAAGCTTTAACCAACATGGAAAGAACAAAGACCTCTGAGTTCTGTTTCTTTAGGTGCTGATTACAAGCTATGTTCAAGATCAAATTGTGTTATTGCCATCAAGGGGTCCTCAGAAAAGTAGACCTAATTGAATCATGTACTAATGTTACATAATGGAGTAACATTAGGCTGATTATTATAATTACTTATAAGATAATAGAAAGGTTGCAATGTTTTACCAAGGTAGCTAACACCCAAGAAATCAACACTTGTGACATAAACTGCGTCCAAAGCAAATTCTATCAGTAGTTTTGGTTAACACAGAAAATTGGTTTACTTTTAGTTCCTCTCTAGCAAGCCACTCAGTTGTATCAAGCCATTACAAACCGTTGAAGAAGAATAAAACCAAATCAACTATCTGGCATTGAATTTGGCACTTCCCAGTTATCCCAAAGTCCCCTTGCCTAACATCTGGGGTCTTGTGCCAAATTGGGAGAGCTGAACCACCGACGAGTCAAACAACAACCTGGCATAGTCATACCTTACAGCCAATGCCGCAGACTCCTCCATCAACATCTCTCGGTATGTCCTGTGCCACAAGCAGGACAGATTGATGAGGGGTGGAGGTACAGGAGGGAATGGCCTGGAAATCCTCAACATTGGCGCTGGACCTCATGAGGTGTCATGACATCTGGTCAAACATGGGGAAGGAAACCACTTACTGGTTACCACTTACCACCTTCTCTCTGCTAATCAGTACTCCTCCATGTTGAACACCACTTGGAAGAAGTATTGAGGTAGGATGGGGACAGAGTGTCCTTATGAGTGGGGGCTCCAATGTTCATCAGCAAGAATGACTTGGTAGCACCACTACTGATCAAGCAGGCCAAGTCGCTGATGATTGCACAGTGTTCAGTACCTTTTGTAAATCATCAGCTACCACTTGCAGCAAGACCTGAACATCATTCAGGTTTGAACTAATAAGTGGTAAGTAACATTCATACCTCACAACTCTCAGGAAAGGGCCATCTCCAACAAGAGGCAATTTAACAATCTCCCCTTGATGTTCAACACAAGAAGTCTGACATCATCCAGGGCAAAGCAGCCCACTTGATGAACGCCCCATCCACCACCTTAAATATTTACTCTCTTCACTGCCAACACGTACCATCTGCACTGCGGCAACCCACTATGTCTCCTTCAACAGCGACCTCCAAAGTCACAGCCCTTAATGTTTGGAAGGACAAGGGCAGCAGGCGCATGGGAACTCCTCCCTCTGCACGTTTGCCTTCAAGTCACACACAATTCTTCCTTGAAAATATATCGCTGTTTCTTGGCAGTTACTGAGCTAAAATCCTTGAACTCCCTCACTAATAGGACTGTGAGTGTACCTATTTGCAGGAATTCACCTTCTCAAGCGCAATTGGGGATGGACTATAAATGCAGTCCTCGCCACTGACACTCACAATCGTGGACGAATAAAACCACCCGAGAATTATCCTGAACAAAAGGAGACCATTTGACATCTCGAGCCTGTGTCAGATCGTCGAAAGGACTATTTAATTTGTGCACTTTAACCCTTTAAAATCTGGGGCCGGAAACTTCCAGGGGGATTTTCCAGTCCGTTCAACAGTGCCCAGGAGTGGATTCAGTGGGAAATTCCATCAATAATGGTGGGGCTAGAAGATCCCGCCACCGGACAAAGGCGCGCCACCACGGAACACGCCACGGGGTATGCGGACAATCCTGCCCAATGTCTTCAACCAACCTTTTAGTTACCAGCTCTAATAACTCCTTATGTGACTTGGTGTCAAACTTTGTCTGATAATTGCTCCTGGGAAATGCCTTGGATATTTACTGTGTTAAAGGCACTGTATAAATGCAAACTATTATCCTACGCTGTAAAGCACAAGCAGGATTTTTGTTAACGCCGGTGATTATATATAAAAGTTTGGTTATTGCGGCTGTTGATCTCTTTCAAATTAATACAAAAACAACATTTGATTAAAGTTCGCATTTAGTTTCCAAAATGTGCTTGGAAGTTACAAAATTACATATTCTGCAAGCAGTGTGCAAATTTTAAGAAATCCATGATTATTATTTGTCACCTGCTATTGTAATTAAATCTTTATATTTCTTACCGCACTGCTAAGAGATTATACTTCCCTTGCAAAGTTATACTGTGGCTGCCTTAAAACTGCACCATCTGTTCATTGTGAATGAATGGGACAGAAGTAAGTGCTGCTGTATCACCCTATTTAAAATAAATCGCTTTGTGGCTAAGGCATAAGATAGCTATTTCAAGCTGGTACTCCAAGCAGAATAATCAGGAGGTTACATTCCACAGGTGGAAAAGTGAAACCATTTGCACTGGATGGGACGGTAGCACAGTGGTTAGCAATGCTGCTTCACAGTGCCAGGGACCCGGGTTCGATTTGTGGCTTGGGTGCGGAGTCTGCATATTCTCCCTGCACGTCTGTGTGGGTTTCCTCTGGGTTCCTCCCACAAGTCCTGAAAGACGAGCTTGTTAGGTTGATTGGGCATTCTGAATTCTCCCTCTGTGTACCCGAACAGGCACCGGAGTGTGGCAACTAGGGGATTTTCACAGTAACTTCATTGCAGCATTAATGTTAGCCTACTTGTGACACCAATAAAGATTATTATTACTACATTTCCCAACACAAAAATCTGACAGGCTGCTGAAAAATGACAAGTGCCATCGCAGTGGGTTCTGCAGCAGCAGAGGGCAGATCGCAAGTGGCTGGCGAGGGAAGTCTTCTGGTCCTCCCATTGTCAACGGGGTTTCCCGTTAAACGTACCCCTCACCGCCGCAAAACCTGTGGTGGGGGTGCGCTATCGGATCCTGCCAGCGTGAACAGCTAGAAAATCCCACGCAATAGTCAGGAGAGAATGCGTGCCGACTGCATTACGTTTTTCACAAATGTAGGCCGGAATTCTCCAACCGTTGGGATTCTCTGTTCCCACCAGCAGCGTACCCCCGCCCGGGGTCCCTCGGGGGCGTGGGGAAAGAGAGAACCCCACCACCAGTGAACGGTGCTCCACCGAGAAATACACGGCTGGGGAGTGGAGAATCTAGACCGGAATCAAAAACTATACTCCGTCAAAACGCACAATATAGCGTAAACAATTTTTGTAATTGGCCCTGAAATTCAGAATTAATTCTGCTGATTTCACATAAACAAATAATCTGGCCCTCTAGCTGCAAATAAGGCACACGTGCATACACATGCACAAATGCATGCACGGACTGCTATTGAGTCGTGTCTCTGAATAGTGTCTGAGCCGTCCCTCACCTTCATTGTCCGCAGGTACAAATATTGCCAATATTGGAATAATATAACATCATGTTCAAATTACAACTAGATTGTTCCACATAAGTAGTCCATGTTGTTGCTGATCCTCCACATGAGCAGGATCCTAATCCTGCATGCCTCCCGCCTTCCCATATCCTTTTTGTGAACCGTCTTAATTTAACCATCTATCTAACCTATTCTTAAATGCTGACATGGTCTCTGCTGTAAACATTAATTCCCAGTCAAGCATTCCATAGCCTCGCAGCATTGTAATGCAGGAAGGGTCCTCATACATTTGGTCCTAAATCTTTTAGATTTAATCTTATAATTGTATCGCCTAATTCTAACATCACCAGAAATGTCCATTTCAATCAATCCTTGCCCCATCATTTCATAATTGCAAATACCGAACAAAATCATCTATTCTAATGAAAACAGTCCCAATAAGTTGATGTGATAGGATCACATGGTAAGAGAATACTTTATCTGTGGGTCTCCCATTCTTAATCTACACTTATTATTTTTATTTAAATTGCACCCTTGCTTTGCTGTTTCACTAAGTCACTTGATGTTTGTTCATTTGGCATATCACGGTTTTGCGATTGCTTTTGAAAAAAAACTTTGCTTCAAATGCAAATATCCTGAGTAAGAATTGATATCAGCAATCAGTGCAGAGAAGAGATCTGGCATGAGCAACACTCAATGGATAATGACAGAAGGTAGAGTTTCCGGATGCTTTCTTTATAACCGGTATGCTTGCTTCATGTTACACCTCTAAACATTGAGCCTTTCTCTCTGTTATTTGCTTCTGCGTGGCGACCACACCTTAAATCTTTGACTGATGGTGTCTGCATGAAATTCTATATTCCCCGAGTCCACTTCTTGTTTAATATTTTAGCTCTAACACTTTTGGGTGACCTATATGTTGAATAAGATTTCCAGTTAGTTTTAATAATCAAATCTTGATGCAGTTGCACATATTTCTTGGACCATCTGGTCATCAACGTAGTGTAGAAACCAGACGACCGCAGAGGGTATTAAATATCAACAACAGCTTGCCTTTATCAAGTGTCTTCAACATAGTTTGCATTTCACGAGAACGTAATTAAACTCAACACCAAGCCCTATACAGCCGTATCAGGAATAGGCAGCTCAAAGCCTGTACAATGATTATACAAAATATACAACACAGAAACAGGCCCAGCTGATCTTTGCTGGTATTAATACGCCACATAGAACATAGAACAGTACAGCACAGAACAGGCTAACTCTCATCCCATTCCATTTACCTCATCTCAACATTTCACCAAATCTTTCTCATCTACTCATATAGTTTCCTTTTGAAAGCATCTGGCTATGGTGAGAGTGGGGTTAGTTTGCGGATTGACAGAAGGCTCTGTGGAGAGTGGGACAGTGGGATTAGTTTGGGATTGATACAGGCCTATGGGGAGAGCAGGGCAGTGGGATTAGTTTGGGGATTGATAGAGGGCTATTGGGAGAGAGTGGGGCAGTGGGATTAGTTTGGGGATTGATGCAAGGCTATGGGGAGAGAGTGGGACATTGGGATTAGTTTGGGGATTGATAGAGGGCTATGGGGAGAGATTGGGGCAGTGGGATTAGTTTGGGGATTGATACAGTGCTATGGGGAGATAGTGGGGCATTGAGATATGTCTGGGAATTGACTCAGGGTTATGGGCTGAGCGCGGGACAGTGGGATTAGTTTGGGGATTGATACAGGGCTATGGGGAGAGAGTGGGATTGAAACATGGCTTTGGGGAGAGAGTGGGGCAGTGGGATTAGTTTGGGGATTGATACAGGGCTATGGGGAGAAAGTGGGGCATTGAGATATGTCTGGGAATTGACTCAGGGTTATGGGGAGAGCGCGGGACAGTGGGATTAGTTTGGGGATTGATACAGTGCTATGGGGAGATAGTGGGGCAGTGGAATTAGTTTGGGGATTATACAGGGCTATGGGGAGAAAGTGGGGCATTGAGATATGTCTGGGAATTGACTCAGGGTTATGGGGAGAGCGCGGGACAGTGGGATTAGTTTGGGGATTGATACAGTGCTATGGGGAGATAGTGGGGCAGTGGAATTAGTTTGGGGATTATACAGGGCTATGGGGAGATAGTGGGGCAGTGGAATTAGTTTGGGGATTGATACATGGCTTTGGGAAGAGAGCGGGGTAGTGGGATTAGATTGGGGATTGACACAGCTATGGGGAGAGAGTCTACAAAATTATGAGGGGCATAGACAGAGTGGTTAGTCAGATACTTTTTCCCAGGGTAGTGGGGTCAATTACTAGGGGGCATAGGTTTGAGGTGCGAGGGGCAAGGTTTAGAGAAGATGTACGAGGCAAGTTTTTTTACACAGAGGGTAGTGAGTGCCTGGAACTCGCTGCCGAAGGAGGTGGTGGAAGCAGGGACGATAGTGACATTTAAGGAGCACCTTGACAAATACATGAATAGGATGGGAATAGAGGGATACGGACCCAGGAAGTGTAGAAGATTTTAGTTTAGACGGGCAGCGTGGTCGGCACGGGCTTGGAGGGCCGAAGGGCCTGTTCCTGTGCTGTACTTTTCTTTGTTCTTTGAGTCATTTACTTCATGTGGTAGCCAGTTTCACATTCTAAGCACTCTTGTGTACAGAAACCTTCCTGATTTTTGTACCGGATTTATTAATTACTGTTAGGAGTTATTAGTAATTAGTATATTCCAATTCACTTTCTGCACCTAGTGAGGCACTAAGGCAGACTTTCATCAGTTTTCATAGCTAGTAATTCCCGGAACAATTCTCCAGTCTGTTGCCAGAGGTTCGAACTGAAGGGACGCCACTCCACATCAAGCGTGGCTAACCAGGCATCTTTCTCACTCCTAACTCAGCCATTGGTGTGGTTAGAAGATTTGAAGGTTGACACATTCAACCTATTTGGCTGCGTTATGGACGCACCTTCCTTGGTCATCAAGTCCTGGGTGGAACATGAGCTTCTGTTTCAGAAACTCAGAGACTCCCCACTGCAGAATATCATACGGCATAGTCTATATAGATATTCAATAAAACATTGACACTGTGGAGCAAGCTATTCTTTTATCAGTACTTTTATACCACCAACACAGGGAGTAATCATTTAAACTCGCACGGGAAAAGACCCAGTTAGTAAACAAAAAGAGATATTTTGGATTCTGACTTCCATCATGAAACCTCTTCCGTCTGCATCACATTCAAACCGAAATGTCAAAACACTCTCACACCCAAGAAATAGATGTGATAAACTGTGATCAAATGGAACTTTGGTACGTAATATGGATGAGAATAGAAACCTGTTGGTGAATGCAAGGTACTAATCCAAGCTTGGAGTTCAGAGGTGCGTGTAAACTGATCATGTTGTCCAGGATGTCAGGTCATAGCATCTACTTAATAATTGACAGACATGGATTTGTCATTCAGTGCTATAGGCTTCCATACAGATCAGCAGCAGGTACAGGAAAGGGATTTTCAGCAAGGGGTGTCTATATTTCAAATGCTCTTGAATAACCAGTGTACCTTCAGCATCTGTTGCGCTCACATAAGTGCTAATTCTTAGTTCGCTGTACAGGTATATGGTGAAAGGGAGCATTGTGCGGTCAGTTCTAATCCTAATCAATAGCCCTGCAAAATATTAAAAGGCAACTGACCTTTGAAATAAGCCGAAAGTGACATCATCAGGCTGTCAAACCAAAGCGCTTTCATGTTTTTTTCCTGAATGTTTTACCATACCAGGATATCTTATACAAAACCTCACGCATTCCTCTGTGCAGCCTTTTAGGAGGTTATCATGAACATCACAGAGCAACTTTTTTTTAAAGCTGGTAACAGTAACTGACACATAACATCAGTGTTGGCCAATCTGGTTGTACACATTATCCCACTTACTTTCAGCATCCCCATGTGCATTCCTGAACGCTCACACATCTTCAAGAAATATTTTATGTTGACCTCATCGTGGATAATGTACACAGGAACCTTCCTCTTGAAGCTGGCATCCAGTAAGTCCTTGAAGATATCAATGTCTGTAAATAAATCCATTACGACAGCGATTACCTGCGAACCGTGAGAAAAGCAAGTTGTAGTTACACATTCGGTCATTGAATCATTCTATTGCTGCCATTCTCCATTGTCTGTGGTCGAAATTAATTTCACTCTTTTGGAATGGAGTTCTATTGAGATAAGGCAAATGTAGAAAAGATGTCTCTGCTTGTGGGAGAAACCAAAACTAGTTTTGAATGCAAGATGGTCTCCAATAACCCTAATCAGGAAGTCAGAGAAAACCTCTGTACCCATGGACCACAGATGTGAAAAATACAAATGCAATTAACAAAAAGCTAAATGGGTACATGAGGGATTACGAAATAGGAGCATGTGCTAATAGGGTGAGATCAAATAAGATGGCGGATGCTTGTGTGGAGCACTAAAACCATCATAGACAAAGAACAAAGAAAAGTACAGCACAGGAACAAGTAATTGCATTTGTTATCACTAGTAGCAATAGTCTGACTAACGAGGTAAAGAAGGAGTTTCCACATTTATAGTAACTTTCATGGCCTCAAGATGTCCCAAAGTGTGTTCTTTACAGCCAGTTAAGTCATAGAACTATAGAATCCCAGAAAGAGGCTATTCAGCCCATTGAAAGACCACCTATACTATGTGCTGGGGTCTCTGGAGGAGACCAACAACTTTCTGACTCAGAGGCAAGAGCGTTGGTGCTGAAAAGAAGCAATGTACTCTACCCTGCACTTTCCTGCCCTGCTCAGTTCTCCAATACAATTCAGAAGCTGCTGTTTGGGGAGCTCTATAAATTCCCCTTTAATTGATGGCTGACATGAATCGCCAAGTAAGGGGATTTCTAAGTTAGAAGTCTTCAAAGTGTTTATTAGCATGTTCCAATTCCTATAAATGGATTTGCGTTCACATGAAAATTTGGAATTTAAGTTAATTGCTGTGATAAGTTAATATAGTCATCATTGGGCAGTACAAACCCAAAGTTTATTTTAGCTTCAATCTGAGTGTTTAAATTAGTACCATATTGGAATACGAGCAATTATGAATGAGGATATGTATTAGGATACTGCTGACACACATGGGTTACACCAAGTGACGATAAAATAACCATCCTAATGTTATGACATTAATGGTGAAGACAAAATTACAGTCTGCAGAGCTGCATTCCTCTGCAACTTGTTCTGCGTTCTGTGGCTTTTTCCAGCATTCTCAGCTTTAACAAGTGGAACACGAGTGGGCTGGGTCAATTCTATTAGACACTGGCTAATGTGTGCCTCCATTATATTTACCTGCCTTTGCTACAAGCTCCTTGACTCCATTACCTCACATACAAAAAAAACATTGATTTCTGCCTCGAAAATGTCAATTGTTCCAACTTCCAAAGCCTTTTGGAGACGCGGGTTGTGCCCTACCTTGCATGTGGGAAAGTGCCTGCTAATTTCACTCATAAATTAATCCCCTGATTCTGGATTCCCCCATCTGGCAAATAGTATGTGTATCTACTCTTAAACCCTTTGGGTTAGATCAAAGCTCGGTTTATAAATTCAAGCAAAACAAAGCAAGTTTGTGTAGCCTGTCCTTGGGGGCGGCATGGTGGCACAGTGGTTAGCACTGCTGCCTCACAGCTCCAGGGTCCCAGGTTCAATTCCAGCCTCGAGTGACTGTTTGTGCATGTTCTCCCCGTGGGTTTCCTCCAGGTTCTCCGGTTTCCTCCCACAAGTCCAAAGATGGGCAGGTCAGGTCTATCGGTCACGCTAAATTGCACCTTAGTGTCAAAAAGATTAGGTTGGGTTACTGGGATAAGGTGGAGGCGTGGCCGTAAGTAGGTTGCTCTTGCCAAGGGACGGTGCAGACTGGATGGGCCGAATGGCCTCCTTCTGCACTGTAGGGATTCTATGATTCATAGGTGAAAAGATACTGAGGGAAGAATCCTGGTGGATCTGATAGGAATGCTTTGGACAGGGGAGATTTGGGAAGAACGATTCTATTCATGGGGGAATCCGAGACTGAGGGCTCTGAACACAAAGTTGTTGATAAATCCAAGGGGGAATTGTCTTCACTCAGTGACCAGAATGTGGGAATGGCAGTGGCAGCCACAGGAAGTGGTCGAGGTAAATAACTGATAGTTTCAAAATACAATTAGATGACTAATTGAGTGGGATTACGAGATGTGCTGGAAAGCTGAGGTGGATGTGAAGCCAGCGCAGGATTACTCACAGCGAAAGCTGCTTTAACACGCTGGACTGGCGGAATAGAATGGGGCGACATGGATTGAAGATTGATTCCTGCCCCCAGCGACCCCCCCCCCCCCCCCTCCCCCCTGCCTCCCAGATTTCCCATCCTTACAGACAGCCCAGCAGCACCTTTCCCACCGTCCCCGGTTACAGACAGCCCAGCAGCACCTTCCCCACCGCCCCCGTAGCAGTGGGCTCAACACTGACATGTGAATGGCTCTCACCCCTTGTGCAACCCGCGTCTGCTGGAGCGGGGCTTCGATCAATTTCACAAAACATAACATTAAAGTGAAACAAGACGAAAGTCATTCTGGTGAGCAGCTTTGCAGTATGTGTCGCTACCTCCCCACCACCCCTAAAGGATTGGCTACATGTCCATTATCTTCAATAGATGGAATTAGATATGTCACATAATCGTAAATTGGGTTGTGGGATGTAATGGATCAGAAATGATCACATATATATGTTCTGGCCAGACTTGTTTACGATGGTTACAGTGCTAACGGTCTGTTCTGTGCTGGGGAAATTCAGTATCTGTGTGAGAGAGAAACGGAAAGTTAACGTTTCCACTCCCTTCAGCTCCCCGTTTCTTTCTCCTCCACCAGGACTCTCTGAAAAGCCACCTCTCCTGGCCAAGCTGTCACCATCCCCTTCATATTGTGAAGGATTTAGTGATGTTGGCGCCTCTCTCTCTCTCTCTCTCTCTGCGAGCTGCTGTATTTATGGGTTTCTAACTCACTGAGCGAGGTGGTTTTCTTTTGAATGAGCACCATTTCAAACTTTTCTCCTGTGAAATTCCCACTTGGGATTTGTCCCCCCCTCCCCTCACCTTCTGTGCGTGGCTGATCATCCTGCGGACCATCTCCTTGATGTGGATTGAACCTTCCACAGGGGGCTGCGTGTACACATTGGCCCGGGTCACCCCGCGATAGGCGGACGAATCGGGCCAGCCTAGGTCCAGGCAGGGGCGGCAGATGTCCGAGGTGTCGGGCCAGTAATGCAGGGAGAGGGGCTTCTCCTTGTCTCCCTCTCCCTCTCCCTCCAGTCGCTGGCTGCTGCTGCCACCCTCCTCCTTCTCCTCCTCCTCCGGTAAGAACCCCCTCACCGAGCCCAGGATGTGCTCGATGTCCAAGTCGGACAGGAACTCCCTCAAGTTCTCCTTGGCCACCGTCTGGCTGAAGGCTTGTGCCCCGCCGGCCAGCAGTGTCTCCAGAGCCAGCCTCTGGGGCTCGCTGTAGTAGAACTCCGGCTTCGATTCATTGGTCCGGTAGTTGACATTCCCTTCGTCCAGGCACTGTAACTGCGAGAGAGCCATTTGTACCCCCTGTGTCCCCCCCACCCACAGCAACTCTGCACCGTCAGCAGGGGCAGAGATCAATGGAAGCAGCAAACACAGGCTTGGCCACCTGGCAAAGCAGACTCCTCCCAGTCTGGCCACACCTCCTCCCCCCCAGTGATATAAACCTGAGCTCAGCCGTCACACCCGGATCTCACCCCACCCGGGAATCCTCGGCCACACCTCTTCTATTTTGGCGTGCTGCTTGTGATCTGGAAAGCCGGAGGAAGTTGAGTCAGACCATCATCCAATTCCCAGGGAGGGACCGCCTCCGCCCACCCCCCCAGCCACAAGTCGTCTCGGTTCTTCTGACAATGGACAGGCCGACCTGCAGCTGCCCCCTCGGCAACAGAGCTGTGCTTTGGATCATATTCCCAATCAGTCAGGCAACATCCCGATCACCAGCCCACTTACTTCCCAACCAGCACCTTCAGATTCAGTCATCAAAGTGCCTTTCAGCCGGTGAAAGTGACGAGCATGTCAATTTCGGCGCTCATTGAGGGCACAGCAATTGTTTTGCACAGAGACTGCGGGCTCAGCATGGCACCCACATTAATTGGGTTATTTACCTAGCTGTTCAATCATAGAATTATAGAATTTACAGAAGGAGGCCATTCGGCCTATCGAGTCTGCACCGGGCCTTGGAAAGAGTAATGTACCGAAGCCCGCACCTCCACCCTATCCCAGTAACCCCACCTAACCTATTGGATTGGATTTATTTATTGGATTGGATTTGTTTATTGTCATGTGTACCGAGGTACAGTGAAAAGTATTTTTCTGGGAGCAGCTCAATAGATCATTAAGTACACGGGAAGAAAAGCGAATAAAAGAAAATACATAATAGGGCAACACAAGGTATACAATGTAACTACATAAGCACCGGCATCGGATGAAGCATACAGGGTGTAGCGTTAATGAGGTCAGTCCATAAGAGGGTCATTTAGGAGTCTGATAACAGCGGGGAAGAAGCTGTTTTTAAGTCTGTTCGTGCGTATTCTCAGACTTCTGTATCTCCTGCCCGATGGAAGAAGTTGGAAGAGAGAGTAAGCCAGGTGGGAGGGGTCTTTGATTATGCTGCCCATTTTCCACAGGCAACGGGAGATGTAATGGAGTCAATGGATGGGAGGCAGGTTCATGTGATGCACTGGGTGGTGTTCATGACTCTCTGAAGTTTCTTGCGGTCCTGGGCCGAGCAGTTGCCATACCAGGCTGTGATGCATCCAGATAGGATGCTTTCAATGGTGCATCTGTAAAAGTTGGTAAGGGTTAATGTGGACATGCCAAATTTCCTTAGTTTCCTGAGGAAATATAGGCGCTGTTGTGCTTTCTTGGTGGTAGCGTCAACGTGAGTGGACCAGGACAGATTGTTGGAGATGTGCACCCCTAGGAATTTGAAACTGCTAATCATCTCCACCTCGACCCTGTTGATACTGACAAGGGTGTGTACAGTACCTTGCTTCCTGGAGTCAATGACCAGCTCTTTAGTTTTGCTGGCATCGAGGGAGAGATTGTTGTTGCTGCACCACTCCACTAGGTTCTCTATCTCCCTCCTGTATTCTAACTTGTCGTTATTCGATATCCGGCCCACTATGGTCGTATGGTCAGCAAACTTGTATTGTCCCGTATACTAAGGTACAGTGAAAAGTATTTTTCTGCGAGCAGCTACAGATCATTAATTACATGAAAAGAAAAGGAAATAAAAGAAACTACATGATAAAAGAAAATACATAATAGGGCAACGCAAGGCATGTAATGTAACTACATAGCACCGGTATCGGGTGAAGCATCCTTTTTTGGATACTAATGTCCAATCCACCTAACCTGCACATCTTTGGACTGTGGGAGGAAACCGGAGCACCCGAAGGAAACCCACGCAGACATGGGGAGATCGTGTAGACTCTGCACAGACAGTGACCCAAACCGGAAATCAAATTGGGGTGTGCTGTGAAGCAACTCTGCTAACCACTGTGCTACTGTATCCACAAAGAAAGGCTTTGTAGAAAGTGCAGGAGTCTTTTGAAGGGCCATGAAGGGCTAGATGCCGTCACCCTGTGGGGTAAATTTACTTGATGAAGTTAGAGAGGCGAGGTCTGATATTGTGATGCTTTGCTGCTCTTCAAAGGCGACACAGGATTAGTGGAATGGCCCAGGAGTATTTCCTGCTCATGATCCTGGGCACATCGCCCAATCTTCCTTAGCTGTCAGAGCCAGAAGGACCCATTCAGCACCACAAAAGATAAGAAACCATGTGTGGGGATTCAGATGCCAAAGTATCCAAGATAAGAAGGTGAAAATAAGACACATGAAAAATGAAAATGAAATGAAAATCGCTTATTGTCACGAGTAGGCTTCAATGAAATTACTGTGAAAAGCCCCTAGTCGCCGCATTCCGGCGCCTGTCCGGGGAGGTTGGTACGGGAATCTCCCTAAAACGAAGACAGTATATATTAAAAAATTAAAGATGAGTGGTAAATGCTCGGATTACACACCAGTTCCCTCAGCAAACAGATATAGCAGGTGAATCTTAGGGATGGAGAATGTTCTGACCCTATTTTCTAATGCTGATTTCTGTCCTGGGTATTTGCAGCACTTTCTGTTTCAAAAGTTCGAATCACAGAAGCCCTATGGTGCAGAAGGAGGCCATTCAGCCCATCTAGTCTGCACCGACCATTCGAACGAGCACTCTACCCATATCCACTCACCCCACCACCCCTCCCTACCCCTGTAACCCCATATCCTAACCTGCACATCCCTGGACATTAAGGGGCAATTTGGCACGGCAATCCAGCTAACCTGCACATTTTTGGACTGTGGGAGGAAACCGGAGCACCCGGAGGAAGCCCGCGCAGACACGGGGAGAAAGTGCAAACTCCTCACAGGCAGTCACCTGAGCGCAGAATTGAACCGGGTCCCTGGATCTGTGAGGCAGCAGTGATAACAACTCTGCCACCGTGCCGACCATGGTGGCAGTTGGCAAAAAGAATTTTAGGATTTGCCTAGTTGGCAGAAGGATTTTAGTTATTTACATATGTTGATGGGCTGTATGTCGCTGAGGCCTTTGAAACATGAGAAATTTGACGTCACTGTGACAATGTGGTGAGAATGTATGAATGGAGGAAACTTAGTCATTGTAGCATTCCCTCAAAATATCCTGATCTGAGTTTTTTTAAGATTCCTAATTTGGTTTCTATGAAAGTACTGAAATGTTCCAAAATATTCAGTGGAGTAATTTCAGGTTTCATCGAAACCTTACAATGCAGAAGGAGGCCATTCAACCCATCGGGTCTGCACCGGCCCTCTGAAAAAGCACCCTACCTAGGCACTCTACCCCACCCTATCCCCGTAGCTTCACCTAACCTGCAGAGCGTTGGACACTAAGGGGCAATTTATCATGACCAATCCACCTAACCTGCACATCGCTGGACTGTGGGAAGAAACCAGAGCACCTGGAGGAAATCCACACAGACACGGGGAGAATGTGCAGACTCCACACAGTCACCCAAGGTCGGAACTGAACCTGGGTCCCTGGTGCTGGGAGGCAGCAGTGCTAACCACTGTGCCACTTTTTGTTTACAGATGAAGCAACAACTTCACTAAAGGGCTTTTACTTCCTTGGGCACTTTATTCCCGGGGTCTGTTAGTCATTGCTTCTCAATGAGGCTGAGGGTACCAACCAAGTTAGCCCTGCTTGGGCCACATAATTGGTGGGTGTTTTGTTTGTATTCATTGCTTCCTTCAGGTTAAATCCCATGCGGTTTGCCGGCCTCCTTCTAGATATCAACCCAGAATTAAGAACTGCAACAGTGGGAATATCCTGAGACGACTTGATACCAGCCCACGTCTAAATCAGAAGTAGTCAAAGGCTAGCCCCTGTAGTTATTATGCACTTTCCCTTTTAATCCTCTTTAATCCAACCAACCCAGCAGCCTGACAAGCCAGGAAAGTCCAGGAGCGAGAGAAATCTGCAACAGAGTGAGGCATGGTGGGGTGGGAGGATTGTCATGTGGACCAAGTGGCCTGCTTCTGTGCTGTAATCTCAATGCGTGTGTCAGTAAAATGACCAAGTTACATGTTTTGGGTAAATTCCTGGGATAAAGGGCTTATCCTATGAAGAAAGATTGAGCAGGTTGGGCCTATGCCCATTGGAGTTTAGAAGAATGAGAAGTGATCTGATAGAAAATGCTGGGGGGACTTGATAGGGTAGATACATGGAGAATGTATCCATGCGTTGGGGAGACTAGAACCAGCGCACACAGGGCGCGATTCTCCGGACTCACGACGCGTCGGAGAATAGCGGGCGGCTCAACTTTTTACGGCCATGCTGGTCCGACGCCCTCCCGCTATTCTCCCCCCCCCCCCCACGGCCGCCCCCCGACACGAATCGCTGCTCGCCGTTTTTTTACAGCGAGCAGCGATTCTCCCCTGGCCGATGGGCCGATTTCCAAGGCCTTTACGGCCGTTTTTACGAACTAAAAACACACCTGCTCTCACCGTTCATAAAAACAGCCGTAAAGTGCCGTTCTGGGGAACCATGGCACCGATTGGCACGGCCGCACCAAGGGTGCCATGGGCCCGCGATCGGTGGGCACCGATCGCGGGCAGCGGGTACTTACCCCGTGCACTCTTTCTTACTCCGCCGCCCCGATGGAGCCGTCCGCGGGGCTTCTGAGGGGCATAACGGCCCGCGCATGCGCGGGTTTCACGCATATGGGTGATGACGTCATCCAATCCGCGCATGCGCGGCTGACGTCATCATACGCGTCAGCCGTCGCTAACTTTGGTGCGCGGGCTTAGCGAAATTCGTTAAGCCCGTGATGCCGGAGTTCACGGCTGCGCGATGCTAGCCCCGACCGGGGTGCAGAATCGATTCCCGGTCGGGGGCACGGAGGCTGCCGTCAAACACGGCCGGTTTCACGGCAGCCTTCACGACTCTCCGCATTTGCGGAGAATCGCGCCCATAGTTTAAGAATAAGAAGTCTCCCCTTTAAGAGTGAGATGAGATTGTTTTTCACTCAGATGGTCGGTACTCTGGAATCCTCTTCCTCAGAAAGGAGTGGAGGCTGAGCCGTTGACTTTATTCAAGGCAGAATTGGACAGATTTTTGATAGACAAGGGAGGCACACAGGAAAGTGGAGTTGGGACCACAACCAGGTCAGCCATGATCTTACTGAATGGCAGAACAGGCCAAGAGGGCACGGTTAGCACTGCTGCCTCACTGCACCAGGGACACAGGTTTAATTCTGTCCTTGGGTAACTGTTTGTGTCGAGTTCACATGTTCTCCCCGTGTCTGCGTAGGTTTCCTCTGAATGCGCTGGTTTCCTCCCACAGTCCAAAGGTGTGCAGGTTAGGTGGATTGGCCATGCTAAATTTCCCCTTAGTGTCCAAAGATGTGCCAGTTAAGTGGATTGGCTATGATCAGTATGTGGGGTTACAGGGGATAGCAGGGGAGGGTGCCTTAGTAAAATGCTCTTTTGGAGGATTGTCGCAGAACCGATGGACCGAATGGCCTCCTTCTGCATTGTATGGATTCTATGGCTAAATGGCCTACTGCTTTTAAGTCCTATGTTCCTATCCCATCATTCCCAACTGCCTCAGCGCTTCCTCACTGTCCTACCATCCGGCATCAACCCCGTGCTAATAAGGGACAGAGCATGATGAAATGGCAAGGCAAGATTATTATATAAAAACTTAACTCAGAAGGTAGGAATTTGGAAAATATATGAAACCAAATGAAGAACTGTTAGAAAGATCATTTATTCCATGAAGGGGAAAATAACTGGAAAAAATAAATTAAATTAGAGAAACAACAAAAAACATTTGGATATTCACAACGCCCTGTGCTGCTGTTGCTCATGTATTTGCTTTGTTTGCCCCTTGTTCCTCACTGTAATCAATCACTGTTTGTCGATGTACCATTTGTCAATGTTCTCTGTTGATTATTCTCTTTGTCTACTATGTACGTACTGTGTACGTTCCCTCGGCCGCATAAAAATACTTTTCACTGTACTTCGGTACATGTGGCAATAAATCAAATCAAATCAAAATATGTTTACAATAGAAAATGTCCCAAGTAAGTGAAATTAAAAAACAATTCTACCTATATAGGATGGTAAGAGTTTGGATCTCTATTCCACAAATGGCAATTGATGCTTAGATCAATGGTAAATTTTAAATCTGAGATTACTAGACTTTTGTTAACCGATAGTATTGAAAAATATGGAACAAAGTATGTGGAGTTTAATAATGAATCAGCCACGATTTCTTTGAATGGTCGAATCGGCCAGAGGGGTTAAAAGACCTCCTTCTATAACTATACTCCTAACTGAGACTCATTGAATATAAAAAAGGAGATATTAGGAAAATTGTGTATAGCACAAAAATTAAATTGATTATTTATTTCGAAATTCTCTCTGTTAGTTGAAGTAGCAAAAATAGAGATTCAAGGAGAACCTCGATGATCCTCCGAATTATACATATCATTGAAGCCAAATGAAAACTTGCACATAACAGAGATTTCACTGATCAGAATGCAATTATTAAGAAAAAGTTGACTTGCAAATTTGAAGCATTGAAAAGTTTCGCTCAGAATATAAATAAATTGGAAGCACTAAAACAAAGCCTTATACAAACAACACTGAAACACAGAAATCTGGCCCTTTGAGGCTACTCCGCCATTGAATATGATCATGCCCGATCCTCTATCTCAGTGTTTTCCAAAACTTTTTGGCCGGGACCCATTTTTACCAACTGCCCATCCTTTGGGACCCACACCGGCCGACCTTCATGACCCATACAGACGGGCTTCGCGACCCATGGCGACCATCCTTTGCGACCCACCATTTTCACTTACCTTTAATGGGACAGGTGAGCCTGCTTGGTCCTCACAATCTCATTTGCCTTGTTATTCACTGTTACATTTCTGATAATGACTTCAGCTGATGATTTAAGATATCACTGCATCCGTTGAAAAAAATCAAGAGGTTTGTCCTCGATCTCGCCGTACTTCATCTTGAAATGTCTTTGAAGTTTTGAGGGTTTTCATTTTTCATTTGCCAGTACCTCCCTACATATAACACACATGGGCCTTGCATTCTGATTTGCAGTGGCACATACCTCAAGAAATCATCTTTACGCTGCCTTTTTGCTGTTTTCAGCTTCGTGTTCATGGGTTGTTCACTTGAGGCCCTGGAGCTCACACCAGCAATGCTGGCAGCTGCAAAATGGGGGAATCCCTCTCGCGCCGAGCGTGACCTGCTCTCTGCCACCGCTCCAGGCAGGAAGACCCCATCGACTAAAAAAACTGTTTATGTTGTAAAAAAACTGCTCCTGGGTGAGCTGCTGATGTCAGGAGGAGGCGGTCTGTGTGGTGATTGTAGATCTGAGTAGATGCAATACAACTGAGCAAGCACTAGAGGGAGCACGGGAGAGCTATAAATACACTGGTACAGGAAGTGAGGACACACTTCACGGAAGGCAGAACTCGTAGCAGGACACAGACACACAGGCAGGCAGCATTTGAGGTAGCCGTAAGTTAAGCTCTGAAGAGAGAACGAATTCACAATAAAGCATCTTCTCCACCTTTGAGACTACGAGCTTTATTAAGACACGAGGAACAACACATGGTACCAGGATTGCCTTCAGGCGCTTACTACAGGTCAACTCAGCTGCAGATACAGAAAGAACAAAATGGCATGGAAATCTCCTACTGGACATTGGACTTGGGAAGACATCGCTTATTCGAGGATGTGGCTTGGAACCCCACCTCAGCTGGACACAACCGGCAATGTAAGAAATGTCTGGAAAATGTTTAAACAAATGTTCGATTTTTATATCATAGCTAATGATGTAGCAGCAGCCTCAGACAAAATTAAAAAAGCAATGCTCATCGCAGGACATGAAGCTAGGAAAGTATATAATGGATTTAAATACTCAAAAGATGAAGACAGCAACTACTTACAAACAATACTAAACAAATTTGAAGAGTACTGTAAGGAATTTGAACAGCATGGTATGCTCAGAGGCCAAACTGCACAGAGACTGAGTGATGCAAAACTCTACAAACAGAAAGGCTTCAGTCAAGAAATCGCGAGTGAAAAGTACAGATCAAAAAGAAGAAATAACTTGAATTTTTCACAAAGCCAAAACGCTGAAATCCAGTCCAGATCGAAAGGAAAAGGTAACTTACAACTTTCAGAAAGAAATAACGCTGAAATCCGTGATAAAATGGCGTCGGACCACATTTTACAGTCTCTAGGGCACAATGAACTAAAATCTGCATCTGCGCATGCGCAGGAAACGGAAGCCGCGCATTGGTAGGTGAATCCAACACCATGGTGCCAGTTTAAAAAGGTTTGTGTTGCTGATCGTCATGCGCATGCGCAAGCCGCGCATGCGCAGTCTCAAAATGTTTTGGTCGTGGATCGTTATGCGCATGCGCAAGTCCCGCATGCGCAGTGGACACAAAACCGCACAGTAAAGGAAGGCCGATTTGCGCATGCGCAATTGCTTCCTGCTCATGACGTCACGAGCGTCATGACGTCTGAGCATCCGGACCACGCCTACTTAAAAGGGAAATGCCCGAAAATTGAAAACAAAATACTTAAAGCTGTAAAACCAAACTTTCTTGCCTCAGATTACAAAAAAAACGCCTGAACTTAAACCAGCAGTTGAAAACAACTCGCACAACACCCTGGAAAAAGCAGTCTGCACCACCCAAAGTGAAGAGAACAAAAAGAAATCCGAAACAAAAAAAGATGATTTGGTTTTCGAAGATTACTACTGAGACATGGCTGGGTTATTCGGATATGCTGATCACAGCATCAGCGACACGGTCGCAAAGCTCAACACGAATCTACTCGTGGTAGATGAATCCAACCAAGATGATTTGGTTTTCGAAGAATACTACTCAGACATGGCTGAGATATTCGGATGCTGATCACAGCATCAGCGACACGGTCGCAAAGCTCAACACGAATCTACTCGTGGTAGATGAATCCAACACCATGGTGCCATGGTGTCGATACATTGGATGACAGCAATACCCAAGACGAAGACGACGCCACACAGAGAGCACAGAAAGACTCCACAGAGAGAGCGATGATAGGCTCCACAGTGAGAGTGATGAAAAACTCCAAAAGGGAAGCAAGCAAACACTCCCTGGCGAACACCATGCATGAACAAAACCATGAAGGTCAACCCACCGTATCTGAGCAACCGCAAGCAGACTATGAAAGTCTACCAAGCTCACATAAACAAGAAGAAGACAATGTACATCTACCCACTGCATGCGAAAACAGTGACAAGGTGATCACACTCGACATACAGGAGGTACAGGATCACAGCGAGACTGACAGTTCTCAGCTTGTCTGTACAGAAGCACAGTGTAGGGCCACCCAAGAGTCCAGAGAGACCATGCCAATAGAAACCATCCAGATTTTGACTCCAGAAGAGGAGCGCCAAGAGTCCAGAGAGACCACGCCAATAGAAACCATGCCGATTTTGACTCCAGAAGAGGAGCGCCAAGAGTCCAGAGAGACCACGTCAATTGAAATCATGAAGATTTTGACTCCGGAAGAGGAGCACCAAGAGTCCAGAGGGACCGTGTCAAATTAAATCGTGAAGAATTTGACTCCAGAAGAGAAGCACCAAGAAAGCAAAGATGACGAATCTAATCCACAACAAATGACTGATGTCACCAGCATCAATGCAACATCAGGTCATTCTCACCATTCTCGTGACGAAACGTTCAATGACTCAAATTATCCACACGGGACACTCATTGAGCATAACAAGAAAAACAAAAGCCAAAAGAAGCACAGCAGAAATGAGAACAACAACAGCAAGAACAAAAGCAACATGAAGCGCAACAAGAACATCAAAAATCGCAAGAAGCACTGCAGAAACAAGAACAACAACAGCACCAACAAAAACTACAAGCACAACGACAAAAACTACAAGAAGAACAACAAAACCAACAAGAAGCATAACAAAGATAGCGACAACAACAAAGACAGAAATGACAAAAACAGCAACAAGAACGGCAACGAAAACAACAAAGACAGGAACGACAGAAACAACAGCAATGAAACAACGACTTGTACAAAATGGTACAACTCTGCACATGAAGGACAATGCCACAGCACACTGCAAAACAATGACAAGACTACAAACATGCCATGGGATGACAACGAATCGCACAAACTCACATCTGCTCCAGAACAAGCAAGCACACCAGCTTTCAAGACAGATGACATAATAAATCGAAACCACAAGCACAGAAAAAAGTCCATGTCAGTCAACATCAGTGGTTCAACCATGCAAACACCTCGGGATGACGCATTGGTTACTTAAAATAACAAGAACACCGACAACATTCACCACGTCAACAACAACAAAAGAAAAAACTCAGTGAACAAATTAATCAAGTTTGGACTCATAAATGTTTTTATTAAGATTGGACTCATAAATATAAATTGGCTTTGTAAAATATGCAATAGCACCATCACTTGTATAGATACACATATCTATACTGTTTTGTACAATTTTCTTTAACGATGTACAGATAATATGTAAAGAAAAAAGGGAGGATGTGGTGATTTAGATCTGAGTAGATGCAATACAACTGAGCAAGCACTAGAAGGAGCACGGGAGAGCTATAAATACACTGGGACAGGAAGTGAGGACACACTTCACGAAAGGCAGAACTCGTAGCAGGACACAGACACACAGGTAGGCACCATTTGAGGTAGCCGTAAGTTAAGCTCTGGGGTGGCATTCTCCCCTACCCGGCGTGACGGAGGGTCCCAGAGTAGGGGAGTGGCGCCAACCACTCAGGGGTCGCGCCTCCCCAAAGGTGGGGAATTCTCCTCACCTTTGGGGGCCAGCCCCGCGCCGGAGCGGTTAGCACCAAAAGACTGGCGCAAAAAACAGGCGCCCCCGGCAGCGGGGCTGGCCGAAAGGCTTTCACCGGTCCGCGCATGCGCCGGCAGTGACATCAGTGGCAGCTGGCCGCTGACGTCACTGCCGGCGCATGCGCGATGCGGGGTTCTCTTCCGCTTCCGCCATGGCGGAGGCCGTGGCGGCGCGGAAGGAGAAAGAGTGCAGCCAGGGCACTGGCCCGGAGTCTGAGCGGGGGGCCCCGATCGCGGGCCAGGCCACCATGGGGGCACCCCCCCGGGGTTCGATCGCCCCCACCCCCCCCCCCCCCCAGGACCCCGGGGACCTGCTCGCGCCGCTGAACCCACCGTTCCAGAGGTGGTTTAAACCTCGGCGGCGGGGGAGGCCTCCCAGTGGCGGGACTTCGGCCCATCCGGGCCGGAGAATCGCCGCAGGGGCCTCTCCAATCGGAGTGGCGAGATTCCTGCCCCCGCCACTTCCCGGGTGGCGGTGAATCTCTGCCACGGCGGGGGCGGGATTTTAGGCGCCCCCAGGCGATTCTCCGACCCTGCTGGGGGTCGGAGAATTTCGCCCCGATGAGAGAATGAATTCACAATAAAGCATCTTCTCCACCTTTGAGACGACAAGCTTTATTAAGACACGAGGAACAACACAGTCTGCTCCAGTGGGTTCCGAGCCTGTGCACTGCTAAGGCAGCATGCATGCAGCAGACAGCCATTGTTCTGAAACCAGGTTACAGCGGCAGTTTTAAAAGCCAGTCTCGGCCTTTGGGCAGTACGTCCCGCAATCGGGAACGCCGCAACGCATGGCTCCGTGAACCTCCCGACACCCGCCCACAACCCAACCACAGGTCGTGACCCTGACTTTGAAAATGACTGCTCCATCTTAATGCCCCGTTTTCTCCCCATCGCCCTGATGCCATTAAAATCTAAAAAGAAAATCTGTCACTTTTTTGAATTATTCAGTGACTTGGTCTCCGCAGCTGTCTGTGGTAGACAATTCCACAGATTCCACCATTTTAGCAAAGAAATTCTTTCCTCCTCTCAGTCCTGAATGGTCCACCCCATATCTTGAGACCCTGGTTCTAGATTCCCCAACCAAGGAAAACATCCTCCTTGCATTTAATTTGTCCAGCCCTGTTAGAATGTTACACTTTTCAATCAGATCTCCTCTAATCCTTCTAAGATCTAGTGAATACGGGCCCAGTCAAACCAATCTCTCCTCATAGAACAGTCCCACCCAGTAAACTCTGCTGCACTCCCTCCATGGCAAGTATATCCTTTCTTAGTATTGCATGCAATACTCCAGGTGTGGTCTCACCAAGGCTTTGTATAACTGCAGTAAGACAACTCTACTTCCGAACTCAAATCTTCTTTCAATGAAGGCCAACATACCATTGGCCTTCCTAATTGCTTGCTGCACCTGCCTCTCAACTTCCATTGACTGGTGTACAAGGATACCCCTGTACGTCCCTTTGTGCATCCACACTTCCCAATTTAAACGTTTTTCAAATTAATTGACGGTCTAAAGTTCGCCAAGTTCTTTATAAATCAGAATAATGTACTATAACCCTAAGTTTGTGTTTCATCGTAAAAAAACGTTCTTGAAATTTGAGCTTCAATTGTTTTCTAAAAGGCTATTGCCACTTGTAGATTTTGTTTAGATGCAGTGCCAACAAATCAGTCTATTCATTGTATAGTATGGGTGTGAGAATGTATCATACAAGAATTAACTTGGAAGGAATATGCCTCTGTGTATCTCTTTTGACAACGTATCCAAAAAGCCGTCAGTTTGGTATGCGACTCAATCGTTCCTCCAACTAAAAGCTGTGTAGACAATGTCTGCACATGAATCTTGCAGGCACAGTAGAACTATACGTGACTTAAATGGCACACGTTGTTTCCAATACCTCCAGAGAACATGTCTGTTAAAAAGAAATCTTGCAATTTACACTCGGGAGTTGGAAATGTTACCATAGAATCATAAGATCCCTACAGTGCAGAAGGACGAACCTACCTAGGCCCAATCCCCCACCCTATTCCTCCAACTCCACCCTAAAGGGCAATTTCAGCATGGCCAATCGACCTAACTGGCACAGCTTTGGACTGTGGGAGGAAACCGGAGCACCCAGAGGAAACCCATGCAGACATGGGGAGAATATGCAAACTCCACACAGAAATTCACCGGAGGTGGGAATTGAACATTGGGTCCTTGGCGCAGTGAGGCAACAGTGCTAACCACTGTGCCACCGTACCACCAGAAATCTGCCTGGTAAACAGGAGTGTCCTAATGTACTTCTACTTGTCTTTCCATCCTAAATTGGTTTTAAGTGAATCCCATGTACTGTATTGTTAAAACAGGGAGAATTCAAGATATGTGAGTTTATTCTTTGTCTGAGGTCATTGCCTCACAAAATAACTTGCAGAGGAGTGACCAGATAATGACAATACTGCAGTTCCAACAATGATTCCAGTTATGATTAAAACCAGAAAGGCTCAATTATTTAAGACTGGAGTAGATTTACAGCTTTGCTGTCAAGGCTTAAAACTGGGGTGACGAATGGTTGTCCATTGTGACATGAATGGATTGAAAACCAGGTGTGTTCTATACTGGGTGGGAACTTGGAGCGAGCTTATGCAGTGAAAGTGAAATTGTTGTACCAGAGGTACAGGTTGTATAACTGGAAGTTATACTTCAGTGATGTATTAGTGTCCAATTTCATTGACTACAGTAAAATACAGGTGAAATGGTCAGAATAGTGTCTCCATGGGAACCCTCCTCAAGAAATAGTGAAAATTGTGTTTCAAAGAGTGCCTGTTTCCTTCTATGTTTTACTTAAAAGTAGATAATATTTATAAAAACTATTCTTCAACTTTTGATTTTTCACAGAAGACAGCGCTAGAATATTTTCCCCTACTACTCGTCATCTCATTCTGTACATACAAACAGCTCCCCTCCCCCCGCCAATCCTCTCATTACTTTGCTGTGATTGTCATTCAATCTGAGCAGTTTTTCATTGACAGTCGATGCACTGCAAGAGAATTTGAATCTTGGCTCCAAATTTGGTTCACAGCTTAATCCCCCTGTTGTGTTTGACCCAGTCTTGACACACACTAATTCACTTATTTGCTTGAGTTCTTTGAAGATGTAACAAGCAAAGTGGATAATGGGGTTCCTGTAGATGTAGTATATCTGGACTTCTGGAAGGCATTTGATAAGGTGCCACACAGAAGGTTAATTCACAAGGTGAGATCATATGGGATTAGAGGTAATTTATTAGCTTGGATAGAAGACTGGCTGGTGGACAGGACACAGAGAGTTGGGATAAATAGGGTTTTTTCCGGATGACAAGATGTAACTAGTGGGATGCCACAAGGTTCGGTTCTTGAGCCCCAGCTATTTACAATCTATATTAACGATTTGGATACAGGGACAGAAGGTTCTATAGTCAAATTTGCAGATGACACAAATATAGGTGGGACAGAAAGTTGCAATGAGGAAATAAGAACCTTACAAATGGATATAGATGGGTTAGGAGAGTGGGCCAAAATGTGGCAGATGGAGTTTATGGCGGGGTCATGCATTTTGGTCAAAAGAATGGATAGGCAACTTGTAGTCTAAATGGGGAGAGACTTTGGGGTGCTCCATTGCAGAGGGATCTGGGGATCCTTGTTCATAAGTCACAGAAAACCAGCATGCAGGCACAGCAGATAGTAAAGAAAGCGAATGGCATGTTGGCATTCATAGTTAAAGGAATAGAGTATAAAGGTGAGGAAGTGTTGTTGCAACAATACAAGGCATTGGTGAGACCGCACCTAGAGTATTGCGCACAGTTTTGGTCCCCTTATTTGAGGAAAGATGTAGTGGCATTGGAGGCAGTTCAGAGGAGGTTCACGAGATTGATCCCAGAGATTAGAGATTTGTCGTATGAGGAGAGATTGAACAGTTTAGGCCTGTACTCTCTAGAGTTCAGAAGAATGAGGGGAGATCAAATCAAGGTATACAAGATGCTAAAAGGTATGGATAAAGTAGACGTGGAGCGGATGTTCCTCTTGTGGGGCATTCTAGAACGAGAGGTCTTAATCTTAGAATAAAAGGTAGCAAATTTAAAACAGATTTGAGGAGAAACCACTTCTCTCAAAGGGTTGTGAATCTGTGGAATTCACTACCCCAGAGTGTGGTGGCTGCTGGGACAGTGAGTAAATTTAAGGAGGAATTAGACAGATTTTTTATTGGTAATGAGTTGAAGGGTTATGGAGAACGGGCAGGAATGTGGAGTTGAGGCCATGCTGGAATCAGCCATGATCGCGTTGAAGGTATTGGGCTCGGGAGGCTAAATTCGTTCCTCCCGCTCCCAGGTCATGTGTTCTTGGGAGGAGATGCTCTGGCTGATTTTGCAATCCAGCTCATAGTCTGTAGCATTGTAGGTTACAGATGAGGAACATATTTTTTTTTATTTTTTTTTTTTTTTATTTTTTTTTTATTTTTTATTTTAGAACAGTACAGCACAGAACAGGCCCTTCGGCCCTCGATGTTGTGCCGAGCAATGATCACCCTACTCAAACCCACGTATCCACCCTATACCCGTAACCCAACAACTCCCCCTTAACCTTACTTTTTAGGACACTACGGGCAATTTAGCATGGCCAATCCACCTAACCTGCACATCTTTGGACTGTGGGAGGAAACCGGAGCACCCGGAGGAAACCCACGCACACACGGGGAGGACGTGCAGACTCCGCACAGATAGTGACCCAGCCGGGAACCGAACCTGGGACCCTGGAGCTGTGAAGCATTGATGCTAACCACTATGCTACCATGCTGCCCGTATCAGCCATGATAGAATGGCGGAGCAAACTCGATGGGCTGAATGGCCTAATTCTGCTCCTATATCTAATGAACTTATGAATACACTGTCACTAAAAGTAGATATACTGAGAAATACATCTCCTTTCGCCTCTGCGTAGAGATGTAATCTTTGTCAATCCTTTCAACCGTGACTCTACAAATTGACAGAGTCGAGATATTTGTGGTCCTCTGGTCATATACGCTGCCATTGATGATTCATTATGGCATGTTGTGTTATTGTGGACATGGACCCTAGAAATAAGATAATTTCATCAAAACTTCCAGATGGTTAAGATAATTACCTTTAGCTTGTCATTAATCAATCATTTTAGCCTCATTGCCTGTTTCCTTATCCCAGGACCATCTTGGCTGTCTTGATTCACAATCAATTGAAAAGGTTTCATCAAGCAAGCATGAATCACACATTCTGCAGTTTCAGCAAACATTAAACAGTACAGTCAGCCAAGTTGTACTTTAATGCATTAAACATGAGAGCATCGTGAATGAGCAACTTTATCCATTTAATGATTTCCAGCTTTTCTACAAATCCGCAAGCATTTTTCACAAGAAAGAAAAATCACATGACATTATACCAAATCTTTATGTTAGATGTATATATCTCCATAACCGTAGCATCTTGCAGTTCCGATCTTTACCTACATTGTATACATATCCAATTGTGTTTTGTCATCAATTTGCATTTTTCATGGGTCTTGTGGTATTATTCAAGGCGAGTCAGAGGTTATGTGTCACAAGAAGGGGTTGCTGTTGTGTAGATGTGGGAGGAGTTCATACCTCGAGGGAATCTGGAACAAACTTGTTATAGCTCTGCTGAAAGGTAGTAAAGCAGCGAATGGCAAGTCATGTTGAGGGGGCAGATAATTGCAAGTTTACAGAGGTAGTTTTCACGATAGATGTAGAGGTAGGAACAAGCATTAAAACATGTGATGTGACCATCAATTCACTCGAGACATGAGTAGAAGTAAACCGTGGCTTTAATCAACTTAGAACAGTGCCTGCCTGCGACTGATCCAATACTGAGAACCGCCTACAGGTCGACTGCTCTTCATACCTCCCTTCAAGGGGAAAAGCCATGGGCGGAGCCCATACATGTCCCAACATGTTCCCCTATGGATAATGCCATACAATGGCCCATAGGAGAAGCTCACAAGGGCAACAACATAGCACAGATACAAATACAAGGGCAACAGCACAGATACAAATACACTGGTGGATTATTGGTATAATACATTCACCACAACATGTAAAACATACCTCTCCTAATACGGCTGCAAAGTGTAACTTTGATTAAGTAAATATGGAGATCAATCAAGGGGGATTGAACATTCTGGACTGGATTCTCCGATTCTGTGGCTATATCCGCAGGATCCATCTGGCCATACGACCAGAAAGTAGGCGCTGCCACCCCACTGATCCTCCGATTGGTGGGGGGGGGGGGGCTTTCAGCCACGCCGCGTAAAGCCCCCGGACGCAGAATATCCAGGTACATGCGTGGCCTGCTGCGGCTGCACCGTACAGCATGGCACCGGCTGGGTGCGGACCTGGTCTGCCAAAAATTGCCCCTCTGTAAACCCCTTCGCCACCCCCGGACCCCTCCCCCACCAGTGCCCCCAGCCCCTGCCGAATACCCCCCCCTCCCCCCCGGCCAGCGGAACGGCTCCCACCTGACTGTGGCGTCGCTGGACACAGTCAGCAGCTGCCACGCGATGTTGGTGAAAACTGAGAGCACAAGTGGTCCACTCCGTCGGGAATTCGGCCCATCGGGGTGGAGCATCGGGGGAGCACCTTCAGGTAAAAGCCTAAGGCCGTCCCAATGGCATGCGGCGTGCTCACTGATTACGCCGGTTTGGAGGGGGCGGAGCATCCGAAAACAGATGTCACCCCCGATTTTGACGTCATAAGGGACTCTCCGTCCGATCGGCGAATGTGATTTCGCCGTCAGCAAGCGGAAAATCCAACCCTGTGTGTCTGGTATCTCCCGATATTGGAGAATTTCTGAATGATTTTCTTCCAGTGGGGCAGGAATATTAAATAATGCACTTTATTACACAGAGATATATGTAGGTAGATATCATACGCATAAGACATATATCTTTGGAGACCCCAAGAGACAAGGTAAGTGTCATCAAATTTCTTTTAAAGGGAAAATCATGCAGAATTCATTGAATCAATATGTTATTTTTGAAAAACCAAAATGTAAAACCGATCTCACACTGTGGATTAACAAATCAGATGTAAAAGGAATGAAAATGGGTGGAAGTTGACCAGTGACTAACATCTCATGTGCATAATTCAAAAGTCCTGAGTCTAGCGTTTGAATATTGAGCAAGACCTTTCAAAGACATCAACCCTGTAAGTGCCGCACCCCAGAACATCACAGCCCAGGGTGTGACATCGAGTTACAATCAAGTCCACAGCACATGAGAAGGATATTTGGCACAACTAGTCTATGTTGGTGTTAAGGCTAACATTCGAGCATGTGTCACCACCCCCCTTCCCCTTCACCTATCACAACAACCTTCTATACTTATCTTCCTCGTGCTCACCTAGCTTCCTATTAAATGTGTCCAGGCTATTTACATCAACTGTTCCGCGATGATGCATTCCACAGGCTAAGCACACTTTGTGTCAAAGTGTTCCTCTGCAATTCCCTTGTTACTTAGTGACTGCCTTATATGGATATCCTCTTGTTTTGGACACTCCCACAAATGGAAAACTTGTCACGCTATTAAGCCCTTGTAGAATTATAAAGACCTCTATCAGGTTACCCTTCAACCTTCTCTTTCCTAGACAAAGCATCACCTCTCAAAGCGTTACAGCATGTTTCAAACAGGCAAACAGATTGCCCGTTTTAAGCAGTTACCTGAGTTAGCAACCAAATATTGGACTGACTAATCCTGGAAACATTGCAAAGCAGCAAAAGGATAGCAATAATAAATAACCAGCAGAATGTAAACAATGGACTGGATTCTCCGGTTCCCCAGCCGCGTGTTTCTCAGCCGTACGCTGTTCGTCGACGGCGGGATTCATTCTTCCCGCTGCTTGTCAACGGGATTTCCCATTGTAATCACCTCACACCACCGGGAAACCCACGGCGGCGATGTGGGGAAAGTAAATCGCAACATTCGGAGAATTCCGGTCCATCCAATCCTTAGTTTTTCAAGAAGGTGATTAATTCTCTGAGAAGTATTGGAAAAACATGCACTATAGCCCCTTCGGGGCACCGGCTTATGGCCCTAACGTTACCCCGAGGTGGATCCCCAGACGGTACAGATGGAGTGGAAGTGGCCGGCTGTGATTCTCACCCTGAGACCTGGGTCAACCCTCAGCAGCTGCGTCTTCTGGGAGACCGGGCCTCGTTGGGCCCTTCTGCTTCTTGGGTGTTCCTTGCGCCCTGTTTTGCCCTGTTCTGCCCACTGCCCATCAGATGCACCAGGGATAGGGGTGGGGGGGGGGGGGGGGGAGGGGGGGGGGGGGTCTGAGGTGCTGCGGCTTTCCGGTTCCTCCCCTGCAGGAGGAACAGGTCCCATCACCTCCTCCTCCCTCGGGGTGTCTGATGGCTCTGGACTACTTCATGGGACGGGGATGCGAGCGGAGTTAACCCCTGAGACGCCCCCGCCACCTGGCGCTGCCATTCCTGGAGGCCCGCTCTGTCTTCGACCAGGATCTGCATACTCGCGGCCATGGAGAACAGGGAGTGGACCATCTCTGTCTGGGACTGCGCCACATCACGCAGTGACTGTGCCGCCACCTTCTGGATCTGTGCCACATCAGCCAGTGACTGCGCCATCTCTCTCTGGGACTGGGCCACCTCCCTCTGTGTCTGGGCCATGCCGGCCAACGACTGGGCAATGCCGCCAACGTTCTGAGCCATGGCCGACTGTTACCAGGCCATGCTCACCCTTTGTAGAAACAATCAATCATCTGAGCAATCCGAGCACAGAGGGTGATTTCTAGACCAATAGAATGAAAGTAAGGAAGCCATGTTGAACATACATTGAGCCTTGGTTACACCACTCAAAGTTCTGTGATACCACGCAGACACGGGGAGAATGTGCAAACTCCACACGGACAGTCACCCAGGACTGGGGTTGAACCCGGGTCCTCAGTGCCGTGAGGCAGCAGAGCTAACCACTGCTCCACCGTGCCACCCTCTGATGGAGACTTTTAAAATGAACGGGTTTGAGGGGGTTGATGTAGATAAGGAGCGAGGTCCAGCAGCCTCGCCACGCCCGGCTTTGTGTCGGGATGAGGCTGTCGAATCTCACTCGAACCCTCTATCGGTGATTGAATCTTGCGAGATGTCACAATCTGGATCTCACCCTGACTGGGCGTGATCCAGATCAGTATGTTTAAATTAGCCATTAAACTCATTTAAATATATGTTCACCGGATTCATCCAGCACCCAGGATTCACCGGAGGCACACGGGAGACGTCGCCAGCGCACCATTTAGTACTGGTCCACACAAATGTGGATTAGGCTTAATGGCACTGGGGGTGGGTTTCTCCCAGGCCATTGGAGACCCCCGGGGTGGTCGGGGACAGAGCAGGCTGGCACCTGCACTCCCCCGGCACGTGGGCACCTTGGCATTGCCTGCCTGAAACCCGGGCACCTTGGCATTGCTCGGGGCACTGTCAGGGGTCAGGCCCGGGGAGGTGGAGGGACATTTAAGAGGGCCTTCCCAAGGTTGGGCGGGGAGGTGGGGGGGGGGGGGGGTGCCTGAAAGGGGGGTTCGGGGGGTGGGAAATATCTGGGCAGCTAGTCAGAATGACGCCCTGATCTGGGCGCAGACCTTCCTGCCAGCACGCTTCAGCTCGTTACCAGGAGAACCGTCAAAGTGTGGCTCAGCGGAATTTTCTCGAGGCACAGAAACGGCAAAGGGCTGTATCACTCTTAGCCAGGAAAGCCAGGGAAGCCAGGAAAGACCCCGCTCAGTGCACCGTTCAGCGTACTTTAACTTAAGTCTGCTGAACCGTGCCCAAGGAACATGTTTCTACATGAGGGAAACTAGGGGTCATAACTAAAATGTGGCCACTAATAAATCCAACAGGGAATACAGCACCACCATCTTTACTGTGAGTGTGGTGAGAACATGGAACTCGCTACAACAAGAAGTAGCCGAGGCGAGAAGCACAGATAGATTTACATATGTAAAGTATGGACACAGAAATAAAATGATATGCCGATATGATTTGATGAAGAGGGATAAGATTAAGCTTGGATGGAGCATTAACACGGGTGTACGTCAAATGGCCTGTTGCTGTCCTGTGGACCCGATGTTATTCTTTTCTGTTGGTTTCAACCAGGAAATGAAATGAAATGAAAATCACTTATTGTCACTGAAATTCAATGAAGTTACTGTGAAAAGCCCCTAGTCACCACATTCCGGCGCCTGTCCGGGGAGGCTGGTACGGGAATCGAACCGTGCTGCTGGCCTGCTTTAAAAGCCAGCGATTTAGCCCAGTGAGCTAAACCAGCCCCTAAACCAGGAAATAGAGGGACACAGCTTCCTACAACCATTGGAAACCATTGTTAGCACCTTCCACCACCGGGGCCTCCTCTGTCTCACCTGAAAGCTGGAAATGCTCGTTCGAACCTGTTGAGTATCAGATATTTGCATCTGGTTTTGGTTGTAATTAATGTTGAATCATCCAGTGCTGAAGTCAGTAATAAATTAAAGCTGACGCTGCATTGGTGATGGATTTGAGCAGAATATCAAGCAGTTCTGATGGAGCTGCCTGAACTTGTCATCTACATGTGAAAATGCGACCGTTTAGCCTTTTGACAAATAGTTCCCTAACGTACGTCATTACCCAGAATTGTTCCTGTCCGGGACTTTCTCTGAATGAATAGATCTATGTTGTTATTATTTGACTTCGGCTATGAGGTGAGCGGTCGTTCGTACACAAGGTGGCTCCCACTTGGAGATTTTATTTTTGGTCCCTTTTGCCGGGTGGACGGGTGCAGTTTTGGGGAGAAAGGTGGTGATGTTGAATTTTGTTGGTTTCTCCTCCAGTGGGGGATGTCTACAGGCTACATCACCAGACAGATGTTGAATAAAATCCCCTCATCAGACTCAGAAGGCCGTTGTGGTGGCGTGGAAGAGAAAATGGCGGAACCCTCTGTGCCGTCAATGCCCTCCCCCCCCCCGAAAAAAAGAAAAAGGATTGTGGGGGTCAGGCTGGAGTCGCGCCCATTGGTGACAATCTTTTTGGTGTCGAACCCGATAGCCCTCCTGGAGAGGAGGAAGGCCTTTGCCTCTAATAACCCGGATACAAGTTCTGCTTGGATGGAGGTTGCAGCGCCATCTAAGGCCTCAGCATGGTCGGGGGACTTGGCAGAGTTTCTGAGTGTGGTAGTCGGTATTAGGGGTATTACGGTACCTAGGTTGGAGGTACTTGATGCTATAAGATCATTGGTGTTGGAGGTACCTGATACCGTAAGACCATTGGTGAAGCCTGCCTGCTGGTTCCGCCCAGTAAGGCGGAGTATAAGAGTCTGTGTCTCCCTAGCTGTACCTGCGCTGCTGGGGGCAACATATAGTCCAATAAAGCCTTCAATTGTACTCCAATCTCGCTTCGAGAGTTATTGATTGTGCATCACTGAGATTAGAAAAGATTAAGTATGTCATTGGAATATTGGAGGAAGGGTTCTTTTCCTGGTGGAATCCATTCATCGCCTTCTTCAAAGACATGTTTGTGGTCAGCAACTAGGAGGGGGGAATGTAGAATAGTGGGGCAGTTGGGTTGTTATGGGGGGATGGGGGGTTTATTATTTTGTAAAAAAGAACAAATTGCTTGTATTATAAAGGAATGTTTTGTGTGTGATAATCTTAAAATTTTTGGAATAAAAATATTTATTAAAAAAATACTTTGTTATAATTTAGTTTGAAGAACAGCCTCAGGCACCCATGCTTAAATTACTAAATGATAGCTTCCATTGAACAGGGCTGTATAAGGCAATGAAATGCTCCTTTAATAAGTGCAAAACCACTGATCTCTGGAATAGTTGAGGAAATTGCCGACATGTTAGTCATAATTTTCAGAAACTGCCTTTTTAATTAGAAGATAGCAAATGTCACTACGTTAAGAAGGTGGGGAGGGGGCAAGAATACTCAGTGACTACATTTGTGGGGAAACTATTGAAAGCTATCAACAGATGATATGTTTTTGTTTTGTTTGGGGGCCAGGACTCTTCTTTCTAGAATAGTGATATATTTGTGCATGCCTCAGAGGGTAGATGGGGCCCCACTGCAACGTCTCATCCAAAAGATAGTAGCTCCAGGAAGGCAGCACTCCCTCAGCACAGCAACGGAATGTCAGCCTAGATTTCTGTGCTCAAGCCCTAGGAGTGGGGCCTGGACCCCAACCTTCTGACTCAGATGCAAGAATGATACGCACTGTGCCACAGCTAACACCGCGTGTAATTGAGAAGCTACTTATCCAAAATAAAGGGGGAGAAAAGAGCAAGGTTGAATGAATAAAACAGCCTGGATCTTTTTTTAAAATAATATTTTATTAAGTATTTGAAAATTTTTACAACAGTAATGTAAACAATAATATCAACATGGTAAAATAAACATTCCCCCCAGCCCAATCTTCACGCACCTCAACCATACAACAACAATCCCCCCCCCCTCGGAATACTGCATCTGCTGACATTTTAATTTTCCCCGAGAAAGTCGGCGAACGGCTGCCACTTCCGGGAGAACCCTAACATTGACTCTCTTAAGGCGAACTTTATTTTCTTGCGACTGAGAAACTCAGCCACGTCACTAACCCCGGTCTCTACACTCAGGGGCTTCGAGTCCCTCCATATTAACAAGATCCGTCTCCGGGCTACCAGGGAGGCAAAGCCGAAAACCTCGGCCTCTTTCACCCCCTGAATTCCCGGATCTTCCGACACTCCAAATATCGCTACCTCCGGACTCGGCACCACCCATCTTTTTAGTACCGTGGACATTGCCTTAGCGAAACCCTGCCAAAATCCTCTAAGCTTCGGGCATGCCCAAAACATGTGGACATGATCTGCTGGGCTTCCTGCGCACCTCGCAAACCTATCCTCAACCCCGATAAACCTGCTCACCCTAGCCACTGTCATGTGTGCCCGGTGGACTACCTTACATTGTATCAGGATAAGCCTGGCGCACGGTGAGGAGGTATTAACCCTGCTTAGGGCATCCACCCATAGCCTCGCCTCTATCTCTCCTCCTAGCTCGTCCTCCCACTTGCCCTTAAGCTCCTCCACCGGAGTTTCCTCCGCCTCCGAAAGCTCCTGGTAAATATCGGAAACCTTCCCCTCTCCCACCCAGGTACTGGAAACTACTCTATCCTGTATCCCCTGTGACGGCAGCAGCGGAAAGGCCGGCACCTGTTTTCTTACGAAGTCTCACACCTGCAAATACCTAAACCCGTTCCCTGCTGGCAATTCAAATTTATCCTCCAAGGCTTTCAAGCTGGGAAAGCTCCCGTCTATAAATAGATCCCCCATCCTTCTAATTCCTGCCCTTTGCCAACTCTGGAACCCACCATCCAGCCTACCCGGTACAAACCTGTGGTTATTATAAATCGGGGTCCAAATCGATGCTCCCTCCACTCTCTCATATCTCCTCCATTGCCCCCAGATCTTCAGAGCAGCCGCTACCACCGGATTTGTGGAGTATCGGGCCGGCGTAAACGGCAGAGGTGCCACTACCAATGCTCCCAAACTGGTGTCTTTACATGACGCCGCCTCCATCCGCTCCCATGCCGACCCCTCCCCCACTAACCACTTCCTAATCATGGCTATATTCGTCGTCCAGTAGTAATTGCAGAAGTTCGGCAGCGCCAACCCACCCTCCCCCCGACTGCGCTCCAGCAACACTTTCTTCACTCGCGGGGTTTTACCCGCCCACACAAAGCCCAAAATAACCTTATTCACCCGCTGGAAAAAGGCCTTAAGGATGAAGATGGGGAGGCACTGAGAGATAAACATAAATCTGAGGAGGACCGTCATTTTCACGGTCTGTACCCCCCCCCCCCCCCCCCCCGCCGCCAGTGATAGCGGGAGCATGTCCCATCTCTTAAAGTCCCCTTCCATTCATTCTACCAACCGGGATAGGTTTAACTTGTGCAGTGCCTCCCATTCCCGGGCCACCTGAATTCCCAGATATCGAAAGCTCTTCCCTACCATTCTAAGCGGCAGCTCTCCCAGTCTCTTCTCCTGTCCTCTTGCCTGGATCGCAAACATCCCGCTTTTCCCCATGTTCAATTTATACCCCGAAAAGTTGCCAAATTCCCCCAAGATTCGCATTACTTCCCCCATCCCCTCCAACGGGTCCGAAATGTACAAGAGCAGGTCATCTGTGTAAAGCGGGATCCTGTGCTCCACCACCACCCCCCACCATCCCCCCCTCCCGAACCAGCCCTATCCAGTTCCTAGAGGCTCTTAACGCCTTGGCTAATGGCTCTATGGCCAGCAAACAGTAACGGGGAGAGGGGGCACCCTTGCCTCGACCCTCCGTGTAGTTCAAAATACCCCGACCTCAGCTGGTTCATACGCACACTTGCTACTGGTGCCTGATAGAGCAATAAAGCCCTCACCAAACCCAAACCTTCCCAGCGCCTCCCCCACCCGATCAAAAGCCTTCTCTGCATCCATCGCTACCACCACCTCTGCCTCCTCTCCTTCTGAGGACATCATAATAAAATTTAGAAGCCTTCGAACATTGGCCTTGAGTTGCCTGCCCTTAACAAATCCCGTCTGGTCTTCCCCGATCACCCCCGGGACACTATCCTTGTGGCCAGCATCTTAACCATCCACATTCAGTAGAGAAATCGGCCTGTATGACCCGCATTGCTCCGGATCCTTATCCCGTTTCAGGATCAATGAAATCAAGGCCAGCGACATTACTGGGGGGAGGACTCCCTTCCCTCTTGCTTCGTTAAATGTCCTCACCAGCAGTGGGCTCCATATCTGTGCAAACTTCTTATAGAATTCCACCGGGTAGCTGTCAGGCCCCGGGGCCTTGCCCGACTGCATGCCCTCCAGCCCCTTGATTATTTCCTCAATCTCAATTGGGGCTCCCAGCCCTTCCACCAGACCCTCATCTACCCTCAGGAACCTCAAAATCCAAAAACTGCCTCATCCCCTCCACCCCAGCCGGGGGTTCCGACTCATATAATTGACTATAAAAGCCTTAATCACCTCGTTCACCCCCGCTGGGTCCAGGACAGTATTACCATCTCTACTCTTTACTTTACCTATCTCCCTGGCCGCCTCTCTTTTCATGAGCTGGTGTGCCAACATTCTGCCTTTTCCCCATTCTCATAGATCGCCCCCTTTCCTTCCTCAACTGTTCCATCGCTTTCCCTGTGGTCCACAGCCCAAACTCCGCCTGTAACCTCCGCCGCTCCCTCAGTAGCTCCGCGTCCGGGGCCTCCGAGTATCTCCTGTCCACCTGGAGTATCTCCTCCACTAATCTATCCCTCACAGTCCATTCCACCTTTTCTCTGTGGGCCCATATCGAGATTAATTCCCATCTGACCACTGCCTTCAGAGCTTCCCAAGCCGTCGCTGCAGAGACCTCCCCCGCATCATTTGTTTCCAGGTAGTTCCGGATGGACTTGTTAACCCGCCCACAGATTGCTTAGTCCGCTAGCAACCCTACATCCAGTCTCCACAGCGGGCATTGCCCTCTCTCCACACTAACCCGTAGATCCACCCAATGCGGGGCATGATCCGACACTGCAATTGCCGAGTACTCAGTATCCACCATCTCCGGTATTAGCGCCCTGCTCAGAACAAAAAAGTCGATGCGAGAATATACCTTATGGACATGTGAGAAAAAGGAAAACTCCTTCGTCCTTGGCCGTGCAAACCTCCATGGGTCTACTCCCCCCATCTGTCTACTCCCCCCATCTGTTCCACAAAACCCTTCAATTCCTTTGCCGCAGCCGGCCGCCTCCCTGTCCTGGATTTTGACCGGTCCAATTCTGGATCAATGACTGTATTGAAGTCCCCTCCCATGATCAGGTTATGTGACTCTAAGTCTGGGATCTTACCTAACACCCGCCTCATAAATTCCACATCATCCCAATTCGGAGCACATATGTTCACAAGTACCACCCGCACCCCCTCCAGCTTCCCACTCACCATTATGTACCTACCCCCCTTGTCTGACACGATTCTCTCTGCCTCGAATGCCACTCGTTTGCTGATCAAGGTCGCTACCCCCCTGGTCTTCGAGTCCAGTCCTGAGTGGAACACTTGGCTAACCCACCCCTTCCTCAATCTCGTCTGGTCTGTAATCTTCAGCTGTGACTCTTGTAGCATTGCCACGTCAGCCTTCAGCCCCCTCAAATGCACGAACACGCGAGTCCTCTTGACCGGTCCATTCAGTCCTCTCACGTTCCATGTGATCAGCCTGGACGGGGGGCTTCCAACAACCCCCCCCTCCACTGCCGATTAGCCCCTTATTAGGCCAGCCATGAGCTCACGCCCTCCGCTTCCTCGGACTCCACTTGGGCTGTCGCCGTTAAAACAGCCTGGATCTTGAAGTACAATCTTATGGCACCTACGGCTGGCTGTTTACAAAGTTTGGACTCCATCAGACTGATGAAAAGGAAGACATTCATTTGTATTGCATTTTTTACCACCACTGAAGTGCCGCCATAGTTGGAATGTGGGATATGCAGCAACCAGTTTTGTGCAGAGCAATCTCCCACAAGCAATAATCATAATAAAAATAACCTTTATTGTCACAAGTAGGCTTACATTAACACTGCAATGAAGTTATTGTGAAAATCCCCTCGTCACCACATTCTGGCGCCTGTTCGGGTACACGGAGGGAGAATTCAGAATGTCCAATTCACCTAACAGCACGTCTTTCAGGACTTGTGGGAGGAAACCGGAGCACCCGGAGGAAACCCACGCAGACACAGGGAGAACGTGCAGCCTCCGCACAGACAGTGACCCAAGCCGGGAATTGAACCTGGGACCCTGGTGCGGTGAAGCAACAGTGCTAACCACTGTGCTACGGTGCCGCCCAGTAAACATGGTAAACACGGGATAATCTGCTTTCATGATGTTGTTTCCCCAGCTCTTCAAAATAGGGCCATGAGATTTTTTACACCTACCAGGGAAGGCAGATGGGTCTTGGTTTAACATCTAGCCTGAAAGACAGCACCTCCAATATAGCAGCATGTCCTCAACACTGCACTGCGGCGTTAGCCTTGACTTTATAGCTCAAGTCCTGGAGTGGGACTTGAAGTGGCGCCAACTGAGCCGGAACTGGTGGGGCTCACTGATGTGGGAGGGAGGTGAAAATGGACTGGATCTGAAGCTAAATTCTAGAGCCAAATTGGCTGGGCTAACTGTGAATGCTGCAATGTCAGATTATATTTTATTAAGGGAAATATCACCACTGGAATAACAATGGAAATATTTGCATCTGATACATAAATTTTAATGATACATCAATTGAAATGGTTACAGGGCACAAACAATAATATTATTTTGTTTTGTTCACATTCAGATTCAGTCGCATGTGTTGTTCCTGAAGAATGTCTAAATGTTTGTGGGACCGAGGTGGGATGTTCGAACATTGCTTTCCCGAAACTCGTGATTGAACTGATGCCCGACGGTAACTTTATTTTATAATTCTTTTACGTCAAGTTTCCTTATCCTCAAGATGTTGACGGTTACAAGTAAACAAACTGACACAGGAGCACAGGCCAAATATCGAGCGGTCAAAATAAAAAACATCCACTTTTCTGTCCTGAATTGGTGAAGATCGCAGAAAGAAAACCACACAAGGGAATTTAGGGAATGCTTTGGATTTCACTAATTCTGTGTGATGGGAATGAAGAATGTGGAATGTTTCTCAGGTAGAACACAAGCGAGAAATATCAGTGGTGACACCTGAAGTGAGTATCCGTTATTCATTAAAGAAAAATGTTTTCATGACTCCGAACACTTTGCAGCCAATAAGATCTCTGTGAAGTAGTCATATCCGCAGTTGCCAATCTGCACAATGTAACTCCCACAAACAGGACATTTCTCCATTTTCTGTATTCATCATGCTAACTTTCAAACGGGCTTTAGAGACACGGGGAAGGCTATGGGGAAAGGGCAGGGGTGCGAGATGATTTGGTTTGCCCTTTCAAAGAGCAGGCATGGCCACAATGAACAAGATAGCTGCCTTCTGCACCATGAGATTCAATGTTAATATACTCAAATTATAAGGGATTTTGAAAAAATATTTTGTGGGATGTGGGAGCCATTGGCTAGGCCACCATCTATTGCCCACCCCTAATTGCCTTTGAGAAGGTGGTGGTGAGCTGCTGTCTTGAACCCCTGCAGTCCCTGTGGTGGAGGTACACCTACTGTGCTAACTGGGAGGTAATCCCAGTATTTTGACTCGGCGATAGTGAATGAATGGTGATTTTTTTTCCAAATCAGGATGGTGTGGCTTGGAGGGGAACTTGCAGGTGGTGGTGTTCCCATGCATCTGCTGTCTTCATTGTTCTAGATGGTAGAGGTCACAGGATTGGAAGGTGCTGTAGAAGGAACCTTGAAGTGTTTTTGCAATGCAGCAGTATTTATTTGCCTGATCCAGTTCGGTTTATGGTTAATAGTAACCCCCAGGATGTTGACAGTGAGGGATTCAGCAATGATAATGCTATTGAATGTCAAATGGAGACGGTCTCTTGTTGGGGATGGTCATTGTCTGGCACTTGTGTGGCATGAATGTTACTTGTTACTTTTCAGCCCAAGTCTGAATGCTGTTCAGGTCTTGTTGCATATGGGCATGGGCTGCTTCAGTATCTGAGGAGCTGTGAATGGTACTGAATATTGTGCAATCATCAGTGAACATAGAACATAGAACATAGAATATTACAGCGCAGTACGGGCCCTTCGGCCCTCGATGTTGCGCCGACCCATGAAACCATCTGAAGCCTATCTGACCTACACTATTCCATTTTCATCCATATGTCTATCCAGTGACCACTTAAATGCCCTTAAATTTGGCTAGTCTACTACTGTTGCAGGCAGGGCGTTCCACACCTCTACTACTCTCTGAGTAAAGAAACTGCCTCTGACATCTGTCCTATATCTACCACCCCTCAATTTAAAGCTATGTCCCCTCGTGTTGGTCATCACCATCCGAGGAAAAAGACTCTCACTGTCCACCCTATCTAACCCTCTGACTATCTTATATGTCTCTATTAAGTCACCTCTCAGCCTTCTCCTCTCTAACGAAAATAACCTCAAGTCCCTGAGCCTTTCCTTGTAAGACCTTCCCTCCATACCAGGCAACATCCGAGTAAATCTCCTCTGAACCCTTTCCAAAGCTTCCACATCCTTCCTATAATGTGGTGACCAGAACTGCACGCAGTACTCCAGGTGCGGCCGCACCAGAGTTTTGTACAGCTGCAGCATGACCTTGTGGCTCCGAAACTCAATCCCCCTGCTTATAAAGGCTAGCACACCATATGCCTTCTTAACAGCCCTATTAACCTGGGTGGCAACTTTCAGGGATTTATGTGCCTAGATGCCGAGATCTCTCTGTTCATCTATACTACCAAGAATCTTGCCATTAGCCCAGTACTCTGCATTCCTGTTACTCCTTCCAAAGTGAACTACCTCACACTTTTCCGCATTAAACTCCATCTGCCACCTCTCAGCCCAGCTCTGCAGCTTATCTATGTCCCTCTGTATCCTATAACATCCTTCAGCACTATCCACAACTCCACCGACCTTCGTGTCATCTGCAAATTTACTAACCCATCCTTCTACACCCTCTTCCAGGTCATTTATAAAAATGACAACAGCAGTGGCCCCAAAACAGATCCTTGCGGTACACGACTAGTAACTGAATTCCAGGATGAACATTTGCCATCAACCACCACCCTCTGTCTTCTTTCAGCTAGCCAATTACTGACCCAAACCGCTAAATCACCTTCAATCCCATACTTCCGTATTTTCTGCAATAGCCTACCATGGGGAACCTTATCAAACGCCTTACTGAAATCCATATACACCACATCAACCACTTTACCCTCATCCACCTGTTTGGTCACCTTCTCAAAAAACTCAATAAGGTTTGTGAGGCATGACCTACCCTTCACAAAACCGTGTTGAGTATCGCTAATCAACTTGTTCTTTTCAAGATGATTATAAACCCTATCTCTTATAACCTTTTCCAACATTTTACCCACAACCAAAGTAAGGCTCACAGGTCTATAATTACCAGGGTTGTCTCTACTCCCCTTCTTGAACAAGGGGACAACATTTGCTATCCTCCAGTCTTCCGGCACTATTCCTGTCGCCAAAGACAACATAAACATCAAGGACAAAGGCTCTGCAATCTCCTCCCTGGCTTCCCAGAGAATCCTAGGATAAATCCCATCTGGCCCAGGGGACTTATCTATTTTTACACTTTCCAAAATTGCTAACACCTCCTCCTTGTGAACCTCAATTCCATCTAGCCTAGTCGACTGTACGTGAGTATTCTCCTCGACAACATTGTCTTTCTCCAGTGTAAACACTGACGAAAAATATCCATTTAACGCTTCCCCTATCTCCTCTGATTCCACACACAACTTTCCACTACTATCCTTGATTGACCCTAATCTTACTCTAGTCATTCTTTTGTTCCTGATATACCTATAGAAAGCCTTAGGGTTTTCCTTGATCCAATCCGCCAACGACTTTCCGTGTCCTCTCCTCGCTCTTCTTAACTCTCCCTTTAGGTCCTTCCTGGCTAAGTTGTAACTCTCAAGTGCCCTAACTGAGCCTTCATGTCTCACCTTAACATAAGCCTTCTTCTTCCTCTTGACAAGAACATCCAAACTTCTGACCTTATGATGGAAGGTAGGTCATTGATGAAGCAGCTGAAGATGGTTGGGCAAAGGATACCCTGAGGGACTCCTCCAGTGAGTTATTTAATTGTCCCCCCAATTCATGGCTGGGTGTGGCAGGTCTGCAGGGCTTAGTTTTGATCCATTGGTTATGAGATCACTTAGCTGTGTCTGTCTCTTGCTGCTTATTCTGTTTAGGACGCAAGAAGTGCTGTGTTGTAGGTTCACCAGGTTGACACCTCAGTTTTAGGTATGCTTGGTGTATGCCCTCCTGCACTCTTCATTCCACCACGGTTGATCCCCTGGCTTTGTGGTAACGGTAGAGTGGGGGATATGTGGATCATGAGGTTACAGATTGTGGTTGAGTACATTCTGCTGCTGCAGTTGGCCCACAGCACCTCATGGATGTCCAGTCTTGAGCTAATAGGTCTGTTCTTAATCGATACCATTTAGCATGGTGTTAGTGCCACGATGGAAGGTATCCTCAATGTGAACACGCGACTTTGTCTCCACAAGGACTGCGCATTGGTCACTCCTATCAATTATGCTATAGACAGAGCCATCTGCGGCAGGCAGGTTGGTGAGGATGAGGTCAAGTATGTTGTTCCCTCTTGTTGGTTCCCTCACCACCTGACACAGTCCCAGTCTAGTACTATGTCCTTTAGGACCTGGCCAGCTCGGTCTGTAGTGGTATTACCAATCTACTCTGGGTGATGGACATTGAAATTCCCCACTCACCCAGAGTACATTCTACAGCCTTGCCATCCTCAGTGTCTCCTCCAAGTCGTGTTCAACATGGAGGAGTGCTGCTTCATCAGCTGAGTGTAGGCAACAGGTGGTAGGCAGCAAGACATTTCCTTGCCCATGTTTGATCCCATGTGACTTCATGGAGTCTGAAGTTATGTTGAAGACTCCCAGGACAATATCACCGTGTCACCACCTCTGGTGTGTCTGCACTGCTGGAAGGACAGCCAGGCAGACCAAGGGATGGTGATGATGGTACAAAAACAGAAAATGCTCAGCAAATCTGATAGCCTCTGTGGAGAGAGAACAGAGCTAATGTTTTGAGTCTGGATGACTCTTTGTGATGATGGTGCCTGGGACATTGTAAGGTACAATTCCATTACAATGACTGTGGGGGTGGTCGTACAACCACACTGCTCCTGAAAAGGAACTCGTCATGACGCAGAGTGGCCGATAGAAGCCAGGAGATCCTACTCCCGAGATCTAACCGGCTTGCAACACCTCGCGGGAGCTAACGCGATCTCGTGAGACTTGCCATAGTGCATTGAGCCTTGGGGGGGGGGGGGGGGGGGGGGGGGGGGGGGCAGAGTGTTGGGGATTGCTTCGGGGGCTCCAGAGATAGGGCCACCATTTAAAAATGGTGTCCCGATCTCTCGCCACACTGAGGAGTTCTGGCGAGCGAAGCTCTTCATGCACAAAAAGGGGCCTTTTCCGCTCGTTCTCCGCTGAGGCTCCCTATCTAATCTGGGTGCTGTTTTATAGCATTGAGTGAGTGGGAAACACACAGCTAAACGAGTTCAATTTAGTTCAATCCCGCCCATAGTTGCTGTTGTTTCACCCGTCGTGGTTCAGCTCTCCCAATTTTGACACAAATCCCCAGATGTTAGTAAGGAAGAACTTGCAGTGCCAACAGGAATGGGTCCATGACCCAAGATCCCGGGCCTCTGCATTACTATTGACGTTACCACTCCACCATGGCCTCCCTCTGATAGAGTAGATAGAGTTAGTCCCACTGGCAAGAACCACAGGACACCGATTTTAAAGAATTGTCTAAACAGCCTGGCCTATGAGAAGGAGAGTTTCTTTACTCAGCCGGTTGTTACGATCTGGAATGCACCATTTGAAAAGATTGGGGAAGCAGATTCACCAATAACATTCGAAAAGAAACTGGCTCTCTATATTTAAAAAAGGGAAAATTGCAGAGAAATTTGGGGGAAAACAGCCAGGAAGGAGTAATGTTGATTGCCAGCTCTTTGAAAAAGTCCAATTGACTCCTTTGTTGCTGTGTGAGTTTCTGAAAAATAAAGAGGCAAGTGAAAGATAGCTGGTGTTGATTCTGAAGCTGAAGGGTGATGTCATCGTCGTGTCTTGTCCCCTCAAAAGCCACACCCAGGATGTAGTGTTGCCACTTACTAGTCCATTGGGAATCCAGCATGTATTGGGTGGTAGGAGACGGGGCAGGGTGGGAAGTGTGTTAAGCCTCATGAGAATCATGAGGGTTCACTCATTGATCTCCCTGTAGGGCCCGTTGCAGTATGTGTTACCATGGTGACCGGATGAGGGCTGTCCCGCTGGGACTTGTCATCGAGCCGGATTGGGAATTCCTGTTAGTCCTGGGCTGGGACACTAGTTGTACGCCATGGGTGTGGCTTTACTTTGGAGTTAAAATTAATTTGATTTAACTTTTATCTTCGTGTCTCCTGGATTACTACAGGAAGGTGGGGTAGAGATCATTGCATCAGGCAGCACTCAGAGTGTTTATCTGGGCTGTCCTCAGTTGCATCATGTATGAAGTGAAGACAATTTGATAGGTCGATTCGCTTATTGCCTGATCTCCTGCAGGTGAAGTCAAAACAAGTTATGAGCATTGTTTACCAGCCAAACATTCTGGCCGGAACAATCATATTCGAGACAAAGAGACAGCTACACCTGGAGTAGTCTGACTGGGTCCATTATTATTACTAGTTTGTCTTGTTTAGTAAGAATGTCCTGCTCTATCTGAAGAGGAAAATAAGTTGATTAATTTCCCCATTCCGAATACTTACAATACATAGTTGTTCGCGTAACATTCATCTGAAGGATGAAGTCACAGGATGTATCAGAAAGGGGTGGAGAAACACAATGGTTATGGTACTTGACTAGTAATCCCGAAGCCTGGATCAAAAATCCAGAGACGCGAGTTCAAATCCCACCACAGCACGTGCGGATTTAAATTCAATAAATTATATAAATCTGGAATAAAAAGCCGGTTTCGGGAACGGTGACCATGGAATAAATGGGATTGTGTTAAAAACTCCTTTGGTTCGCTGAGGTCTTTCAGGAAAGGATGTATGTTGTCCTTACCTGGTGAGGCCTATCTGCGATTCTAGGCCCACACCAATGTGGTTGACTCTCAACTGCCCTCTGAATAAGCCTAGTAACCCACTCAGTTGGATTCAAGAAGCTTGGTCGCAGCCACCTTCTTTTGGGCATTTAGGGATGGGCAATGAATACTGGCCTTCCCAGTGACGCTTGGCATCCCAGGAATGAATTTTTGAAAATGGCCTAGTTGGGAAACAAAGTCACCAGGTGGAGGCCGACCAGGCATATATGGCAAGGGGATCTGCCGGACTGAGAAGATGACTAAATGGGTTTCCCCAAAGTTGGAGCTGAAATGCTGTAAACACAGAGAAGCTAACCCCTCCATCTCCCAGAGACAACGTTCCCACAGCCACAGGAGGGACAATATGGTTAAACAAAATGGCTGAGCTATGAGCCCTTTTCACTGCTCGGGGAGAACAATCATGTGCTTTGAAGTGCCTGGTAATGAGCTCCGTTGATGATCCCGGTTTGTACAAGTAAAAATTTGGGGGGCTATGGGGAAAGAGGAGGGATTGATATCCTTCGATGGGCCAGCGCTGGTACCAGAGGCTGAATTGCTCCCTTTCTGTGCTGTATCATTCTACGATTAGCATTTGGAAATTGCTCATGGCTTCTGCCAAAAACAGTTTGATGTTTGTCTGGGCTGACCGAAGCAAACGTCCAATATAAGCTTGTAACCAGATCTTTTCTGAATTCACCATAGAACCCGTGACGGTAGAAATATTTAAGTCATTTAAACTGTTGGATACTTACATTGTTTAAATTCTCTTCCCGTGGGAGAATGTTAACCCTTTCTGCATGGGCAAAACTATGCTTTAAAAAAATGATTTGTTTGCACATCTATTTATGCCTCTGTTACCTCTCGACTTGACTATTTTAACACACCCCCGATCAGCTTCCTATGTTCCATCCGCTTATGAAATTAGCTTTTTTGCTCGTACCTTGACTGGAACTAACATGGTTCTCATCCAAGTGTTCACTGACCTACATTAGTTTCTGGTCTAGTTTCTTTTTTAAATTACCCTTGCTTTAAATTCCTCCCTGGCATTACTCCTCCCAATCTCTCTAATCTCCTTCTACCCTCTGAGAACATTGTATTCCTCTGTTATTGGTCTCTTGCGAATCCTTCATTGCCATCGCTCCACCATTGATTAACATGCCTTCTGTTGCCCTCGCCCTGGGCGGAACGGTAGCACAGTGGTTAGCATTGTTGCTTCACAGGGCCAGGGCCCCGGGTTCGATTCTCAGCTTGGGTCACTGTCTGTGCGGAGTCTGCATGTTCTCCCCGTGTCTGCGTGGGTTTCCGGCGGGCGCTCCGATTTCCTCCCGCAAGTCCCGAAAGACGTGCTCGCTAGGTGAATTGGACATTCTGAATTCTCCCTCAGTGTACCCAAACAGGCGCCGGAGTGTGGCGACTAGGGGATTTTCACAGTAACTTCATTGCAGTGTTGATGTAAGCCTACTTGTGACAATAATAAAGATTAAAAAGCACTAGAATTCCCTCCCTAAATCTCTCCACCACCCCACCTCTCTCCTTCTTTAAGACATTCCTTACGACTTTCATTGAATCCCTACAGTGCAGAAGGTGGCCATTTGGCCCATCAACCTCTTTGACCGAGCTTTTCCTAACCTGTCCTAATGAGCTTTCACATGGTTCGGTGTCGAACCTTATTGGATAATCCCCCCTGTGAAACGCATTGGAACATTTTACTACATTGAAGGATCTATATAAATGAAAACGGCTGTTGTTTCTGTACTCGCTCTGCCTTAATCCAAGCCTGCCATTTTGGAATAACAAACCCGCGCTACTCAGTAAATTGCTCTTCACTGTTTCTGCTCTTCGAATTGATTCCAGGTTTGCGTGGGCTTATGATTGCTGTGATCATGGCTGCTCTCATGTCATCTCTGACGTCAATATTCAACAGCAGCAGTACACTGTTTACCATGGACATCTGGAGAAAGATCAGAAAGGATGCCAGTGAACGGGAATTACTGCTGGTTGGAAGGTACGATCCACTGTCTAAGACTCAGGTGGTGTTGGTGCACAATAAATCCTGGCCGGGAATAGCACTTTTCTCAACTCGTAATGCAAATCGAATACTAACCGGGTTGATGTTAACATAACTTTGCTTTATTGAGGGAAACATTACCAGCCCACATGAGGCGGGTTCCCAGCAGAGGGTGGGAGGGGGCAGTCAAATGGACGTCGGAAGCCAGGGCGGAATAGCTCCCCTAGCAACGGGAATGGGATGGGATAGGCTTCCTGTCTCAAGGAGGTGGGAAACAATTTTAAAAATTCAAATATCCCTTCACCAGACTGCCGGCACCAGTTCCCCTTTATCCGCAGTATATGTTACTGCCTCAAAGCGCTCCAATACGTTTTCTACACATAATTTTCCTTTTACAAACCATGCAGACTCTACTTGATTGCCATGAACTTATCCAAGTGCCCTGCAATAACTTCTTTAATAATTGCTTCTAACATTTTCCCCTACAGATGTTAAGCTAACTGGCCGAGATTCACATATTTTGTCTCCCTCCCTTTTTGAATAATTAAGCTACATTTGCTATCTTCCAATCTAAATTAAAACCAATGCATGGCTATCTCAGGAACCACTTCTATTAAGGTCCAAGGATGAAGTCCATCAGGACCTGGGCAACCTTCAGCTCTAACAAATATTAGGAGGAGAAGGATTTTCCTGATGCCTTAGATATCCTGAATGTGGAGCAGGTTTCATGGTCTTTTCCAACCTGTCATTTTTGACTATTCGTGAAGACCACTGTAACATTAATTTCCTCATTTCCCTGTGATGGAACCATCAATTCAGCGAACACGTGTAGTTGGATCTGAACAGAGGCTTTAATACACTTACAACAGAGCCAGCCTATTCGTCGTTGAACTTCAGATGAACTGCAGGCTGGCTCTAAGGCACTGATCTTTATACATCGGTCCCAGGGGGAGGAGTCCTGGGCGGAGCCAAGGGAGGAGCCCAGTACAAACTCTCGCGTACTCCCAGAGCGACTCCCCCTGGTGGTCGGATAGTGCAACTGCACTTACAATGGTGGATAGTGAACATATATACACGGAGTTATATTGGCAACTATATACATCATTGATCTGACAACGGGTAGATAACGAACATATATACATGGAGTGATATTGGCAACTATATACAGTGTGAATCACATTCACCACACCCTGGTCTTGTAGATTCACTGTACTGGACTTCCACTTAGGCCATCTCCCTCTTACTATCCCAGCGCAAAGGCATTCCATCAGAGTCTCACTCAGTTGGACTCTTGTTATTCCTTTGACAAAATAAAGATGTTCTCTGATAATTCGTTTCTGCTGTGAATCTCTCAGTTGCTCTTGGTGCTCGCTCCTTACCTCTGAGATGAGCCATTGCAGCAGAGAGTGAGCCCTTGACCTGGCTAATCAGCGCCACACTGCATGGGTCACAATCTTAACGCTGTACAACTGTGCCAGTGTAACATTCTTTTGGGCCCAATCTGCATTGACACTCTTCTCCACCTTAAAAAAAAAAGTGATGATTGTAGAAAGTTGTCCCTGAACTATTTTGGATATTCTCTTACACATGCCGTGTTTGCTCTGTTTAGGATTGTGACGGTGATACTGGTTGCAGTGAGTTTGGTATGGATCCCAATATTGCAGAGTGCTAACAGCGGGCAACTGTTCAACTACATTCAGTCGGTGACCAGCTATTTAGCTCCTCCTGTGACTGCAGTGTTTGTTCTCGCAGTTTTTTGGAAAAGAACCAATGAACCGGTGAGTAATTTGAGCGCTTGTCTTCAGCTGCATGCACCTTAAGCTCCTCCCTACGCCACTGCCGATCGACCTTCCTCTTCTCCTTCAAGATCCTCTTTAAAACCCATCTCTTTGACCAAGCTTTTGGTCACCTGACATAGAGTTTGGCATTTTCCCATTTTCCTGCAGAGTGGCGCAGTGGCCGTGAAAAACAAGGTGGAAGCCGCTGACCCCAAGGACGGCTTCCTGTGCCGTGTTTTTAGCCACTTAGGCAAAAGAAAGTTGAGGGATGGGTCCCACAACGTTATGCTGGCAGGGCAGACTCTGATTGAGCTCGCCCCAACATCAACTTAGGTTTCCAAAAGATCGGGGCAGCCTGATTTAAAATAGAAGCAAACCCCTCCCGCTCTCCCTCATCACAGACCCCCCCACCCCCGCCAACACAAAACCCTGTCTTGACCATGGAATATCCCCGCCCCACGAAACACGCACTCCAGAATGTCCCTCGACATTGCCCAGGTACTGCCCCGGCAGTGCCAGGGGGCAAAGCTAGGCACAGTGCCAGGATATTACCCGGGCCTGGGCCTCTCGCCTTCGGGGCCTGTACACACCTGTGCACCTTCGGCAGGTTCTGCGCGCCAGGTGCTCGTTGTGCGGGACTTGTCATGATTGACGTCTGCGTGCCCTCACACCCATGTGAATGGAGAATCCAACAGGGAATCCCGTTGGGGTAAAAGCCCTTCTGGGGCTCCTGTAGGATTTTCCGTCTCTTCCGCCATTCGCCTCCCTGAGAATGGGAGAGTAAAATCCCCTCCCATCCCCCCCCCCATATCTCCTGATACAAAAACAGAAAAATTATAGATATACTAGCCGGAATTGTCCGGTCATTGCGATTCACTTCTCCCGCTAGCAGAGCCAATGGGTTTCACGGCGGCGTGGGGTGGTTACAACGGGAAATCCCATTGACAAGCGGCGGGAAGAAAGAATCCCGCCCCCAGCAAGCAGCGCGCCGCTGACAAACACGTGGCTGGGGAACAGGAGAATCTCGCCCATTGACTAGGGTCGCAATATCTGTGGAGAGAGAGTGAAAGCTTCAGGTCAATGACCTTTGGTCAGGACTCCTATTTCAGGTTTCCACAGTATGTTTGTTCGTCAGTCTCCAGATGTGTCAAATTCTGCTCCAGTAAAGCACCTTGTGACATTTTACTGCGTTAAAGGCACCATAGAAATGAAAAATTTCAAAGAAAATCTAAAGCAAACTGTTTAGATGCAGCTTATTGTGTTTTGTGATCTTGTTCTGGAAGTGAAAATCTTGCGCAGAAAATCTTTATTTCCTTCCCCATTATTGGTCATCCTCTCTACATTCAGAGTCGTCCAGCACGGGAGGGAGCCATTCAGCCCATCTTGCCTGTGGCAGCTCGGAGTCAGAATTGGCTTCATGTTCCACACCAGAGATTTGAGCATATAATCCAGGCTAACACTGGTTAATGGTGCCATCATGGGATGTTTAATGAAGACCCTATCTACCCTTTTGGGTGGATATAAAAGATCCCATGGCATTATTCAGAAGATATTCAAGGTGTTTTCACTGATGTCATGGCCAATATTTATCATTTAATCAACATCACAAAAAAACCCAACAAATAATCTGGTCATAATCTCATTTCTCCCTTAGTACTGCGTGGAACATTTGTATTCCATGTTAAAAAATTCTGGAGGGAGATTTGGTGCTGGATTTTTATCATAACAGTGGGGCGAGGGAGGAAGTAAATTTCCACAAAGGTGAGATTTTTTTCTGCAAAGGTGTGTTCGAACTGGGTTGGGTCCACCACCCCTGGAAACAGAGTGAGGGCAGTCACAGGGGTTGCCTGGTGCATAGACAGGCTGTTTAAAATAAAAACAATTAAACAGGCCCTCTAGCCTTCACTCCTCATAGCCCCTTCAAGCCCCCAACACAGTCCCCATACCATCTCCAAGCCAGTTTATGCCACCATGTACTGCTCCATCCATTCCCAATGACCCCTCATATCCTCCTTGCCAACCTATGACCCTCCACCCATAATGAGTGTACAATCAGAATTGGCTGAGAGCCCAGGCATCCATTAGCCTGTTGAAATAGCTGCACCCAGGGGAAATCATTACTTGATTAACAACCTTCTCGCTCTGAGATCTATTTCTCAATTGCTTAATGTTTATTTACACAAGGTAAGTGTCAAATGCTGGGCTGGTTTATCTGGGGCTGGTTTAGCTCACTGGGCTAAATCTCTGGCTTTGAAAGCACACCAAGCAGGCCAGCAGCACGGTTCGATTCACGTACCAGCCTTCCCGGACAGGCGCCGGAATGTGGCGACTAGGGGCTTTTCACAGTAACTTCATTGAAGCCTACTCGTGACAATAAGTGATTTTCATTTCATTTCATTTCATTTTGAATACTTGCAGTTTCTGCTATTGATACTTTAAGGAATTGGTTGATTGACAGTTTTATAGGGCTGTAATAAAGGAGTTCATTGGAAGAAAGTTAGGAATGAATGACTATTTTTGAAAACTTTTTCCACACTTGACATTGTTACTATAGGGCTAATTGGTTCGATACAGAGTGTATTTCGGTAAATGGGAACTTAAGTACCATAGGTTGATATTCAGGGTATGAGGGATCTATTGGGGTGGGAGAAGGGCATAGGCTGGCATGGGGGAATGAGTGACCATTGCGGGTGGGCAGAGAGATATAAGTTGGCATGGGGGATGTGAATAAGACCTTTTGAATTTACCTTTGAAAAGGTTCGCACATCCAACCTGTGGTTCACACCACCTCTGAGGGGTCGTGAACCACGACTCATTGCAAAGGTGGCCTGACGTCATAAAAGTTGCAGAAGGCTAAGAGTTGCCCATCCCCGCAATGGAGCCAGCCAGGCTGGGAGTGCAGGCTGCGACCTCACAACCCGTACCAGCCACTATTTTTAAATATTTTCACAGTCCCCCTTACTCCATGAAAATCCAGCCCACAATTCCTTTTCCTACCTCTGAGCCATACAGACAGCTCACTTTATGGCTTTGCTCTCTCAATGTGACAACAGGATGGAAACCAGCGCATTGTCCACCATTAACCCCAATTATGTGTGATCAGCTTTTGATTTATGAGTGTCAATGAGAACCCATGAGTCTGCTTTTCTTCCAGGGTGCATTTTGGGGTCTCATGGTCGGACTAGTGGTGGGCCTGGCGAGGATGATCATGGAATTTGTACACCCCTCACCGCGATGTGGGGTGTACGATCCAAGGCCTTCAATACTGAAGAAAGTTCACTACCTCCACTTTGCAGTCATACTGTGCGCCCTCACAGCTCTCATCGTCGTGGCAATCAGCCTGCTGACAAAGCCTCCGGATGAAAGTCAGGTACGGTACACCTTCCACTTTTCAAATGGTTTACCTCAGCGAAACTCCCTTCTTTTGGGCGAGGGGAGGCTGGAGCTTTTTTTCATCCTCTGCCTCCTTTTGCTAAGGACACCTGGGGGCAGATTTTCACAGGGTCTTCTGTTAAACTAACCCAAGTAACAATAATAATAATAATCTTTATTAGTGTTGGCTTACATTAACACTGCAGTGAAGTTCCTGTGAAAATCCTTAGTCTCCACACTCGGGCGCCTGTTCGGGTACACAGAGGGAGAATTCGGAATGTCCAATACATCACGTCTTTCAGGACCTGTGAGTGGAAACCAGAGCACCCAGAGGAAATCCACGCTGACACGGGGAGAACGTGCAGACTCCACACAGACAGTGACCCAAGCCGGGAGTCGAACCTGGGACCCTGGCGCTGTGAAGCAACTGTGCAACTGTGCTAACCACAGTGCTACTGTGCTGCGAATCAACAGCCAGACAGTCAGTAATGGGAGGCACATTACCGGTACTGAGTGCCGTTAAACGTGGACTGTTTAACTCGTCAACGCGCCATCACGAAACATTTAAGCTCAGGGAAGGTGGTAAGAGAGGGGGAGGGGTGGCATTGTTAGTCAAGGACAGTATTACGGTGGCTGAGAGGACATTTGATGAGGACTCTAATACTGAGGTAGTATGGGCTGAGTTAAGAAACAGGAAAGGAGAGGTCACCCTGTTAGGGCTTTTCTCTAGGCCTCCGAAAAGTTCCAGAGATGTGGAGGAAAGGATTGCAAAGATGATTCTGGATAGGAGCGAAAATAACAGGGTAGTTGTTATGGGGGACTTTAACTTTCCAAATATTGACTGGAAACACTATAGTTCGAGTACTTTAGATGGATCCGTTTTTGTCCAATGTGTGCAGGAGGGTTTCCTGATGCAGTATGTAGATCGGCCAACAAGAGGCGAGGCCGTATTGGATTTGTACTGGGTGATGAACCAGGACAGGTGTTAGATTTGGAGGTAGGTGAGCATTTTGGTGATAGTGACCACAATTCGATTACGTTTACTTTAGCAATGGAAAGGGATAGGTATAAACCGCAGGGCAAGAGTTATTGCTGGGGGAAAGGCAATTATGATGCGATGAGGCAAGACTTAGGATGCATCGCCTGGAGAAGAAAACTGCAGGGGATGGGCACAATGGAAATGTGGAGCATGTTCAAGGAACAGCTACTGCGTGTCCTTGATAAGTATGTACCTCTTAGGCAGGGAGGAAGTGGTCGAGTTAGGGAACCATGGGTTACTAAAGCAGTTGTAACACTTGTCAAGAGGAAGAAGGAGGCTTATGTGAAGATGAGACGTGATGGTTCAGTTGGGTCGCTTGAGAGTTACAAGTTAACTAGGAAGGCTCTAAAGTGAGAGCTAAGAAGAGCCAAGCGAGGACATGAGAAGTCTTTGGCAGGTAGGATCAAGGATAACCCTAAAGCTTTCTATAGGTATGTCAGGAATAAAAGAATGACTAAGGTAAGAGTAGGGCCAGTCAAGGACAGTAGTGGGAAGTTGTGCGTAGAGTCCGAGGAGATAGGAGAGGTGCTAAATGAGTATTTTTTGTCAGTATTCACACAGGAAAAAGACAAAGTTGTCGAGGAGAATACTGAGATACAGGCTACTGGAATAGAAGGGCTTGAGGTTCATAAGGAGGTGGTGTTAGCGATTCTGTAAAGTGTGAAAATAGATAAGTCATCTGGGCCAGATGGGATTTATCCTAGGATTCTCTGGGAAGCTAGGGAGGAGATTGCTGAGCCTTTGGCTTTGATCTTTAAGTCATCTTTGTTTACAGGAATAGTGCCAGAGGACTGGAGGATAGCAAATGTTGTTCCCTTGTACAAGAAGGGGAGTAGAGATAACCCCGGTAACTATAGACGAGTGAGCCTTACTTCTATTGTGGAAAAAGTCTTGGAAAGGTTTATAAGAGATAGGATGTATAATCATCTGGAAAGGAATAATTTGATTAGAGATAGTCAACATGGTTTTGTGAAGGGTAGGTTGTGCCTCACAAACCTCATTGAGTTCTTCGGGAAGGTGACCAAACAGGTGGATGAGGGTAAAGCAGTTGATGTGGTGTATATGGATTTCAGTAAAGCGTTTGATAAGGTTCCCCATGGTAGGCTATTGCAGAAAATACAGAGGCATGGGATTCAGTGTGATTTAGCAGTTTGGATCAGAAATTGGCTAGCTGATAGAAAACAAAGAGTGGTGGTTGATGGGAAATGCTCTGACTGGTGTCCAGTTACTAGTGGTGTGCCACAAGGATCTGTTTTGGGGCCGTTGCTGTTTGTCATTTTTATAAATGACCTGGAGGAGGGCGTAGAAGGATGGGTGAGTAAATTTGCAGATGACACTAAAGTCGGTGGAGTTGTGGACAGTGCAGAAGGATGTTACAAGTTACAGAGGGACATAGATAAGCTGCAGAGCTGGGCTGACAGGTGGAAAATGGAGTTTAATGCAGAAAAGTATGAGGTGATTCATTTTGGAAGGAATAACAGGAAGGCAGAGTACTGGGCTAATGGTAAGATTCTTGGTAGTGTGGACGAGCAGAGAGATCTCGGTGTCCATGTCCATAGATCCCTGAAAGTTGCCACCCAGGTTGAGAGGGTTGTTAAGAAGGCGTACGGTGTGTTAGCTTTTATTGGTAGAGGAATTGAGTTTCGGAGCCATGAGGTCATGTTGCAGTTGTACAAAACTCTGGTGCGTCCGCATTTGGAGTATTGTGTTCAGTTCTGGTCGCCACATTATAGGAAGGATGTGGAAGCATTGGAAAGGGTACAGAGGAGATTTACAAGAATGTTGCCTGGTATGGAGGGAAGATCATATGAGGAAAGGCTGAAGGACTTGAGGCTATTTTCGTTAGAGAGAAGAAGGTTAAGAGGGGACTTAATTGAGGCATACAAGATGATCAGAGGATTAGATAGGGTGGACATTGAGAGCCTTTTTCCTCGGATGGTGATGTCCAGCACGAGGGGACATAGCTTTAAATTGAGGGGAGATAGATATAGGACAGATGTCAGAGGTAGGTTCTTTACTCAGAGAGTAGTAAGGGCGTGGAATGCCCTGCCTGCAACAGTAGTGGACTCGCCAACACTAAACGCGTTCAAATGGTCATTGGATAGGCATATGGATGATAAGGGAATAGCGTAGAGGGACTTTAGAAGGGTATCACAGGATGGTGCAACATCGTGGGCCGAAGGGCCTGTACTGAGCTGTAATGTTCTCTGTTCTATGTTCTAACCCGCCGATCACGATCAAAATGACATTTAGAAGTTTTTCGTTAAATCGCACCCTCTCTGTATATACTGCTACCACATGTTACACTTTTGTGTTATGGTGAGCTTCTGTCATTTGTGTGTTGTCTGTAATGTCTTAGCTTGTTCACCACATTCTAGACATTTCTCACATGAGTGCCCAGTAATTCTCTGTAACATTGGAGCCTTGTCATTTCCCAATACATTCATAAGTATTGAACTGACAGATTGTTGATCTCTTCTTCTGGACAGTTAATGCAGAAGTCTCTTATATTCCAAACCTTATTTGTAACATTTAAAAAAAAAATAAGTTTAAAGTCCCCAATTCATTTTTTTTTCCAATTGAGGGGTAATTTAGTGTGGCCAATTCACCTAACCTGCACATCTTTGGGTTGTGGGGGTGAGACCCACGCAGACACGGGGAGAATGTGCAAACTCCACATGGACAGTGACCCGGGGCCGATATCGAACCCAGGTCCTCGGCGCTGTGTGGCAGTAGTGCTAGCCACTGCACCACCGTGCCACCCTTCCTATATTCCAAACCTGATATTGTATGGCTATTGAAATTACTGCAAAATCAGAATTTGGTATGTCGATACATATTTTGAAAGAGCAGTCTGCCTAGTCTACCTGGTACACCCAAAGAGTGGGATTCTCTTGCCCCTCCCACTGGCGGGATTTTCCAGTACCACCAAAGGTGACCCTCCCGCCCCCACCCAAGACTTTGGCGGGACCAGAATTTCCAGCTGGCGGACAATGGCAAATTAACTCCGTCGCTGGAAAAGATGTCGCAGCGGAGGGGACCCGGAAAATCCCGCCCACTTCTATGAGTACATTCCTTATGATGTACCAGACACGATTCAAGAGCCTATCGTTTTATGCTGTGCTTTGCTACTGTGATTAAAACCATACAATGTTGAATGTGTGAATGCTGATACAAACATGTATAAATATCTTTGAGCTTAGAGCATGTCAGTTGGGTTGCCAACCCTCCAGAATTGCCCTGGAGTCTCCAGCCATTGAAGAATTGAATCATAGCATCCCTATAGGCATCATGTCTGCACCCACCATCCAAAAGAGCACCCTACTTAGGCCTGCTCTCCATGTGACCCCAGCTAACCTACATATCTTTAGACACCAAGGGGCAATTTAGCACGGCCAATCCACCTAACCTGCATATCTTTGGACTGTGGGAGGAAAGCGGAGCACCCGGAGGAAAGCAACGCGGACACAGGGAGAACATACAGACTCCACACAGACAGTCATCCGAGGCCGGAATTGAACCCCAGTCCCTGGTGCTGTGAGGCAGCAGTGCTACCCTCAGTGCCACTGTGCCGCCTCCAGGGCGCTGTTATTGAACACTTTTGTTTATGAAAAATATTGGAGATGAGGAAGAAAGGTTGATTGAACGAGTGGTCGGGAACAGGAAGATCATGTGATGAAAACTCCAGGAATCTGGCCAACCCGAGTTGGCAACCCTTCTCTCACTCCGGCCTGTTGTGGCTATTAATTTAAAATGGTGGATTCAGGCCTTTGAGAGAAGTAATAGAGATTGGGTCACTTCTAGAAGGGCTGGACACGAAGTAATTACTTCAGGATCAGCACTGGGTAAGGTCTTCCTGCCCCATGATTAGCCCCATCAAGCATGTTTCATAATATTCTCAGTGCAAGTTAGATTCCTTTCAACTGTTGTCCCTGATAATGTTCACTTCGGAGTTGAGTTTTGATGTGGTTTTGCTGCATGATTTAATGTTTAGATTTGATTTAAACCAGAGCCCATCCTTAAAATGAGCACACCTGTCCAAACTAAGATTGCGATCCACCCACGCTAAAGCGTGAAAGAGTGTTGTGTATATAAAACGTGCATAATAGCAAGAAAAACATTATAAATATTAACCCTTTGTTTACTCGGTATGTTTTACAGAAAGAAGCTTCACACTGTGCTTCATACACTTGCTCCAGCCGGCAATTAAAAGTGCCAGGCTCGGAATCAATATTGTTGGACCAAAACGTTCCAATTAAGTTTCCCTAGTTATTGTGGGTGGGAAGTGTTTTATTGTTTTCAGTAACTCAGCCGGATCGTTTCAGATCTGAAGGAAGCCACCATCACTAAACATTCACGCTTGCTCCTCAGATGAAAAACATTACTTGGTGGACACTTTCACGAGAGAGAAGGCAGCCTGACATACCCCTGCAGAAGACATTGCCTGAGAGGCATTCTTGGGACAACAAAACTGAGGGTAGGTTCATTTCAGTCTTTCAGTGTTTTACTGGACTGAGGGGAACAGCATTCATTCTGCGAGATATGGAAAGGTAAGCAACGCCCTCTCCCCAACTACCCACTCAATTGCTTGATGGGTTGCTGCTTCGCTCGTTTCAACTCTGAGGTTGAAGGAAGGTTTGTGCATGAACTCCCCAGCAATTGGTGTTAGAACTCCTGCTGTTATTGATATACATTAATTACTTTATACCAAGTGGTGGGCCTGGGGTCCATATGTGACCATTCAGGATTCTGACTGCAGTCCACAAGACACTTAGAATTTACAGTGCAGATGGAGGCCATTTGGCCCATCGAATCTGCACCGGTCCTTGGAAAGAGCAACCTACTTAAGCCCACGCCTCCACCCTACCCCCGTAACCCAATAACCCCATCTAACCTTTTTGGACACGAAGGTGCAATTTTAGCATGGCCAATCCACCTAACCTGCAAGTTTTGGGCTGTGGCAGAAAACCGGAGCACCCGGAGGAAACCCATGCAGACACGGGGAGAAAGTGCAAATTCCACACAGGCAGCCACCCGAGGCCGGAATTGAAACCGGGACCCTAGAGCTGTGAGGCAGCAGTGCTAACTGCCACCGGGCTGACCCTAAAGTCGACACTTTGTTGACCGTTGCCCAAACGCAGGGTTACCAGATTCCACTCTTTTCCAAGTGCACAGTTTTCTCCTACCCATGTGACTGAAGTGATACGCACATAAATCAAGGGCAAAGTGAAGTGAGGTGCGTGCTGATTGGCTCTGAGAGCTCTGCATCCAATCAGATTGTAAGTATTTATTTTGTTTTTACCATTTGAAGTTGATATTTCTATGACTATATAAATGGTTAAGCATTTCCTATAACTCGTTATGAAATATTTGACAAGTATTGAAAGTATTGAATCTTATTCATGAGGTCCTGGTCAGTGAACAAGCCCGATTTTAATCTCGAGGTCCATTGGGATGACAGAGAGCCACTCACGTGGTCCACTCACCAGCCTAGGATGCCCATCACTGGCTTAGTCCTTGTACAGGGCACAACTTCCAAATTTGCAGGTGATACAAAACTCAAAAGCATGGTAAGTTGTGAGGAGGATAGTGTGGAACGTCAACAGGACGTAGGCCGGTGGAATGGGTGGACAAATAGCGGATGGAATTTAATGCAGAGAAAAGTGAGGTGATTTGTTTTGATCGGAAGAACACAGACAATACAAAATTAAGGATACAATTCTCAATGGGGTGCAGGAATTGAGGGACCTGGGTGTACATGTGCATACATTATTGATGGTGGAGGGACAGGTTAAGAGATAAAGCAAACAGCATCCAGAGCTTTATCAATCGGGGCACAGAGAACAAAGTGAAGGAAGTTATGTTAAACTTATATCAAACACTGGCTCAGCCACAACTGGAGTATTGTGTTCCTGTTCTGTACGCCACATTTTAGGAAGGATGTAAAGGCGTATAGAGACAGTGCGGAAAAGATTTATGGGAATGGTGCCATGGATGAGGAACTTCTGTGATGTAGATTGATTAGAGAAATTGCGACTGTTCCTCTTGAGAAGAAAAGGTTGAGCGGATATTTGGTAGAAGTGTTCCAAACCACGAGGGGCCTGGGCAGACGTGATAGGGAGAAATTGTTCCCATTTATGGAAGGATTGAGAAACAGAGGGCACCAATCAAAGGTAGCTGGCAAAAGGAACAATGGCTGCATGAAAACATGTTCACACAGATAGGGATCTGCAATGCAGTGCCCGACAGGGTGACAGATCGGCTTCATCAGCCGGGACTTTCACAAGGGAATTGGATCATTATCTGAAAAGGAAGAATGTGCAAGATCCTGGGAAAGAGGCAGAGCAGTGTGACAAAATGAATTGCAAGCACAGACACAACATGCTGAATTCCTTCTTTCTGTGTTGTCACTATTCCAGGTTACTGCTCAGGTGTCAGTTGCAATGATATTCCTTCGCTGTCTCTGGGACCAAATCCTGAAACTCCCTCCCTAACAGCAGTGTGGGTGTACCTACGCCAGATGGATTGCAGCGGTTCAAGATGGCCGCTCAGCTCCGCCTTCTCAAGGGCAATTAGGAATGGGCAATAAATGCCGGCCTTGCCTGCAGTGCACACATCCCATGATTAAAGAAAAATGTTTCAAATTCAATGTCCTCAGGGAAGGATGACTCACATGTCACAGCTAGACACAACAAATATGAAAACTACCACTATCTGTGAAACCTGTGCCCCCATAGAAACCATTGTTGCCTTAAGGAGACAGGGGATGTAAATTGAGGAGTATAAGAGGGGGTTGTAACATTTATACTTCTACCTATCACAGTTACATTTATTTCAGACCTCCCTTGCCTTTCAGGCACTCCTTAAAACCCCTATCTCTTTGATCATGTTATTTCCCATCTGTCCTAACATCTCCTTTTGTGGCTCCGTCTCAAATTCAGTTTGAGAACGAGCCTGTGAAGCAGCCTAGGATATTTGACTCCATTAAAGGTGACAAATAAATTGATATCATTGTTATCTTGAGGGTCTATTGGAGGACGATTCAATCTGGCTTCCAAAAGGGTATTGAGTAATTACCCGAAGAGAAAGTAATTATGGGGCTACAGAGGAAATAGGGTAGTGGGACGAGCAGAGTTCCTTTTGCAGTGAGTCTGCACAAGTGTGATGGGCCGGAAGGCCTCCTTCTGTGCTGTATCCATTCTATGATTCCTTGGTACTATACAACATTAGTGAAAGTTATAAAACTCAGGAAGAACAACTGATACAATGGAAAGGTTCAATAACATGGTGCAATCTTCTACTGATTCAATAGTTTGGATTTTAACTGTAGCCTGGGATATGTTGTAATATGTATATTGCTATGTGGTTTTTGGTGACAAATCCCTGTGCTGCTAGAGGTGTCGCCTGTAATGATGTTAGTAGGGGAAATAAATAGTTGGTAAACCCAATGCAGACCGGGCTCTCCACTGGGAAATGGTTTTAACTCTTTGCGTTGCTCATGTTACTGTTAAATTAAATACTGGTCACTGGGGCCTGTTAGACATTTGTTTAGTGTTTTCGGGCAGGTTCCAACGGCCACATTGCGCCTGAAACGTAGCTCGCTGTGGAGCAACGTGGCCAATAAAGGCGGGAAACCCCCCCCCCCCCCCCAATCCTGGGATCTACGCGGTTCACAACACCCCACGAGATCTAACGCTCCCATAGTGCGTTGGAGTTTGGGGGGTTTGGCGATCTGGCAGAGAAATGGCGGCCAGATCTCTCACTACACTGAGGAGTTCCGGCGGGCGGAGCTACCCGGTGTAGAAAACAGGGCTACGTGCGGCTTTGACCACACGTTCCCCACTGAAGCCCCTTAGTTAATACGAGTGGCAATGTATAGCCATGTGTTTCTCAGTGTTCCAAGCGCCGGGAAACACGCGGCTAAACACGCTCGCAATGAGACTTTGTTCCCATTTAGGTGAATTCTATTTTTTTAGTAAATTATTTTTATTGATTTTCCAAAAGAGACAAGGAGCAGGTAAACAAAGTAGAATACATTACTCCCCCAGTAAAGAAACAGACCAACAAAAACTAAGCATGAAAAAAACAGTAAACAGTAATTAACTGTATAAAGAAAGAGACAAATGGCTGTCACCTACAAAATAAAATTCTCAGTGGATACTCTAATGGCATACTTAATCTTCTCCAAATATAGAAAAGACACTAAGTCCTCCAACCAGGATGAAGTGGGTGGTTTGGGGGACCTATATGTTAATAGAATCTGCCTGTGGGGTATTAATGAAGCAAACGCAATCTGCTTAATCTTGGTGACCAGAGCAGATGAGACTCCAAATATGGCGATCAAAGGACAAGTCTGTAGGTCAATATCTTGAACTTTGGATGAATGACAAAGAAGGATGACCAAAAACTGGCCAACTTCGGACACAACCAGAGCGTATGGTCTGCAGGGGCGAGGGAGAACCTGCATCTGTTGTTGGAGAAAAACTTACTAATTCTGGCCTTGGTAAAGTGAATTCTGTGCAGATCTTTAAATTTAATTAAGCTTAACCGAGCACAGGAGGGTGCGGAGTTGACCCTTAAAAGGGCCTCTTCCCACCAGTCATCCGCAAGGTCAAGCCGCAGCTCCGCTTCCCAATCATCTCTTGCCTCTTTTGGAGAAGGGAGGGACCAGAGGATAGCATGAGATTGCGCAACCTTGAAATAAAACCACCGCTGGTTTGAGGCAATGACAAAATCCCTTCCATTTGGAAGTAGTTGAAGAAAGGATGGACAGTTCAAGTGAACAAAATTACAGGTTTGAAAATGGTGTGCAAGTGTCCTGCCTCTTTATTTCCTTTGTTCCCATTTTTTGAATGTTGTTTTATTATTTTGTTCCGTGGTCCCATAATTGGAATGTGCCTTGAAGGAGTTGACTTGAGGTTGAAGCCGCCTGCTTGTCAGGACACTGTGTTCCCAGGTTTTGTTTCTGTTGTTTTAATTTTCTACGTTTGGTAAAATACGCACTGTAAAAAATTATGTTCTCCCGGAGAATCACATTGAGGGTTTCTCATATTATTGATCGGGGTGATGGAATCAGATTTGTTTGATTTAGTAAACCATCCATACTGGTGAATATAAATTTACAAAAATCGTAGGTGGGATTCTCTGATCCTGAGTGTTGACGGCGTCATAAACGCCGTCGCGTTTCTCTACGGCAGCAACATGGCCTCAGGAGCAGCGATTCTGACCCCGACAGGGGACCAGCACGGCGCTGGAGCGACCCACACCGCTCCAGTTGCCGATCCCCGGCGTCAGATGGGTGCCGCGGGACTGCGCATGCGCAGTGGGCCAGGCACCAATGCACGCATGCGCAGTGGCTCCCTTCTCCGCGCCGGCCCTGACTCAACATGGCGTAGCGCTACAGGGGCCAGCACGGAACAAGAGAGGCTCCCAGCCCGAGAGGCCAGCCCGCCGATTGGTAGGCCCTGATCGCAGACCAGGCCACAGCGGAGACCACCCCCCCCCCCCCCCCCCCCGGGGGGCGGACTTTCCGGGGCAGCCCGCCGGGTAGGGGAGAATCCTACCCCATGTGCGCCACCCGTACATCGCTCAACCGGAAGTCACTTTGACTGTATCTATTGAAGCAGTTGTGGAAACCACAAGATAATGGAGACTCACAGCCAATTTCTCAAACTACAGGAGATACCCCAGGGATGAAAATCTACTCTTGATGTGATAGTCCAGACAGGAGTGAAATCAGGAAGCACTCATTCACACAAATGGTGATTGAAACGGGAATCTGGAAACTAATTGGAATCATGACCACCGAAATTGCTTGTTTTTCATTCAGTGGTTCATGGGATGTGGGCATCACGGACAAGGCGGGCATCTACTGCCCAGGAGATGCTGTTGGAGAGCCCCTTTTGTTAGGTAATGGCATTGAATATATGGTATAAAAGGTAGATGGAGTTGAGATCGAAATCAGATCTACTTGAAGAGTGGATCAGGCTCAAGGAGATGGGTGGACTCCTCTGGTCCTTACTAGGGATCTTTGGGCAACATGGAGCAATAGATAGAAGGCCGCTGATGAGCTTTCCATTGTAGTATTGTCAGGGTGCCTTGTCAATGATGGTGGAATCAGCCTTGTTTGTGTGTTCGAGCGCAACCAATAATGACCTGCACCCATGCAGTTGGACTTCAGTTGCTAGGTTGCCAAAATGTACGTTGCCTTATTTACACCAAAATGACACACCCTCGATATCTATGTCCCCATGTTACTGTCATTCTTGTTGAACTGGTAATTATGAGCTGCTGAGGCTCTGAGGATTTAGCCTCCCTTTTGGTCCTCTTTCTTCAGCGGTTAACTCAAACAAACATTCACAATATTGCTCATTGTATAAATCGTTCAATGCACAGTTCAAAGAAAGGGCAAATGACACGGTGGAAACAGTAATGCAACAAATATTTCTGAAACTCACCACTGTAGATGAAATAAATGCTTTTCGTGAGCATTTAACCATGTCTTGCGAAGCTTAAGGATTCAAACTTCACTCCAAGGCTCCAAATCCACGGGGATATGTGGCTGAGAGTGGCCCTTCAGGGCACCAAGATCCAAAGATTCAGTCTCCATTGGAGGAATGCTACATCTGGTAAAACACAGGAGGGAGCATCTGTTGCTTTGGCAACCAAGCAAGTGGAGTCCAACTGCACGGGTGCAGGTCATCATTGCTGGTGCACGAACACACAAACCAGGCTGATTCCACTATCATTGACCGAGCATCCTGACAATACTACAATGGAAAGCCCATCAGCGCCCTTCTACCTATTGCTCCATGTTGCCCTAAGAATCCTACAAAGAACAGGAAGAGGCCATTCAGCTCCTCACGCCTGCTGCACCATTCAGCTAGTCATGCCTGAGGTTCCCGTTGAATAGTATTGCTCAGGTAAAGTAGAAGAACGCAGTAAATAGCACCTCTATCAAGCCCTCATCTGGTAACACAGTGCCACAAGCGGTTCAATGGCCTCACCAGGACCAGCAAGGTAGGTGGTGGCTGTTGCACTGCCTGCATTAGCATTAATAAACCTTTCTGTGTTGAAATACATTATTAGTTCATCATTCATACACAGGATGTCCTCCAAGACTCTTCACACAGTTCCTGTCATCTACAATCGTGTTTCCACTCACTGTTCAGTCCAACTATTAAAATCCCCATGTGAAACATGCTTGCCTGTTTTGTGCACCTATTGTTCCCTCTAAGGGTTTGCTTGTCAGTAGGTAAGCGGGTTACTGGCTCCAGGCAGCCAGACAGCATTTTCACTGCATCATTTTTCAGAGTGTAACCCAGAAGCACAAGCAGAATATAACGGGATGCAGTGGGTGTTCCCCACTAAGTGGGATATCCACCACCTGACCTCCAGCTTTTGACTCAATATAAAGAGACATCTCTAAGAGGTTCGTAGGCAAACAAACTAAAGAGGAAGTAAACATAGGGCAAGAGAGCGAGTGCCCATTGCAGTTTAGTCATCATATTTATCTTCTGTCTTACGCTGCAGCTTAAGGGCTCATGGCAGAGAGGGAATGGGTGACCACCAGAGGGTCGAAGACAATGAGGCATGTAAAACAGGAATCACATGGGGTCACGCTCAGAAAAAGGGTTTCCGATTTAGAAGCGGGTGAGGGAGCTGGTTCCTCAGAGGAGTGCAGGGAGAGCCATGTTTGTGGCATCACGGTTATACTGGAAGGGAGGAAGAAGAGGGGAGGAGAGATAGTCATAAGGGAATCATTAGTTATAGGAACAGACAGGCATTTCTGTAGCCATAGACTTGACTCCAACATGATATGTTGCCTCCCTGATGCCAGGGTCAAGGGTGCGATAGAGCTGCTGCAGGACAATCATCTGGGGGAGGTTGTGGTCCACATTGGTACCAATGACTGAGGTAGGAAGGAGGACGGGGTCCTGCAATCAGAGTTGAGGGAGCTAGGCAGAAAATGAGCAAGCAGGACTTTAAATGCAGTGATCTGCGAATTGCTCCCAGTGCCATGTGAATGTGAGTACAGAAATAGGAGGATAAGGCTGATGTGTGCCTGGCTGGAAAGATGGTGCAGGAGGGAGGGTTTTAGGTTCCTGGCACTGACTCTGGGAGAGAGGGGATATGTACAAGCCGGATGGGTTACACTTGAAAAAAGCTGGGGCAGAGTACCTTGCGGGCATTTTGCTTATGTTGTCAGGAGGGTTTTAAACTAACTCGGCAGGGGTGTGGGAACCAAGAGGAAATATTAGAGTGGCATACCAGACTGCATAAAATACCGCGAGGGACAGAAAGCACTAGTATAAAGATCAGTAAGTTAATATGTGAAGCTGGAGTAAGGGAGAAAGCAATGATGTCTAAATCAGGGTTACTGTGCATGTAAAATGTAAATGTTGCCACAGTCCCAGAGAACCATAGGTTTCTCTCCCTTTGACGGGCAAAGAAACACTGTCTATAGAAGGGTTCAAAATTGATGAGGAGGAACTGCTGAATAAATCGTCAGTACTGACAAGGCACGGGGACCGGATGAGATGCATCCAAAGATGTTGAAGGAAGTGAGAATGGAAATTGCTGGCCATAATCTTCCAGTCTTCACTCGACCCATGAGAGGTGCCAGAGGACTGGAGAATTGCAAATGATACGCCCTTGTTCAAAAAAGGATGCAAGGATAACCCCAACAATTACAGCTCAGTCAGTTTAACATCAGGGGTGGGCAAGCTTGTAGAAACAATTATTTGGGATAGAATTAGCAGCTGCATGGAAAAATGTGGGTTGAGTAGGAAGAACCAGCATGGGGACATCATGTTTAACTAACTTGCTGGAGATTTCTGAGGCAGTAACAGAAAGGGTCAATGAGGGTAATACTGTTGATGTGGTGTATATGGACTTTCAGAAGGTATTCAATACAGTGCCACACAACAGACTTGAGAGAAATGTTACAGCTCAAGGAATAAAAGGGACAGTAGCAATGTGGGTATAACATTGGATGAATAATAGGAAGCAGAGAGGCATGGTCAATAGATATATTTTGGGCTGGAGGAAGGTTTGTAATGGCATTCCCCAGGGATCGGCATTGGGACTCTTGCTTTTCCCAATATATATTCATTATTTAAATCTTGGTGTGTCGGGGATAATTTCAAAGTTTGCAGAAGTCACAAAACTGGAAAGTATTGTAAACTGTGAAGATGGCAGTGTAGAACTTCTAAAGAACATAGACAAGTTAATGGAGTGGGAAGAAAGGTGACAGATGAAATTCAATGTGGAGAAGTCTGAGGTGATACATTTTGGTAGGAAAAACATGGAGAGACAATAGAAAATAAGGGATAAAACTCTTTAGGGGGTCGAGGAACAGAGGGACTTGGGTGTATATGTGCATAGATCATTGAAGGTGGCAAGGAAGGTGTTGGGAGCAGTTAAAAAGCATACAGTATCCTGGGCTTCATTAATAGGGCCATAGTGTACAAGAGCAAGGAGGTGATGCTGAACTTATACAAGACACTAGTTAGACCTCAGTTGGAGTATAGTGTACAATTCTAGGCGCCACACTATAGGAAGGTTGTGAGTGCATTGGAGAGAGCGCAGAAGAGGTTTGCAAGAATGGTTCCAGGGATGAGAAACCTCAGTAGTGAGGTTAGATTGGAGAGGTTGGGACTGTTCTCCTTGGAGAGAAGAAGGCTAAGAGGAGATTTGATAGAAATGTTCAAAATCATGAGAGGGCTGGACAAAGTAGATTGGGAGGAACTGTTCCCACTCTTGAAAGGATCAAGAACGAGAGGGCACAGATTTAAAGTGATTTGCAAAAGAAGCAAATGTGATGTGAGAAAAAACCTTTTCAGACAATGAGTGGTTCAGGTCTGGAATGCACTACCTGGAAGTAGTAGAGGCAGATTCATCTGAGGCATTCAAGAGGGCAATAGATCATTGGATTGGATTGGATTCGATTTGTTTATTGTCACGTGTACCAAGGTACAGTGAGAAGTATTTTTCTGCAAGCAGTTTATTATTATTTTAATAGAAACAAAGTGCAGGGGTACGGGGAAAGACAGGGGAATGGCACTAACTCATGGTGCTTGTTTGGAGAGCTGATGCAGACACAATAGGCCAAATGGCCTCCTTCCGCACCATAACACATATAATCTGTCATTGCAAAACATAATGAACCCTCGCATGTTATTCATTTAAAATCTCTTTGGGTGAGTTGCCTGTTCTGATACTAATATATTGACCAATTATCAGCATCAAGTTTCCAAGCATTCACTATGCATTGGGTTGGCCAAAGTCATTTCATGTGGTATGGACTTGGTGGGAACTATGGGCGGGATTCTCGGACCCCGCACTGGGTCAGAGAATTGCTGGGGGTGGGTGCACGATTCACCCGACGCCAGTCCGCCGATTCTCCGGTGACCAGAGAATCGGGGTCATTGGCGCTAGCCCGGTCGGTGCCACGCGGTCGGCATGGCGCCGGTCGGCGGCCGCACTATGTGGCCCCCCCGCCCCGGCGATTCTCCATGAGCGATGGGCCGAATGCCCGCCGTGATAGGCCGACTCCTGCTTGTGCCGTTCAGTATGGTCCTACCCAGCAGGACATCAATGTTCATGTTGTGGAGGGCGGCCCTGAGGGGCGATCCGACCCTGGGGGGACCTCCATGGTGGCCTGGCCTGCAATTGGGGCCTACCTATTGATGGGCAGGCTTATCCTGGTGGGACCTATGTTTCTCCACGCCGGGCCCCTGCAGCTCTCCACCATGTTGCGTTGGGGCCGGCGAGGAGAAGGTAACCCATGCGCATGCACGAATTCGCGCCGGCCGTAGTGTGCAGGCGCGGACCTGCGGCACCCGTTCTGACACCGGTATCGGCAGCTGGAGCTGCGTGAAGCGCTCCAGTGCCGTGCTGGCCCCCTGTGCGGCACAGGATCGCGGCTCCTAGGGGCCTGTTGACGCCATCGTAAAACGTGACGGCATTTAGGACACTGTCAACACTTAGCCTCAGGATCAGAGAATCCCGCCCTACATTGCTCAGCTGCTCACGTTGAGAGAAAAATCTTGCATTTGTTTTAGCCACTTTTAGTAACTCTGAATGTCACAAATCTCTTACACCCAATGAATTGCCTTTGAATTGTTCACTCTTGTAGAGTAGGAAACAAAGCACAGCAAGATCCCACAAACGCCAAGAAAAATTATAGTAAGAAGTCTTACAACACCAGGTTAAAGTCCAACAGGTTTGATTCAAACACGAGCTTTCGGAGCGCAGCTCCTTCCTCAGGTGAATGGCGAGGTATGTTCCAGAAACATTTATATAGACAATGCTCACTGTGCTCAATGCTTACTGTGCTCACCCCAGTCCAACGCCGGCATCTCCACATCAAGAAAAATTATGGTTTAGAGCTGTTAGGGTAGATATTGAGCAGGACGCCAGGTAGAACATCGACATTTCTTCGAAATATTGGTACCTCTTGTGTCCCCCGACACCTGTTTCCAAACATTATCAGATTTTATAAACTCCTTAATATTATTGCTTATTTACTATTTGTGTAAAATTTCTTCCCACTGTAATTTTTTGTCTTTCCTACATTATGGACTGCTTTGTGCTCTCATTGTCTTTTGGTTCCCAGATGTTGTTTATAATCACACTTTTGTTTGGAAACATCAGAAACATTTAATTTTGGCCACGCTGTCTGGTTAAAAAGAATCAGGTTGAGCTGATTCTGAACACGTCACTTACTTCTCTACTGCATCTGTGAGGTGGTACCCCCGGAACACTCACACAAAACACATTGTGACCAATAAAAGACAGAGAGTTGGGATAAGAGGGGCATTTTCTGGATGGCAACCTGTAATTAGTGGAGTGCCTCAGCGATCCGAGCCAGGGGCCCACAATTATGCATGATATATTTTACTGACTTGGACGAGAGAAAGAACGTATTATTGCCAAGTTTGAGGACGACATAAAAATAGTTGGGTGGTGAGGATGACACAGCGAGTCTACAGAGGGATATAGATAGATCTGGTGAGTGGGCAAAAACTTGGCAGATGGAATATAATGTAGGAAAATGTAAAATAATTCACTTTGTTATGAAGAATAAGGGAGCTGGATATTGTTACAATGGAGAAAGGCTGGAGAAAACTTCAGCTCAGAGAGATATGGGGGCCCTTGTACATAAATCGCAAAACATTAGAGTGCAAATTCAGCAGGTGATTGGGGAGGCAAATTAAATGTTGGCCTTTATTTGAAAAGGAATGGAGTATATAAATAGGGAAGTCTTACTAAAACTATACAAGGTGCGAGTTAGACCACCCCTGGAATACCGTGAACAGTTTTGCCCCCTTATCTGAGGAACGATATACTGGCATTGGAAGCAATCCAGAGAATTGAGAACTAGCTGATCCCGGGTATGGAGGGATTTTCTTATAAGGAGCGGTTAAATAACTTGGACCTGGACTCAAGGATGAGAGGCAACCTTATTGAGACACATTTGACAGGGTAGACGGTGAGAGGTTGTTTCCCCTTGTAGGAAAGTCTAGGATCAGACGACATAACCTCAGAGTAAGGGGTCGCCCATTTAAGACAGAGACGGAATTTCTTCCCTCAGAGGGTAGTGAATCTGTGGAATTCTTCACCGCATAGAACTGTAGATGTTGGGTTGTTATGTATGTTCAAGGCTGAGATAGACAGATTTTTAATCAGTAAGGGAATCAAGGGTTATGGGGATGAGGGGGGTAAGTGGAGTTGACGATAATACCAGATCAGCCATATTGAATGGTGGCAGACTCAATGGGCCAAATGGCCTACTTCTGCTCCTACGTCTTATGGTCTGTCAGTGCGGAGCTAAGACGTTCCAAGCTATTTACAGATAATAAAACAATATATATCATTTACTAATGAAATTGTCCTTTTCTTTTGTGCGTTAGACGCTGAGGAGATGATACAACAGAAGTGGTCATGGGTTAACTTGTTCTGCAGCACTAAGACAAGCGGAGATAACAGGCCTGCACAGAGCAACCATGCGGATATCTATGAGAACCCATTCTGGTCTCGGGTGTGTTGTATAAACGCAATCATTCTCATGTGTGTGAACATTTTCCTGTACGCGTACTTCGCTTGAGAAAGGAAATTGCTGCACATCTGAAAGCATCCTGATTTTGTGACAAGCGTTGTATATTGGAACAGAATGCTCAATGGAATATACAGATTAATTAATTTCCCACAGGTTCCCCCTTGCCAGAGGGAAGTCCTCAGAATTGTTTCATTCACTATTTCTGTAACTTCCTCCAGTCCTACAATCCTCCAAACTCTCTGTGCTCCTCCAATATTGGCCTCTTGCTCACCCCAGAGTTTAATTACTGTAGCATTGGCAGCAATGCCTTCAGCTGCCTTGACCCTGATCTCAGGAATTCCTTTCCTAAACACCTTGCCAACTTTCCACCTCACCTCCCTTTAAAAGGCTCATTAAAACTTACCTCTTTACGACCAAGCTTTCGATCACTTGTCCTGATGTCACCTTATCTGGATCGGCATCAATGTGGATTGATGATGTCCCTTGAGTTGTTTTGCTACAATTTGAGGCGCTATATAAATGCAATGTTGTACGCTGCATACAGCTTCAGTCGGAATTCTCTGTACGTTCATTGACAGCGGGACGCGGCGGTTCCCATGGCAGTGCACCCCTGCCAGTGGGTTTCCCGGCAACGTGGGGTGGCTTTAATGGGAAATTCCATTGACGGTGACGGGAGCAGAGAATCTTACCCCCCAGCTAACAGCACGCCACCGGGAAGCATGGGTCTGGGAGGCCGGAGAATCGCGCCCAATTTGAGATGCTCATTCCCATAAACTTAAAAATTAACAAATGGTTTTATTTGGTGAACAATCACATGGAAGCCTGTCAGGATGTGAAGTGCTGGAGAAAATGCTGGAAATACATAACAGGTCAGTCAGCACCTGTGTGAACAGAAAAGACAGGATTCAGAAATTTCAGGAGTGTGCCCTGTTTGAAACTAATCTGAAATAAAAACAATAATTTTCCTGCCATTGTGTGACATGGGTGACTCGTGCGTAATTATTACTAACAACTTTTGATCAAGAAATCCAGGTCCAGAGCGCATCGATGCCAGGATTAATTGATCGTTTGGTATCACAAACCTTTAAATCCATCAGAACCTTTCACTATCAAATTTAAGATTATAAATCAACCTGTAACTATTTATAAATCAGTAACCATTTGACTGGATGAATAGAGAATATTATATCAGCAGACTAGAGGTATAAAACTCCCACCAAAATCACTAACGTACCAGATTATCGACTGCTTGCTTATCAGTACAGAAAAACTGGCCTTCTGGACTCACATTTGAAATAGGTGCTGTGCCCTTTGCCGGTGTAAATAATGAGGCCTGACCCATTTGAGACCTTATCCCCAAAGTTTAGCTGCCAAAATAAAACCAGGCCTCCGTATCTGCAGCCTAATCGGGGAACACAGACCATTGGCAACCAGCAGCAAAAATGGTTTAAAATATTTACCTGAATATATCCTTCCAGCAAAGTCAGAGACCATTGCATGGTCAACTCTCTCTCCTCGTCACCTCCATCCTCCTTGATTGCTTCTCTCCCTCCTGATCACCTACCTCACTTCCAATCAACCCTCCTCCCACCCCTCTCAATTTCCCCATTCCTATGGTCACTGCTCCTTTTTCCCCATCAGTCCCTCTCTTCTGCGGCGGGATTTTCCGATCCTGCGGCTAAGTGTTGACGCTGTTGTAAACGCCAGAGCGTTTTACGACGGCGTCAGCTGGCCCCTAGGATCATCGATCCTGCGCCACACAGGAGACCAGCATAGCGCTGGAGAACCTCACGCTGCTCCAGCTGCCGATACCGGCATCAGCATGGCCGGCGCGGGTTCGCACATGCACGCCACGGCCGGCACGAGTTCGCGCATGCACGCCACGGCCGGCACGAGTTCGCGCATGCACGCCACGGCCGGCACGAGTTTGCGCATGCGCATGGGTTGCCGTCTCGGCACCGGCCCCGACGCAACATGGCGGAGAGCTACAGGGGCCCGCTGCGGAGGAACAGAGACCCCCACTGGGATAAGCCTGCCCGCCGATCGGTGGGCCCTGATCGCGAGCCAGGCCACCGTGAAGGCCCCCACCGAAGTCGGATTCCCTCCCCTGCCAGGCCGCCACCCGCAGCATGAACGCCGAGGTCCCGCCGGGTAGGACCACACAAGAACGACGCCGGCAGGACTCGGCCGAACTCGACGGGCACTCGGCCCATCGCGCATGGAGAATCACTGGGGGGGGGGGGGGGGGCGTGTTAAGCGGCCCCCGACCGGCGCCGTGCCGGCGTCATTGGAGCCGATTCGGCGGACCGGCATCGTGTGATTTGCACCAACCCCCCGGCAATTCTCTGGGGTCGGAGACGGTCTGGAAAATGGATTTGGGATAGGTGCATGATGGCCGACATGGCCACAATGGGCCGAAGGGCCTCTTTCGGCACTGTGAAACTCAGAATGAAAAAAAAAAATGCTTTTATGATTTTCCTCCAAAGATCCCCAATCACCCTCTACCCTCTACGTGAACCTGCAACTTGTCTGTGTCATGCACATTGGGGCCCAAGGCCGAATATCGGGTGCGCGTGATGCCCACCCTGGCCCGAAGTCAAAGTCAACCGATTGCTAGCCTATTGTGTTTTGTAATTGCTGTTGTTAGGCACTCGCATGACGGGTGCTTGTTGGCTGAAAGAAAAAGGTGAACAAAGAACTGTTTTCATTTTTCGTTAAGGAACTGGATATCGCCAGTTTGGAACTGAAATGAAAAGATAACACAATTGTATTTGTCACTCAAAGTGACAACTTCTGCTTTCAGCGCCGATAATGGGTATTTCTGTGTTCATAACGCAGGGAACTTTTCTTATTCTGTCAGTTCTAAAGCTGCTTCTGGTTGCACTGGTTTTCCTGCATCAGTCAAAATTAGAATTTACAGCTTTGTCAACTGGCTGGGTGGATACTGACACGGCAGCAATTTAGCAGGCTGTGCAATTAACAATTTCATACATTTTTTTTAAAGAGGATTGCTTTAAGAGAAAAAAAATCCAGGATTAACATCCCAAGCAAACTGAGAGAAAAGCCACACATTTGGGACACAGCTTGTTTTATTTGTCTCACTCAAAACTAAGACTGCCTTCTTGTTTACTATGAACAAGGCGATTTAAAAATAAGTTCTAGTTTCTTGCTGACAACCGACCTCTAAATTATACATACAAACTAGGAGAAATGCTGTCAACTGTATCAAACATGCATTGCAAAGTTGACGACCACTCAGGGTTTATATTCTCGCGCACCACCAGCTAATTTCTCAGGAATTGTTGTAGATTCAGTATTAAAATAAGGTTGCAATGGTCCGAGTGCAAAGCAAATAAAGTCACGCACACAGTTCGGCAAAAATAGTCAGCAAAAGAAACACATGGTCCCAACTATTTGTAGTTTTGTGCTCATGTCAAGAGAGAAAGAGTGTGCTTTTATACAGCGCCTTCCACAGACACAGGACGGCCCAAGGCAGTGGTACAGCCAATGGAGTGTAGCTGAAGTGGTGTTGCTATTGCAAGAATCAGGTTTGAGGTTAAAACAGAAGAGGACAAGAGGCCTGAGCCTTCCACCCGTGTTCAGGCTCGGTTGCTGTTGAGAGTCACTGGACCATCGGTTGGACATAGTTCCGAGGGAAATAGCCAATGCGACCTCTGCACCTTCCTTTCCACCAATTCGGGTCCACGCTCTCCACAACTTCAATGATGTCACCTCGATAAAAGATCAGCTCTGTCGGATCTTGGGGAGAGAAGTCAAAGCACGCCTGGACATGTTCGGGCTTCTGTAACTAAAGCGAAAGAGCGATGGTTTGAAAACCCTCCTGACAAAACAGTATCAAGTTCAGTCATTTGAGTCACGCAACTCAGAAATGGTCGGAAGTAATTGTGGATAGAGGCTGGCTTGCAGAGGGTAGAATCGCAGCTAAAGTAGTGCTAAGGGTTCAGGGGGTGTGGTGGGGGGGGGGGGGGGGGGGAGGATTGTGTTTTAATGTAGTAAGTTATGATCGAGAAAACAATGCCTGAATGGTTGGTGGGAGTAGCTTCAAACTAACTATCAAAAGGAATTGTATGTACACCTCAAAGAAAATGTTTACAGGGAAACAACAGAGGGGAGTAGGGCTAATTGGTAGTACTTTGAAAGAGTCCACGTACAGCACAATGAATAAGTTCTGTATGTTACTACATCAGATAATGCTTCTATTCATTTTAGGAGCCAATCTATTGTATCCGACATGGATGGAAATCATGTAGAGTAGTATTAAAACAGTCAAATACACAGCGTGATGACACAGTGGTTAGCACTGCTGTCTCGCAGCGCCAGGGACACGGGTTCAATATCTGTGAGGAGTTTTCACGTTCTCCACGTGCCTCCGGGTGCTCCGGTTTCCTCCCACAGTCTAAAGATGTACAGGTTAGGTGGACTGGCCATGGTAAATTGCCCAAGGTTTGGTGGGGTCACAGAGATAGGGCAGGGAATTGGGCCTGGGAGGGGTGCTCTTTCAGAGGGTCGGTGCGGTTTGGATGGGCCGAATGGCCTCCTTCTGCACTGTCGGGATTCTATGGGCCGGGCTTTCCCACAAACCCGCCGCGTGTTTTTTTGGCGGTGGAGGGATGGTGGCCAGAGGGATCAATCGGGATTTCCCATTGGCGGAACCCTTCGTCCCCGGGAAACCCGTGAGCCGGCATGATTTCCCACCGGCGTGAACTGCCAGTAAATCATGCCCGATGATTCAATATTCCATGAAATAAATAAGCCAAGAGCAAAGTGTACAACATATCACAGCAGAGTCATAATAGCACACAAAACTGAAAAATAAACACTCAAGACATAAATTGCTGATTTAAATTGAGTTTCAACAAAGATTTTGGTGTTTGCTTCAGTTAATTCACTGGAGTAAGTTGGTTAAGGAAAGACAGGACATTGGAGCCCTTAGGCAGCCTGTTTACAGCTTAGGGGAAAATTGGCATACCCCTGCTCACTGCCTGCCCAGAATCCATTCCAGCATCTCTCTCTCTCTGCAAATTACAGCAATAGGAATTGCCTAAACAAATATTATGACCAGACAGGCAGCAATCCCTCAAAGAGGCAGAAAAAGTGCATGTGCCCTGCATAAGTAGCACGAATACCTGGTAGGGATGTGTATTATACTGCAAGGCCATACATGAGGTTACTCGGGATTGGTGTTATTAGTGCAGCAACATTAAGGTTGCATTAAGTAGAAGAGAAAATGAGTTCCATGCAGGACCTGCTTATTTGGCAGAGCCAAGGTTTCACTTTTAACTCTGAAGATTATAAGGGGCAAGCCAATATACAAGGTTGAGGTCCCAGGATAGAATTTGTTACGATACATATAGACTTTAATACATAAAGGTGATTTCACGAAATGGATAGCAACCCATAGCTCAAACCGCATATCACATCTGTAATTAGCATACCTCGTCTTCAGCTTTCGTATCTCTCAGGAAAATCTGTTGCTTCTTCGCAATGGTTGTGGTCCTGTAGAAGTCCACCAGCTCATTCAGGGAATGAAACTTCTCTTCCCACAAGTAATATTTGCCATCTTTATCCCGAAGTACCTTAAAGTGCTGTACGTGTTTTCCATAGCTGTGGAAAAAGGTCAAGCTCTTTGAGGATGCAGGTTTCACATTCGCAGTCAGTGTTCCAATTTGACTCACATTGAACGGTGAATATTAAATGTATCACAATTGTATCGAAGCACCTCAGATTGCAACATTTAAGTTGACAACTTAAATATAATTGCACCCTTTGTAATGACCATTTTCAAATGTCTGTAATGTTTCTTTCACTGTATGGAAGCACCTCAGAGTGCAACAGGATCTATGTCAAAAAGTTGAATATTATTGCATTTTGTGTAATGGCCATTTTGAAATATTTCTAATGTTCTTTCAGATATTTTACGAATAAAGTATTTATTTTGCAACAAAAACAAAATTGATAAGCGATATAAACAGCAGCCGGAGACTGGCACTGACCCAATTACCTATCCTGTCTATATTGGCCGAAATGTTTCGGCTGTTGCGATTCTCTGTTCCCCCTCAGCAATGCACCCGGCAGCAAGAGGTGGTTTCACTGGGAAATCCCATTACCAAGCATCAGGAGTATAGAAACCCCCACCAGCGAATGGCGCGCTCCCGAGAAACAAACGGCCAGGGAACTAGAGAATTCGGCTCATAATATTCATCTGTCGGTTCATCTGGGAGTCACGTGATGTGGGCACGGGAATGGCTGTGCTTTCACGAGTTCTGGCTTTGCTCATCTTTTAATCCTACTGCCTATTTCATAATTTCTTTTCGGATATATGTCTTACACTCCGGCCCTGGATGATGCGGATTGGAATGTTTTGATGAGGAGCTGAATTAAGTCATAGAGAATCCTTGTTTGACCGTGGGAGTCAGAGTTAGTTGGAGTGGGGCCCAGCTTGCAGTGGCATTGTTGTTGGTGAGAGGGCCTTCGCCCGACAGTACTGTGTACATCAGGATGATGGCCGCCATTGAGAATGTTGTTCTAGGTGAGGATCGTGGCTCCATGATGCAGGTCTTTGGAGCTAAGTTTGAAGATTTGCGAGGGATCCTTGGGAGAATGGTGGAAGCACTGGAGAGAATCCTTGTATTCAATAGAACACTTTCCCTGGTCAGGGCCTGCCTTTGATCCACTGAGATCCTGCTGCACGGTGTGTCGCCTGTCCTGGCAGGTTCAGGAGGTAGGGGCTAGGCAAGGAGTGGCTGTGGTACCAGGCCCTGGCGAGAAGTGGGCGGTGGGTTTCCGACTGAGTTTGCAAATTGGACGCCGTACTTTGGTAACCTTGATCTGGGTCCAGGCATATCAGGCCCAACGGAGCATAGCGTATCCGGTCTTCGAGGCCTGGGGTCAGTTGGGCTTCCTGACCACTGGCCCTTTGTTATCCTGTTCACAATGCTCTTCATGAGGGTTTAGAGGTGGACAGTTGTGTCAGGCCATCACCCCCTGGCGCTGCCTAGGCTGTGAATTGCTTGGGCATCGGGGCGGCAGCATGGTGGAAGGTGCATTGTGCGTTTGTATCCACGAGAGATCCTGAGGAGTGCTCAATGATGCTGTCATGGCTTTGGCCATTTCGAGCAACATTATTATCCTGCAATTCTTCAATAATCCAGGATGCTACTCCCTTGATATTATGTTGCTGTCTTTTCTCATGCAAGGGTATGCAAAGTGTGAGCACGAGGGTGAGTGTGGTCGGTTATCCTGTTCTAGAAAAGCACATATTGAGTTGATTATATGAAATGCGGTCTGTGCACATTGTTTAAATTATGTGCTGTAATCTTTGTGGCTATGGGGAGTGCTTTTTAGACACCCCTTTTCTCATTTATAATGAAGTTGAGTGGAGCGACGGCAGGGTGATGGGTGGTGTGGAGCTCGGTGGTAAGGTTGGTTAAGTCCCCATTGAGATTGAGGATAGCCCCCCCCCCCCCGGTTAGTGCAAACCACATCAGGCGGCATTGCTGCCTCTGGCTCTGCTGGAGTGGAGGGAGAGAGATATTGGTGCAACGCCCAAATATGGTGCAAAAAATTCATCCTGAACTCTCATAGCAATTATGAGCATTCGCTACCTGGAGTGTGTCCACCATTTTCCATGGTCTTACGCTGCTTCTACCTTGGGCTTCCCCATTTGGCCTTATAGAGGCATCAAGTTATGTCTAATGATTGTATCGAGCTAGTTATACTGCTGTTCCCCTGTCCCCCTCTGTATTCTTGTCTACGGAGGCTTTTCTTTTCTTGCTGTGCTATATCATTCTTGTGGTTTTGCCGCGCTATTTGCCAAAATGTAAAACCTGAGTAAGCATGGTTAAAAAAGGGTATCCTAACCAACACCATGTCCCATTTATCCATCACCAGTCTCCAAACAATCTGGGGCATGATTCTCGGGTCCCCCAGCCGCGTGTGTTTCTCGGTGGCGTGCCATTTGCTGGCGGCGGGATTCTCTCTGCCCGTCGCTTGTCAATGGGATTTCCCGTTGAAGCCACCCCTCGCTGCCAGGAAATCCATTGGCAGAGGTGTGTTGCCAGCGGGAAAAGAGAACCCCAATGGCTTGAGAATTCCGATCCTGATCTTTAAATTCTCATTCTAGGGTTCAAATCCATCCACAGACTCTCCCTATTTCTGTAACCTCCTCCAGACCTTGAGAGCTCTGCATTTCAACAATTCAACCTCCTTCTGCATGTCAGACTTCCCTTGTCACATCACTCATGGCTGTGCCTTCAGATGCCTGCTCTAAGTTCTGAATTCCCTTCCTGAACCTCTCCACCTCTCTCTCTCTTCTCCAATAATAACACAGGGTGGGATTCTACGGGCCCAACGCCAAAATCATATTTGGCGACCGAGCGGAGAATCCCCGTTTGCAACCGAATTGGGGCCGGCACCATTTTTCGGATGCTCCACCCCCTCCAAATTGGCGTCATCTAGGAGTGAGCGGCACACCGTTGTGACGGCGTCAGCGCGTCGCTTTGAGGCTCTCCCATGATGCTCTCTGCCCCCGATGGGCCGATTTGCCGACCACGGAACCCGGTGTGGTGTTGATGGACCGTATCCAGAGCCGCCACAGCCGGGTGGGAGCCGTGCTGCTGGCAGAGGCGGGGAGGAGGGGGGGGGGGGGGGGGGGGGTTTAGGCAAGGGCTGGGCGGACTGGTGAGGGGTGGTCCAGGGGGACACTATTTGGCTGGCCGGGTCCAGGTCACCGCCATGCGCATGTGCAGCCACGGACCCGGCAATTCTCCGGCCGTTACGTCGGGAACGCCGGGAGTTTTACCTGGTGCCACTGGTAGCCCCCCCACTGGACGGAGCATCGTGAGGGGGGGGGGGGGGGGGGGGGGCTGACTTTTTCAATGTAAAACTAGGCGCTTCCTCTGGACATAGTCTCAAAATCGGAGATTCCAGCCATAAGATTTTAAGAAATAGTAGAATGAATAAGCTAGTAAGCCCCTTGAGCCTGTCCATCATCGATAAGGAGTGTGAAGGAATGCTGGATGAGTGCAGCTCCAACAACATTCAAGATGGTTGGCACCCAATCCACATTCAATTCCTCCACCACTGATGCACAGTGGCAGCCGTGTGTACCATCTGCAAGATGCACTGCAGGAACACACCCAGCCTCCTTCCACATCACCTTCGTGACGGCTACAAGGTTTAATGATAAGGGCAGCAGATCGATGGGAACACCATTACCTAAACGTTTCCCTCCAAGCCACTTACCATCCTGGCCTAGAAATATATCGCTGCTCCGTCAATGTCGTTGGGTCAAAATCCTGGAGCTCCCTCGCTAACCGCACTGTGGTGCCCCTACACCACATGGACTGCAGTTGCCCATGAAGGCAGCTCATCACCACCTTCTTAAGGGCAATTAGGGGTGGGCAATGTATGTTAGCCTAGCCAATGACACCCACATCCCATGTACTAATTTTTCAAAATCCATAATGATGGGATGTGTTTAAAATCAATCATGAATCATACTTGCCCTTTATTTCTAGGAGAATAAAAGCTGGATCGCATGAGTTCACATTGTTTCAGGTTGAAATCCCATTCCCAGGGTCATGTACAAAAATCAAGACTGACACTCAAATGCAGCACAGAGAGAGTGCTGCACTGCTGGAGTTGCGGTCTGCCGCACGAGACATTAAACTCAGGCCCATCTGCCTGCTTGAGTGAATATAGAAGATTCCATGGCACCACTTGGAAGAACAGGTAAGTTCTGCTTTGTGTCTTGGCCAATACTTTGTGACTACCTCTCCTGTTCTATCCATGTAGCTAGTGAGCGACTGCAGGGATGTGGGTAGCCGTGCTTGATGAAGACTCTCAGGCACGAGTACCATTGTAAAGTTGGGCATAAACACACCACTTATACGGATAGGCACTGCCAAAAGTCCAATGCTGGGTCTTTTACTGCCAACGGTTTTGAAAACTTTAGGGCCAATTATTTTACCCTTGCAAACTAGCCAATCGCAATTCCGAAGTGGTAGATACTGGCCGGAATTCTCCATCCGTCCGAGCCGGCAGGATTCTCTGGTCTCTTGCCTGAGCGCCAAGTTCTCTATTCTTGCTGGCAGCGCTGGAGGGGCGACTCCGGATCGGAGAATCCCAGCCATCTGCACGGAAAGGAAATGGAAGCAAGAAGTGCCGGAAATACTCAGCAGGTCTGGCAGCATCCACGCAGAGAAAAACACAGAGTTAACGTTTCAGCCTCCCATCAGAACTGAAAATAGGTCAAGGGCTAATTTAAAGGTAATCGCCCTGAACCCGTGACTCCTCTCTCCGCAGACGCTGCAGGGCCTGCTGAGCACTACTAGCATTTTCTGTTCTCAATTTCAGATTTTACGCCAACTGCTTTTGTATTTGGCTAGCGAGGGCCAGGTGCAATCCGTGCAGGTTCGATGCTTTTCCCCCGAGAGAGACTCAGGAGGGGAGGATCCCATTTTGCCAGTTTTCTTGTCAATGCTAATGGATTAGTAATCTCTAAATCGTGCTCAACTTGAATTCCAGAAGGCTATAAATAAAGTTCCAAACAAAGCGTGGTTGATTTAAATTCGTAGCTGTGGGGATTTAGGGTAAATTCTGGGAATGGATAAGAAACTGATTGAACAACAACTTGTATTTCTAGAGCACTTTTAACATCTTAAAATGCCCTAACTTGCTTCACAGGAGAGTTATAGATTAAAATTCGGCATCAAACACACAAAGTGATGTTCAGGAGTTATGACCAATAGTTTCAACAAGGAGGTAGGCTTGGAGTGTCTTGAAGGAAGGAGAGAGGTGGAGAAATGGTGAGGTTCAGGGAGGGAATTCTGTAGTCTGGAGTCTCGGTAGCTGAAGGTACGGCTGCCCATGATAGAGCGATTAGAACCAGTGATGCACAAGAGGCCAACTCAAAATCTGCAGAGATCGCAGCAGGTTGCGGGGCTGAAGAAGATTCCAGAGATTGGGAGGGGTGAAGCCATAGAAGATTTTGAAATCAAGGATTTGAATTTAAAAATCTCTTGGAAGATTGGCAGCACGGTAGCATAGTGGTTAGCATAAATGCTTCACAGCTCCAGGGTCCCAGGTTCGATTCCCGGCTGGGTCACTGTCTGTGTGGAGTCTGCACGTCCTCCCCGTGTGTGCGTGGGTTTCCTCCGGGTGCTCCGGTTTCCTCCCACAGTCCAAAGATGTGCGGGTTAGGTGGATTGGCCATGATAAAGTGCCCGTAGTGTCCTAATAGTAAGGTTAAGGGGGGGAGTTGTTGGGTTACAGGTATAGGGTGGATACGTGGGTTTGAGTAGGGTGATCATTGCTCGGTACAATATCGAGGGCCGAAGGGCCTGTTCTGTGCTGTACTGTTCTATGTTCTATGTTCTATGTCCAAAGATGCGCAGGTTAGTTGTTAGGTGGATTGGCCATGATCAATGCGCGGGGTTTTGGGGCTAGGGCGGTGGAGAATCAGTGGACTGAATGGCCTCCTTCTGCACTGTAGGAATTGTATCGATACTATGGAGGGTGCTCCGGATAATTAAAGGGAAATCGCAGGGTAGGGAGCCCCAGATTCCTTCAGCTTTTGGGTGGGCTATAATTGCCTAACTAAAAAGGTGGTTTCATGTGGTTTCTATCTGCGGATAAGATATATGCAAAATACTGCAGACGAAGGGGAGGCATCTGTGCAGCACATGGTATGTTACACAATTAAAATTGCTATATAAATAAAAGTTGTTGTTCAGTCAGTTTCTCATCAAGTGGCAGGATTTACTGTAAATCCCCACAGCTACAAGTTTAAATCAACAGTCTTTTGTTTGGAAATGTATATATAGCTTTTCAAATTAACCATGTTTTAGAGATTTCTCTAATCGACTTGCATTGGCAGCTTCTTACAGGTTCGGAGAGAAACTGGTCAAATGGGATCCACCCTTCCTGAACTTCACCGTCCCTTTTTGGGGAAAGCATTTCAGCTGCAGTTTGCACCGAACTATCCAGGTACAAAAGCTAATTGCTGGGAACCTGGAATTACAAACTGAAAATGCTGTAGATACTCAGCAGGTCAGACAGTATCTGTGGCGAGAGAAACTGAGTTAATTGGGGTGATTTTGAGCGTGCGTTAGCAGTCAGTGAGAACGGCGAAGTGGGCAGAGAATCGGAAAACGCAATTACATCATTAGCGAGCCCTGCCTCTGGGACTTCTCCCGACGGGGCCACTCACTGAATATTTATCGGTGGCCGGTGTGATGTTACCCCAGCATGATTTACAACAGATGGATACAAATGAGAATGTGGTGACCTCGCCTCTGAATGGGATATTGGTGGCGAACACTCAGGTCACAAGTACCCTCCAGGTTAGAACAATGGTCCATTGAATGCACTCAACACCTCACGCTTAAAGGGGGGGGGCCGGGGGGGAGGGGGGTGGGGGGGGGGGGGCAAGCGACTGCTGAGACTCTCCAGGGTCGAAGCCCCTTATTCAGGTGGAGTTGAGAGGGACAACTGGGGGGAAGTAAATAACATAGACATAGAACATAGAGTGCAGAAGGAGGCCATTCGGCCCATCGAGTCTGCACCGACCCACATTAAGCCCTCACTTCCACCCTATCCCCATAACCCAATAACCCCATCTAATCTTTTTTGGTCACTAAGGGCAATTTATCATGGCCAATCCACCTAACCTGCACACCTTTGGACTGTGGGAGGAAACCGAAGCACCCGGAGGAAACCCACGCACACACGGGGAGAACGTGCAGACTCCTCACAGACAGTGACCCAGCCGGGATTCGAACCTGGTACCCTGGCGCTGTGAAGCCACAGTGCTATCCACTTGTGCTACTGTGCTGTGGCTTTTGTGTGACAGGGAAGGGAGGGCGGGAGGTTAATTGCAAAGGTGCTCAAAGGAAGCACATAGGTGGATGTACCAGCTACTGAGGGTCAGGACACTGGGCCAAATGGCCTCCTTCTGCACTCTAAAAATTCTGTGATTCTGTGTCTCTGGAATAGGGCTTGACCCCCATGGCCTTCACTCTTAGAGGCAAGAGGACAAGTTAAGGCTGACATCTTGTATTCAATGCTGGATTAATTTCAAAACAAGGTATTATATGCTCCAAGGCAGAGGGGAAAATTCCTGTTGAGTGTTAAAGAAAGAATGACTTGCGTTGATTGAAGGACATAATAAATAGAAGCAGGAATAGAACATTCAGCTCCTCTGGCTCGCTTCACCATTTAATAAAATCATGGATTGTGGTCTCAACTCCACTTTCCTGCCCGACCCCATAACCTGTTCATATTTAAAACCTGTGCAACTCAATCTTGAATACATTCAATGACTCGGCATCAACAGCTCTCAGGGGTGGAGTATTACAAAGATTGATGACCCACTGAGAGAGGGAATTCCACATTTTCCTCTTAAATGGGAGACTCCTTACTCTGAAAACTGTGACTCTTCGTTTGAGATTCCCTGAAGAGGGAAACAGTCTCAAACAGGACAAACCCTTCATCCCAGGAACTAGCCTAGTGTACCTTCTCTGAACAGTTTCCGATGCAGGTTCGTCCCTCCTCACGAGCATGCAGTACTCCACTTGCAGTCTGACCAATCTCTTGTGTATTTGTAGCAAGACCGACTTACTTTTATATTCCACCCACCTTGCAAAAAAGATAACATCCTATTTGCCTTCCTATATACTTTCCTTATCCGCATGTTAACCTCTTGTGGTTCATGGTGTGGACAGAAGATCCCTCTGTACTGCACCCTACCCTACCCCAAAACCCCAATTAGCCTTTTGGGCGTCGAAGAGTAATTAGGCCAATCCACCGAACCTGTACATCTTTGGACTGTGGGAGGAAACCGGAGCACCTGGAGGAAACCCACGCAGACACGGGGAGAACGTGCAGACGCCACACAGACAGTGACCCAAACCGGGAATCGGACCTGTGACCCTGGAGCTCTGAAGCAACTGTGCTAACCACTGTGCTACCGTGCTGCCCACAAGTACCCTTGGATATTCAATTCCCAGACTTAGCATATAGAAGGATGGGTGAGTGGAACGTGCTCTGCCCAGGAAGAGGAATCCACAGCAACTAATTATGTTGCAGTAAATCTCACATTCCCAGAGTTCCTAAGGGTGAGTTTGGAACAAAAGGGTGTTGCTCATCTGTGTGCTGGGATTGCAGGTGAATTTGTGGAGACACAGCTTTCATCACAATCCGAATTGTTTCCTTTGGCCCTGATTAAAGTAAAGGAAGGTGATGTCAGAATGGGAAGAGTGCCAGCTATGATTTCATATATTGCTTCATTCATTATCCTTCATTTTCATGTACACAATTTCATAATGCTGCTAATTTAAAAACCAAACCACACCATTGGCCAACAGTGAAATTACCAACCATAGACAGAATATAGTTTGGCTGTGAGCCAGTAAAACAACGTCAGCCTGGAATATGTCCTCGGGATGGGGCTTCAATGAAACAATTCCCGCGTCAATAGGACCTCCAACAGAGCCAAGCTGACATAAGGTAGATCTGGTGTAGGTCGGGCCATTGTGTAACATTGGGCAATAATGAATGGAGGAACTTTTGTGAGCAGCAATCAGCAGAAGCCCAACATTCAGTTGCCTCTCCTGCTCTTCACCTACCCTTCCACCCACCTAAAGTTTCAATCTGAGTGTTTACTGCTTTAAACTAGTGAGAATCAAATGCAGGATTAATTGGATAAACATTTGGCAATATGCAAAACCGATAATTATCTTTAACCAAAACAATGGATGCATTGCTAAACTATCGAGAGCTTTGCCCTTTCAGTGACTGAAGGCCTTTTGGCTGTTCAATTATTGAAAGGATTTAAGAAGGAAAGGTGGCACAGTGGTTAGCACTGCTGCCTCACAGCACCAGGGACCCAGGTTCGATTTGGGCCTTCGGTGACTGTGTGGGGTTTGCACATTCTCCTCATGTCTGCGTGGGTTTCCTCCGGGTGCACCAGTTTCCTCCCACAGTGCAAAGATGTGCAGGTTAGGTGGAAAGGCCATGATTAGTGTGCGGGATTACGGAGATAGGGTGGGGGAGTGGGCCTAGATAGATTGCTCTTTCGGAGGGCCAGTATAGACTCAATGGGCTGAATAAACTATTTCTGCTCTGTAGGGATTTTACGAATTCTACTCTATTGAAAACAAGTTCCTTTTTAGAAGGAAGGTTATACCTGAATTAATTCCAAACTTATAATCAAACCATGTTCAGCTGTTAATCACTTTTAAGCATCGAGAATCGATTCATCTTCTCTTTGCCAGATCTATTGTGCTGGCTGATTTCTTTTGCTTTTGATTTGCAAGAGATGTAAATCTTAAAAGGATAATTAAAAATAGTGTCCTCGGTACTTAAATATGATTAACAGCTGAACATGTTTTGACTACAAGTTTGATATTAATTCAAGTTTAACCTTCCTTTAAAAAAGGAACTTTTTTTTTCTCTATGCGTTAAAGCAGAAATAGAAGATCTTTCAATAGTTAAACAGCCAAAAGGATTTTGGTCGTTTGAAAGGCAAAGCTCTCCTAATAGCTTATCAATACATCCATTGTTCAGGTCAGTAATAATCATCAAAAGTTCCTCAAATTCCCAAAAGTTTATCACATTAGTCCTGCATTTGGCTTTTACTAGTTTAAACCTGTAAACACTATTGGATTGAAACGCAGGGTGATGGATTGAAACGCAGAGTGGAGAGCAGGAGATCGAGACAGCTGAATGGTGGACTCCTACTTTTCTGCTAACAAAGTCTATTCGCTCATTTGGAACTGAAGTGACTATTTATTATTGCATTATGTTACAGAATGATTTGACCTACATCAGATTCAGGTACAAAGTGTGGGCGCACTAAGCCAAGAGTTAAAGTTGGATATCTCCTACATAAACAACTTAATGACGGGAGTCAGTGTTTGACAGCCTGCCAGTTTCTTGATGTCATTCGCCTGGAGGTTGGCAAAAGCGGTTTTTGTCTTGACAAGATAAAGTACACCTTTGACAATTCCTGCTGATGCAACATTGGAATTTATATCTAGCTGTATGGTGTATTCTAGTTGTGATTTAAGTCATGCACAGATAATGGAGGAGTCATGAGCTTCCATAGTAATTGGGGGGAAATTCTAACTTCAAGACCTGTGGCCGAGCAGGGTGATTCGAGAGGCCCCAGTCACTGTTAACTGCTGGACCTCAGGAATGGTAATTGCACTTGTCTCCAGCAGGTGGAGGACTTTTAAAAGTGCAGCCAGCCTTGTTGGAAAATTATCGTTAAATGAGTTGATTCTCTGAGTCACTGTTAAATAAAGATTTATAGATTTGGGTGGCTGTGGGGTTATAATGCAGCCACTTCATCCTTAGGCCAGGATTCAACTCCATCTCTGAAAACTAAAGTAGCATCAACATTCCTCTTCAATCTCTCTGGGGCAATCTTCATAACCCAACAGCTAATGGTAACAAATTGAGAAATTTTAATCTAACAATGTTTATTTTTTGGACTTATCAATTTGAAGGGTGTCTTAAATTTATTGGAACTCTTGCATTCTCAGGTTCAAGTGTAACCTGTTTCGTGTTGTCACCATGTTTTGGTGCGGTTTCATTAATCAGCTTATCTTGAGGAGGTTTTGTTTATTCACTGATAGACTTGGGATGGTCAACATATGGTTTGGGGCTTTTCCGTTTCCGATCGCATCAGGCGGGTTCTGGAACAGAAAATATCGCAAGAACAGCCGTCGACATAATTGGATTGGATTTGTTTATTGTCACGTGTACCGAGGTACAGTGAAAAGTATTTTTCTGCGAGCAGCTCAAACAGATCATTAAGTACATGAAAATAAAATAAAATAAAAGGAAAATACATAATAGGGCAACATAAGGTCCACAATGTAAATACATGGTGAAGCATACAGGGGTGTAGTGTTAATCAGGTCAGTCCATAAGAGGGTAGTTTAGGAGTCTGGTAACAGCGGGGAAGAGGCTGTTTTTCCGTGACGTGATTATCCCTCCCTGTGCCCTTCAGTGGCAGGACATGTTTCCTGTTCAATGTAGGAACAACATCCGCATTCATCCTCCAAATCATTTCTGTCCCCCAAAACCCCCGTCATAAAATATTTTCATGTCAGCATGACGGCAGAATGGCATTTACCAAAACATGCCCGTGGTGAGCACACCTCCTAGGGGAACTCAGGTGACCGCGTTGCTCATGGGGAGAGAGTCCTGTTCAGGAAACGCCTGGGCAGTGCTGGGAGCTGTGCCGAGGGGGTTCACTGCCGAGGGTGGGGGGGGGGGGTTCAGTGTCGGGGGGAGCTGGGTTCGGGGAGTGGGGGGGCGGGGGGAAGAGACAGGGCCTTAGAAAATCCTTGTGAGACTAAGTCGCTGGTGGAGTGTGGGAATCAGAACCAGTTATTCATCATAGGACTCACCCCTTTTTTTTTTTTCCCCCTGGACTGTATGGGGGAGAAAGCTATAGTTGCTGTTGGGCAATGCTGTGGGGAGGTGACAGCGGCTTTCAAAAACATAACTATTAGCCCATTATTCTACATTACCTGGCTAAATGGTGCAAATGTGGAGCATAGCTCTCCAATAATATTCCTTGCCCATAACTTTAAAAGTACACCCACTTCTTTAGCTGCGTAATATGACACTGCTCCCACTGGCCTAGAGCCCTTTAACTGAGAGTGCCAAATGGCCAAGGGTTTCAGTAAAACTACCCAAACATGTTTTGGTTTAGCTGTTTTACAGTTGCTGTCGGCCAAAGGAGAATCTTCATCCCGTGTGTCTGGGTTGGTTTGAAACTCTGGACAATGGACATACAATTCTCCAGTGTCTTGATTGAGTTACATGCAATAAGGTCTCAAGTAACTGTGGTGAATTTTAATCCTAGTAATTCACACTGTGTTGTATTATATGTAGTGTGGCTTTGTGAGCTCTGTATATGTGCAGTTGCACGGCTCTGCCCATAGGGGGAGATGAGGAGTTTGTACTGGGCTCCACCCTTGGCTCCGCCCATGGCTCCTCCCACTAACCAGAAGTATAAAGATCAGCAGCTGTGAGCCTGCTGCCAGTTCATCTCGTCGCAGGCAGGCTCAGTTGTAAGACTATTAAAACCACTGTTCACTTCCAATCTCGTGTCTTGTGAATTGATGGTCACATCAGTAACATAATTAATTAAAGCGATACTCAAAATCTTATGAAGTCATGGTGATGCTGCAAAAGAAGCACCGAGCTAGATCCAGTCGAGGAGGATAGTCGGTTGAAATCAAATATAAAGGAATCTCTCTTAAAGAGGAAAGAACCCAATCATGCACAGGGCATTTGGTCACCTTGTCCTCTGCTTAGTCCATGCGTCACTGATCACTCATTACTTCAAACCGAGTCTATTTACTTGAGTAAACATTTAAACACAGAACTAAAGGGCGGGGACAATTTTGAACACGTTCTTAATTTATCCTTGTACATGAATCCATTGTCATATATTGAAATTGAGAGGTTCATGGCTGAATACGTCATTTGGAGCAACAAATGGTGACTCTTCAGTGCTCGTCATAATTGCCCCTAGAATTTCTGCATTTAAAGAAAGACTTAAAAATGTGAAGCATTTAACACAAAACAGTTGCCCTTTTTGTTAAGGGCTTGGGAACATATGATGTGGAAAACTATTTCTCTATTCATGTAAACAGCATGTCTGCCTCTTTTGTCACTATTCACGATACATTTATCCCGATGTCAACTTTCATATTTAGTGGAGGCTTGTTTTTAAGACACTTCCGTGCCCTGGAATGGAGGCCTGGGTTCCAATGGTCTGGATACCGTTTCTCCAGCTCTCTTCTTCCCTCAGGCCATTTTCCCCAGCGGCGGGATTGGGGGGTGGGGGAGGGGGCAGGGAATCAGCAGGGCCACCTACTTGCACATGGCACGGGCAATTATACAAATCAAAGCTGATTCAGGCTCGTTAATAGAGGAAGATTGGACATTTTCAGCCAGCCTCCAATTGGGTGTCACAGTAGCACAGTGGTTAGCACTGTTGCTTCACAGCGCCAGGGTCCCAGGTCGATTCCCAGCTTGGGTCACTGTCTGCGCGGAGTCTGCACGTTCTCCATGTGCCTGTGTGGATTTCCTCCGGGTGCTCCGGTTTCCTCCCACAAGTCCCGAAAGACGTGCTTGTTAGGTGAATTAATTGTCAATACTGAACGGCATTGCATCCAAGTGCTGTTTATACAGCCTTTCGACATTCTCCCATATTTAGCATCATTCAACCAAACATCAAACAGTAAAACCAGTTGTCACCGGTGGGACTGGAAGATCTCAACGGCCGCCAACGCCAGGCCACCTCTGCTACCAAAACACGACACAGGCAGGAATCAGTCCAGACTTTATCCTAGACCGTCCGGGGTGATTCTCCATCTTCAAGGGGGCTAGCAGAGCCCTGGCGTCCCGCAGCTCCAGTTGCCGGTGAGCACCCGGCAGTTATAACCGCGCGGCCGCGCATGCGCACAGTGCCCGGCCGCGGGTCCGCGCATACGCGTGGCCATCTTCGCGCCAGCCCCCACGCAACATGGCAGAGCCCTACAGGGACCCAGCATGGAGGAACGGATGCCCCCCTCGGAATTGTGCGCCCGCCGATCGGTAGCCCCCGAACGCGGGCCTGGCCACTGTGGAGCCCCCCCCCCCCACCCGGAGTCTGATTCCCCCCTCCTCACCCCCTACGAGGCCCCTGCAGCCAGAACAGCGAGGTCCTGCTGGATGGGACCACATGTGAACCATGCCGGTGAGACTCAGCGGAACCCGGCGGGCACTCGGCCCATCGAGTGCGGAGAATCGCCGCAGGAGTCTCTTTCAATGGCCCCCGACCGGCGCCGCATCGATCGCACGCATGCGACTGGTGGCGATTCTCCGGTCACCGGACAATCGCCGTGGGGGCCGCTTTCTCCGCCCCCGCACCGAGCGCGATTTTGGCGTGGAGGGTCGGACAATCCCGCCCCCTATCTCTTTGGTCACTAATATCTCCTTAAGCAGCCCATATCGCTGCTCCTGTGAAACACCTTGGAATATTTCATTCCAATAAAGGTATATAAATGTAATTGGCAGGGGTGTGCATTTTTCCTTTATTTTACAAATTTCCGGTACTATTATTACAGGCATATTTTGCTTGTCCTGTGAACGGAGAAATGATGCAAGTTCTGCGTAAGCCTGCCATTTACATTTGTATTATTTGCACATTTTTAATGGATCATTCTGGAAAGCTGTGCTGCATCAAGGCCCTTGGAGATGCTCATTGTTAACTTGCAGCAAAAATATCCAAACAAAATCGTTAGTTGTGCTGTACTTTGTTTGGTGCTGGATATATTAACATTGGAAAAAAAAATGCCCAACAATCGTACGACTAGAAATCCTGTGATACGAAACCTTGATTCTTTTAGGGTTAATTTTTGAAAACCTCACCCTTGTCGTGCTGTGAAAAACTGGGATGATTTCAGTATTGTGCAAGGTGACCAGACCTGTCGGGCTGTTTCAATCACTGCAAAAATAAAGCTGCCAGCAAAACATTGCTCTGGTCTGAAAAAGCCATCTTACTTATAATCAATCAGATACACAATGCAGTTAAAGTTGAGAGTCAAACTCATAACCCTGTGAGAAATATTCACTAATTAATAGGTTATTGTACAATCTTTTAGCGCATTTCACTATAAATCCTTATTTACATGCAACATGTAACTTTTTCAAAGCCGTGACCTGCCCAGGAAAAAGGATTTGTGATTGTGGTTGACACTTAATTGCCCCCTGAAATGGCTACGCAAGCCACTCATTCAAGGGCAATTAAGGTTGGGCAATAAACAGTGGCTCAGCTAGCGATGCCCACACCTCAATGATTGGATATTTTTTAAAAAACCATTTAAAACCCATACTGCAGCACGGTAGCATAGTGGTTAGCACTGTGGCTTCACAAACGCCAGGGTCCCAGGTTCGGTTCTGCTGGGTCACTGTCTGTGCGGAGTCTGCACGTTCTCCCCGTGTGTGCAGATTTCCTCCGGGTGCTCCGGTTTCCTCCCACAGTCCAAAGATGTGCAGGTTAGGTGGATTGGCTATGCTAAATTGCCCTTAGTGTCCAAAAAAGGTTAGGAGGGGTTATTAGGTTACGGGGATAGGGTGTAAGTGAGGGCTTAAGTGGGTCGGTGCAGACTCGATGGGCCAAATGGCCTCCTTCTGCACTGTATGTTCTAAACAGCACTCTGTTTCCGGTCAATCTGTCTGGCAATGCCTTGTTTACCGACTCCCTGTTTGTTCATTCCCTCCTCACCCAAAGGCAGTGACTCATGCTGAGATATGGTCCCATGGCTGCTGTCAACAGTCTGGTGCTTTGCTCAAGTGAACAGTCATAATCACCAAATGTTACCCTTGAAGAGTACCCTAGCAAGAAACCAACAACTTGACAGCAAATTGACGTAGTGGCCAAAGGGTGCATTTGTCACCCAATCCAGGGCAACGGGTGGGTTCTCGAACCTGGCAGAAGCCCTGTGGCACTGTAGAATCTGCAGCCTGCAATTCCAGGTAAAAGAGAAAAAGACCACCTAATAATAATAATCTTTATCAGTGTCACAAGTAGGCTTGCATTAACAGTGCAATGAAGTTACTGTGAAAATCCCCCAGTCGCCACATTCCGGCGCCTGTTCAAGTACAATGCGGGAGAATGCAGAGGGCGGGATTCTCCGACGCCGGCTGTTGAATTCTCCGGAGCTGGTTTTCGGGCGGGGGTGGGAATCGCGCCACGCCGGTTGGAGGCCGTTGGCGGCCCCCCCGGCAATTCTCTGGGCCCCGATAGGCCAAGTGGCCGCCCAGTTTCGGCCAGTCCCGCCAGCATGGATTAGACATGGTCCATACCGGCGTGACCTGACTTGGAGAGCGGCTAGCGGAGCCCTCGGGGGGGCAGGTGGATCCTACCCTGGGGGGGGGGGGCACGGTAGCCAGGCCCGTATCAGGGCCCACCGATCTACGGGCGGGCCTGTGCCTTGGGGGCACTCTTTCCCGCCGCGCCGGCCTGTGTAAGGCTCCGTCACGGCCGGTGCGGAGAAAAAAAAACCCTGCGCATGTGCAGGAAACATGGCAGCGGTTCTGTGCATGTGCTAGAACACGCTGCCGGTCCTGTGCATGCGCCAACTGGAGGCCCTTCGGCGCCGGTTGGCGTGGCGCCAACCCCTCCAGCACTGGCCTCGCCCCCGGAAGTGCGGAGGGTTCCGCAACTTCCGGGCGGCCCGACGCCGGAGTGGTTCACGCCGCTCTTTGGCGCCGGTACGGACCGCCCTGCCGATTCCGGGAGAATTCAGAATGTCCAATTCACCTAGAAAGCACATCTTTCGGGATTTGTGGGAGGAAAACGGAGCACCCGGAGGAAACCCACACAGACACGGGGAGAACATGCAGATTCTGCACAGTCAGTGACCCAAACTGGAAATCAAACCCAGCTCCCTGGTGCTGTGAAGCAACAGTGCTAACCACTGCTACCGTGCCGCCCCATCTTGAAGCACTCTCTTTGTACATTTAAAACTTTTGTTTTAAAACATGACCACAACTGTCAGACCACTATTGTAGAGATGGAACACCTCACAGGATGGCCTATGACCTAGCTTAGGGGCACTGGTAACGGCACCATGGCCGCTCCCTCCCACGAGGTATACCACGAGCCCGGTGGTGGCGGCCACCCTCAAGATCTGGGGGCAGTGGAGGCGACACAGGGGGGAAGTGGGAGGTCTGATAGGGGCACCACTAAGAGGGAACCACAGATTTGCGCCGGGAAACACAGGAGGGGGATTCCAGAGCTGGCAGAGGGCGGGTATTAGACAACTGAGGGACTTGTTTATAGAGGGGAGGTTTGCGAGCCTGGGAGAGCTGGAGGAGAAATTTGGGCTCCCCCCGGGGAACACGTTCAGGTACCTCCAAGTGAAGGCATTTGCCAGACGACAGGTAGCGGGGTTCCCCGCGCTCCCCGACAGGGGGGTGAGTGATAGGGTGCTATCAGGGGTCTGGGTCGGGGAGGGGAAGATCTCGGACATCTATAAGATTATGCAGGAGGTGGAGGAGGTACCAGTAGAGGAGCTGAAAGATAAGTGGGAGTTAGAGCTGGGGGAACAGATAGAGGACGGGACATGGGCAGACGCCCTGGAGAGGGTTAACTCGTCGTCGTCATGTGCGCGACTAAGTCTCATTCAATTTAAGGTACTGCATAGAGCCCACATGACGGGGACAAGGATGAGTCGGTTTTTCGGGGGTGAAGACAGGTGTATTAGATGTTCGGGAAGCCCTGCGAATCATGCACATATGTTTTGGGCATGTCCGGCACTGGAGGAGTTCTGGAAGGGGGTGGCAGGGACGGTGTCGAGAGTGGTGGGGTCCAGGGTCAAGCCAGGATGGGGACTTGCGATCTTCGGGGTTGGGGTGGAACCGGGGGTACAGGAGGCGAGGGAGGCTGGAATATTAGCCTTTGCGTCCTTGGTGGCTCGGAGGAGGATCCTGATTCAGTGGAGGGACGAAAGGCCTCCGAGTGTTAACACCTGGTTAAACGACATGGCAAACTTTATCCAATTGGAAAGGATCAAATTCGCCCTGAGAGGGTCGGTGCAGGGGTTTTCCAGGCGATGGCAACCCTTCCTAGACCTCTTGGATCAGAGATAGAAACTGAGGCCATGACAGCAGCAACCCGGGAGGGGAGGGGAGGGCGGGAGGGGGGGAGGGGGGGGGGGGGGGAGGGGGGAAAACGACGAAGGAAGTACGGTAGCGGCGGTGGCACGGGCAAGGCCTGCCCGAGGACGCTGCTAGAAATGATAAGTTGGTCTGACTGTCGGTTCGCCGGCGGGGGGGGGGGGGGGGGGGGGGGGGGGGATGCGCGGGTAGGGGGGGGGGGGATTCTTTTTCTTTTTCTTGTTAAGTAGGGGGGTTTGACTTTGTTTTGTTATAATTTAAATGTAAATGTAGGGGGGGTTAAATGTTTGTATTTTGAAAAATTCAATAAAAATTATTTAAAAAAAAAAAAAGGATGGCCTATGACCGAAGCCAAGGGGCAGGTAAGAGGGGGAGGGCTCAAAGGCACCCTGGAGTACTGGCCCCGTGGTCTTCCATCAGGAGGCTGCCTCCAGGCAGTTACCATGCCAACTCCTCAAAAGGGTCATAGGCCAATTGGAAAATTCCAGCCAGGTTCTGATCCAAGATTTTCAATGGCCTGTTAATTAGCTCAACTAATCATCCATCAAGGAAAAGCGAGGTATTCCCAGTGAATGAGCTGGCACAGTGGGCTAATTAGGGTGGGATGCCATTTACTGTAGCAAGGGCGAGATTTAGGTATTTGGGGATTCAGGTAGCAAGGGAATGGACGGGGCTCCATAAGTGGAACTTAACAAAGCTGGTGGAGGAGGACAGGGAGGATCATAGGAGGTGGGATACACTGCACTTAATGTTGGCGGGGAGGGTCCAAGTGGTGAAAATGAATATTCTGCCGAGGTTCTTGTTGATCTTTAAGGGTATCCCGAACTTTATACCAAAAGCCTTTTTTCGGAAAGTGGACACAATCATCTCTGACTTTGCATGGGCGGGGATGGTGACGAAGGCGGGGAGGACCCAGCTACTGAGGCAGAGGCAGCAGGGGGGGTTGGCGTTACTGAACTTGCTTCATTATTATTGGGTGGCGAATGTGGACAAGGTGCGGCGGTGGTGGGGAGGAGAAGGGGTAGAGTGGGTTAGGATGGAGGAGGAATCTTATAAGGGGTCTAGTTTGAGGGCTATGGTGACAGCAGCATTGCCAATGGCTCCAAGCAGGTATTCAGGGAGCCCAGTGGTGCAGTCCACGGTGAAGATATGGAATCAGCTGAGGAGGCATTTTAGGGTGGAAGGGATGTCGGTGCTAACGCTGCTGTGCGAGAATTATGGGTTTGAGCTGGTGGGGATGGATAGTGTATACAGGAGGTGGAGGGAAGTGGCGCTGGTCAAGGTGAGGGATTTGTATTTGGCGGAAGGGTTCACCAGTCTGGAGGAGCTAAGGGAGAGGGTAGAGCTGCCGAGGGGTAGTGAGTTCAGGTATCTGCAGGTGAGCGACTTTGTGCGAAAGGTCTGGAAAGGGTTCCCTAGGTTGCCGGGATACACCCTGCTGGAGCAGCAGCTGCTTCCCGATGTGGAAGGGGAGGGAAGAATTGGGGATATATACAAATGGCTGGGGGGCAGGGAGGTGAGCGGTTTGTGAAGATCAAGGAGAAATGGAAAGCGGAATTGGGAATGGAAATCAATTGGGGAGTATGGAGTGAGGCACTGCGAAGGGTAAACGGGACCTCGTCTTGTGCAAGGATGAGCCTGATACAGTTTAAGGTGGTGCACAGGGTGCATATGACTTGGGCAAGAATGAGTGGGTTCTTTCAGGGGTAGCAGACAAGTGTGAGAGGTGTGGGCGGGGGCCAATGAATCACATGCACACGTTTTGACGTTGTGAAAAATTGGGAATATTTTGGGCGGGAGTGTTTGCGGTCTTAGCCAGGATAGTGACATCGCCACCGGGGGTAGCAGCATGGTTGGGTGACCTGTACGGTTTCCTGCGGTTAGAGAAGATAAAGTATGAGTTAAGGGGCTCAGCAGGGGGGGTTGAGAAAAGGTGGGGGATGTTTGTGACTGTGGTTTGAGGAGCTGTTCGTCGCAGGAGGGTGGTGGTGGGGGGGGGGGGGGGGGGGGGGGGGTGGAGGGGGGGGAGGGCAGGTGAAAAAGGGGGGAAATCTAGTTGATTGTTGGGAAGTATGTTTCCTGGGGTGTTTATTTGCTGTAACCTGTTTTGATACATGTTTGTAATAAAGTACATTTTTTAAAAAAACTAACCACTTGTTGGTCGGTAATTGCTCAATCCCAAACCTAATCCTCTGCAAAATGGCATGGAGGCGGGATGGTGCTGGGAAACTGGCAAGCTAGTTGACGGCACAAAATTACATGTCTTCTTTGGACTGTGGGAGGAAAACGGAGCACCCGGAGGAAACCCATGCAGACAGGGGGAGAATGTGCAAACTTCACATAGACAGTCACCTGAGGCTGGAATTGAACCCATGCCCCAGGCACTGTGAGGCAGCAGTGCCAGCCACTGTGCCACCAGAAGTGAATAGTATAGTACATTTATGAAGAAGTTAGATTAGAATTTGAGAGAGAACGGAATCGACAGTAATGTTGATAAAGTTCCATGAAGGAGGATGGCATAGAAACCCCGGGAAATAAAGGCACTGGGATGAACTGGGGCCAAATGGCCTGTTTCTCTGTTCTATGCTCTTGTGTAGCGGGCGGCATGATAGCATAGTGGTTAGCACTGTTGCTTCACAGCGCCAGGGTCCCAGAATCGATTCCCAGCTTGGGTCACTGTCTGTGCGGAGGCTGCACGTTCTCCTCGTGTCTGCGTGGGTTTCCTCCGGGTGCTCCAGTTTCCTCCCACAAGTCCCGAAAGTTAGGTGAATTGGACAGTCCAAATTCTCCCTCAGAGTACCCAAACAGGAGCTGGGGTGTGGTGACTAGGAGATTTTCACAGTAACTTCATTGCAGTGTTAATGTAAGCCTACTTGCGACACTAATAAAGATTATTATTAATATTATTATTAATTCCATGTATGTAAAGCCCTTTGGGACACCCTAAAATCGTGCAAAACACTGCTCAGTTGGAAAGGTTTTCTTTCTTTATTTCGGGCAGTGGGACTGCTAAACACCTGCTATCAACAGAGGCACCTGAAAGAATTTGAAATAAACACACGGCCCAACAGATTACATTCACCACAGCAACTGCACCTGCACCAGAGTTCAGATGAGGATGGGTGTAACTTTGCATAAACTATCTGCAGATCTCTGGAGATTTAAAGTGAAACCTTTAGAGTCGGCCAAAATGTTTGAAAATGCAGCAAATTACCCTACCTGCAACAGTAGTGAACATGCCAACATTGAGGGCATTTAAAAATTTATTGGATAAGCATATGGATGATAAGGGCATAGTGTAGGTTAGATGGCCTTTAGATTTTTTCCATGTCGGTGCAACATCGAGGGCCGAAGGGCCTGTACTGCGCTGTATCGTTCTATGTTCTATAAATTGTGAACCTGCAAGCTGAGGTGGTTATGCAGACAAACAAAAACTTGAATGACTTCCTTTACAGTTTACAGCAAAACACAGCATGTTACCTCACTGTGTTAGTGCCGTTACCTCACTGTGTTAGTGCAGCAGCCCGGGTAATCAATAGCACCTCTGTGTGGCTGGAGGTAACATTCCTCACCACTAACCTTGCACAGCAGGACGCTCCCTCCCATACTAATACTGTTCACAGTTTAGAAGAACAATTGTTTTCTTTTCAATTGCATAGGCCTTGCTAAAAAGTATCTCTGAACCACAAGAGTTCAGCAGCTTTCTCGTACCTGTGGTTCAGTGTTGCATCATTGAGACAGAAGGTTGGTTGGTTGAAGGCCCACTCAAATGTAAAATCTACGCTGACACTCTGGTGGGGTGCTGCATTGCTGAAGGTGCTGCCTTTTGGATGAAGCATTAAACTGAGGCCTCATATGCCCCCTCAGCTGGGTGTAAAAGGTACCATGCCACTACATTGAAGAAGAGCAGAGAAGTTCTCACTGGCATCCTGGCCAATAGTTAGCCATTAGTCAGCATCCTTTAATTTGGATTATCTGGTCATTGTAACATTGGTCTTTGTGGGATCTTGCTGTATGCAAGTTGACTGCCACATTTACAACATTGTAACAGTGACTCCTGTGGTGAATGTAATATATATATGTATATATGATAATTCACAGTCTTTGTAAGCGCAGTAGCGCTATCCTACCACTAGGGGGAGTAGCTCTGGGAGTACTCAGGAACTTGTACTGGGCTCTACCCTTGGCTCCGCCCACGACTCCTCCCCCTAGTGCATCTGTATAAATACCCTTGTCCAGAATCAGCCTGAGTTCACTAAGAGTTCATCAACGGGTAATAGGCTGGCTCTGAAGTAAGTCGATTAAAGCCTAGATTCATATCAGAAACACGTGTCTGGTGAATTGATGGTGAACTCCACTTCAAAAATAATTCATTGGCTACAAAGCGCTTTGCGATGTCCCGAAGCTATGAATTGCGCAAGGCAAGGGCAAGTCTTCCTTTCTTTGATAACGTAAGAGAGACAATAGACTTATCACAGTTCGATATTGCAAATCACCCTTCATAGAACATAGAACTTACATACAGAAGGAGACCATTCGGCCCATCGAGTCTGCACTGACCCACTTAAGCCCTTTTTTTTGGGTCACCTACAAGGCTGAACTCAGGATGGGCGAAGATATATTTGTGTTTAAACTGGCTCGCAATTTAAAACAAAGTTGAGAGTTAAATATGCTTTCATATTTTTGTTTCATGGTTTTGTATTTATTAAAAAACATTTCATAAAACTATTTTTCAAAGAATGCTTTCATATGAGATCACAAGCAAGTGGGTCACTCTTCCTTGCAGAAGGTTGACTTTGTGACCTTACAATGATTAGTGGAAGGTCATATTTCAGTCCAAGAGGATGCCACACAATGGACTTTTCAAAATAAACATACAATGTAATAACTAGTGTGATCAGATTCATTTAAAAATGTTTGTCAAATAACACCCTATTCCAGTCCATAATTTTTGTTGGAATTGGTTATATATTTGAAAAGGAAAAAATGAAGGGCAATGAGGAAAGGATAGGACATGTGTAGGAGTGGGGTTGCACAAAATGGGCAGTTCTTTCAAAGAACCAGCACAGACATGATGGGCCAAGTTGCTTCTTTCTGTGCTGCAAGTTTGATTCTATGATTTTCGAATGCTCGAGGCTAAATTAAAAACGACATCAATTACTCTCACTCGTTCCTAAAGAGTGCAAAACTCCTTCCTTTCCCTTAGCTTTCCCTTCCCCTGGTAATTTGCAGGAAATGATCTATAATCAAAAAAAAACTCAAGCTCATCATCTGCAAAACCATGACTTGGGGGATTGTCCCATTCTTTCAAACTTGGCCGCCCTGTTTTATGAACCTTCACCCATCCTCCAGCTTTCGCAACACAACAAGAACACACTGAACACTCCACCACACACACACCAGTAGAGCTACAGAGAATGGAAATCTACTGGTTTGTCATCATTGTGAGCTTCAGTTGATGATTTACAACACACACTGCTACATTACTTACTTTACTGATATGGAGAATTCTCCAGGCGAACTCTCACTCTCTCGTAATAGAAAAGCTCCGGCATATCCTTGTTTCAGGAGTAATTCTTCAGCTGATGTCCTGGAGATTCTGCCGATATACCAGCTGATCAATTAAAAAAGAACACAAGAATGTTAAAATCAGTTTCAAACGGGAGTATTATCGGCTCCTGCGTAATGCACTCGATCGCGCGTCAAGGTAAAGGAGTCATTGGCTCAGATGGATAACCTCCAAGTCAGAATGTTTATGGGTCAAGTCACACCCCGGAGATCTCATCCCGTCATCTTTGCTGACACTTCAGTGCAGTGCTGCACTGTCAGACGTGCATTGGAAGAGGTGCTGTCTTTCAGATGAGCCATTGAATAGAGGCCCTGTCTGTCATAATATGCAGACACACATATAATGATATACAGACAAGGCGCTAATGGACACAGAGAACAGGACATGACCAATAAGCAGGCAGGACACTCAGGGGTGGGATCTGACTATAAAAGACACGAGGCACTCACACTCCGCCTCTTTCCACTGATGAACATCTAGAGAGTCAGCCAAGGGTGTTGTTACAATCTCACACTTCCACCATGTGGCTGAGAGCTAGTCTGGTTCAGTCAGACAGAGTAACCACACTTAAGTTAGCAGAGAGTCGAACTATGCTAACTGTGCTATTAGTTCAATAAACCTGATTGAACTAACTTCAAGGTCTGGAGTATCTTTCTGATCTAAGCTGTATCCAGTTGCAGCCAGTGTTAGACCAGTGTACCTAACACGACACTGTCTGTCCTCTTGGGTGGATAAGCTATCCACAACCTTGAAGAACAACGGGTATTCTCCCAGGTGCTTTGTCTGATATATATGAAAATGAAAATGAAAATTGCTTATTGTCACGAGTAGGCTTCAATGAAGTTACTGTGAAAAGCCCCTAGTCGCCACATTCCGGCGCCTGTCCGGGGAGGCTGGTACGGGAATCGAACCGTGCTGCTGGCCTGCTTGGTTTACTTTAAAAGACAGCGATTTAGCTGAGTGAGCTAAATCAGCCCCAATGTGCTGATATTCCCCAATGTGCATCACTAAAACACCATGTTTGATCATTATCTAATTGCAGTTCTTGGGATCTTGCATAATTTAGCTGCTGCATTCCCAAAATTGCAATCATGACTACCCTTCAAAAAAAAATCTTTATTGGCTGGAAAATGTTTTGAGATGTACTGATGTCATGAAAGGCGCTATATAAAAGCAACATCTTCCTTTTGCTCTTTTTCATTCCCTTTCATTTTACGAAAGCAATATCATCAAACCTACACACGTAGCAATTTGCAAAGTATAGTTGAGAATTTCTGTTTTCTACAGCTTTATGTAGACAGATCACAAAACAATGTTTTCATATTGATTAATTAACATTGTTTATGAACAGATTTGTGTAAGTATTAGCGCAAAAATATTTCCAAATGAGCAAAACACACCAATTATTTTGGCATGTTCCATCATGGGTAACTTTCCACTGCTTTATTTAAAAGATTTTTCTGAAGAGTTCCCAGTTGCGAGGTTAAGTTGAATGATATATGGACCGGAACTCTCTGGCTGTTGGGATTCTCCGATCCAGCCGGAAGTACACCCCTACCCACAGGTTTCCCAGCGGCGTGTGGTGGCTTCAATGGGAAATTCCATTGACAGCAGCGGGAATAGAGAATCCCGCCACAGCGAACAGCGTTCAGCTTCTGTCGCGAGAAACGTGGGGAGGATCCAGTCCTTGACTTTCCAAACCCAGAAAGCGGAGACCGACGCAGACACAGGGTGAATGTGCAAACTCCACACGGACAGTGACCTGGGGCCGGGATTGAACCCGGGTCCTCGGCGCCGTGAGGCAGCAGTGCTAACCCACTGCGCCACCGTACCGCCTGAGGGAGGGGGGGAATGCTTTCTGAGATGTGATCTTGTACTTCAAACTCCATCCTGGATAAAACGTAATGCTGATGGTTATTCAATGCCTGATGGTGAAATGTTACTTATTCAGTTGGGCTATTGCTGTACTGAGAAAAAGACTTCCGGGGTTGACAGAAGTGTTCAAACTCATAGTCACAAATGAACGGCTGTAATGCTTTCACAGTCTCTGTATCTTCTGAGATACATTTTTAAATATGCACAACTAATAAATTTGTCACCAGTGTCATTTCCATTTAACTCTCCAGTTTTGACTGGTCAAGTGGAATCTTTTTTTCATTTAAAAGATTTTTAAAAATTCATTCTCGGGATATGGACGTCACTGGCTAGGCCAGAGCTTATTGCCCGTCACCAATTGGCCTTGAGAAGGGACTGGTCAGCTACCCTCTCGAGCCGCTACAGTTCGTAATGGTACATCCATGGTGCTGCTGGGAGGGAGTTCTAGGATTATGTCCCCGCGATGGTGGACAAGTGCCGACATCGTTTCAAGGCCGGACAATGTGCGACTTAAGAGGGGAACATGCACATGGTGGTGTCCTCATCCATTTTCTTATGTGTCCTTTTAGGTGGTAGAGCTTGCAAGTTTTGAGAGAGGCCATTGAAGCAGACAGTATAAATGAGTTCAGGAAACATTTTGATGGTTCCGGAGATAAATTGGGTCGAGGGTTTACAGCGAGAGAGATTATGATTAGTGTAGACTGCAGGGACTGAGATGTTCATCTGAAAATTGCCTTCATCTGCACTAAAAAGAGATTGGGGGAAGATTTCCTCTCTGTGCCACGTGAAGCGAATTGAAGTGTAAAATTGAGAAGTGAAAACACCTTTATGATTTGGCTGCAAATCGCAAACAAGAGGATATTTTCCACTCTCATGTTCTTCTCTTTTCAAGTTTATAATCACAAAGGCTGTGGATTCAACCACTACTTGACCATGTAATACACGTGATCCATGTAGTACAAGGGTCTGGAACACACAGGGTTATGTGGCACTGAGTATGGTACTGTTCACAAAGTGATATTAGAAGTCACATTGCCCAGACCCAGGAGTTAATATGGTGCTGATAGCTCCTAATTTGCATCTTTTATTGTACATGTGTAAATAGTTCTACTTATTAATAAATACTTACAGTTGACCCACTGAAAACAATGGAGACTTCTATTAGGGACACTGCTCTGTAACTAACACCCTCCCAACATGGTGGCAAAACCCACAACTTGGCTAAAATGCTGAAATAAACGGAAATGCTGGAAGATTAAAAAAAGTTCAACATAACTTCCAGACCAGAAAGAAGCTCCCAAAAGAAGCAGAGGACACAAAGAAATAATCACCGGAAAATGTACCAGAGAAGAGACTTAGAAGCTAAAAGCAGAGATTAAAACTTCCTCACTGCAGCAGAACACTCCGCTGAATCTCCAAGGAAGTCCTGCTTCAGAGTGCACAGAACCTGCAAGGGTGAGCTAAATCCTTTAACATTCCAGGCTGCTGCAAGTCGTGAGAACCCTTCAACTAATTCAGTGTCCGAAGCGTCTGATGAAAGAAACCCACCACTAAGACGTATCCCTAAGTCTAAGCCTCAACATGTGGCCAAGCATCAGAGAGAGAAAATTGCACACAATATCTCAGAAACCTCGCAAATGTCCAGCTCAGAAAAAACAACAAACATAAGCTCAAATTTGATCACCTTGTCACTCAGCAAGGTAAACTGCTGAATGAAAGAAGTCAGCAGGCAGCCATTCAAGGAACGATCATTAAAGAACATTTTTTCCAAGTTGTACACCATTGCCACTTTGCAGAGACCGGCAAACACGGGAAAACCCCTTTTTCTACGGGTTATCAGCAACGCCATTTTGAAATCCAGGAAAAGTTCCAGAGAAAGTTTAGAAAAAACACTGAAGGCAGAGCAAGAAATTGCTTTCCAGCAAAATTCTGCAATAAAAAACTCCTAAATGACCCAAACGTCTTGTTTTCATACAGAGTTAAAAAATTAATATTTTAATCCTCAACTTCTGGGACGTACAGACCTTCGAAAAGAAGGAGTAGAAAACGGCACGTAAAGTTATGAAAGGATAAAGACATTGATGAGACCATCAATTCACGCGACACGTGGTTAGAAGTGAACAGTGGTTTTAATCGTCTTACAACAGAGCCTGCCTGTGACGAGATGAACTCCAGATGAACTGGCAGGCAGGCTCTCAGCATCAACCTTTATACATCCGGTTAAGGGGAGGAGCCATGGGCGGAGCCAAGGGTGGAGCCCAGTACAAGCTCCTCATCTCCCCCTATGGGTAGAGCCACGCAACTACACGTGATCCAATACAATATACAGGCTCAACACATGTTGTACAATACAGTGTGGATTATTAGTATTTATAATTCACCACAGACATCACCCAAGTGAATCACACAAGGCCATCAGAAAGGCAAAGAACTTTTTAGAAGTTCCAGGAATATATATTTTTGTGAAGCCCAATATATTACCCAAAGTGCAACAGCAGGTGGCAGTGTTGGGAGCAGTTGGCTGTGAATGACAAAGAGCTATCTGGTGAAAGGGCGGTGATTAGCACTGCTACCTCACAGTGCTGAGGACCTGGGTTCGATCCCGGCCCCAGGTCACTGTCCGTGCAGAGTCTGCACATTCTCCCAGTGTCTGCATGGGTCTCACCCCCACGATCCAAAGATGCATCGGGTAGGTGGATTGGCCATGCTAAATTGCCCTTAATAGGAAAAAATAATAATTGGATAATTTAAATTTATAAAGAAAAATAAGTTATCTGATGAAAACCAAAATAACCGACCCCTGCAGAGGGGCAATGAGATAAGGTACGAAAATGTTTATATCAAAGCAAAACTGGGAGATTTGAAATGCAAGATTCAAGCTGAGTATATACCACTGAAAATGCACAACAAACTAAAGATTCAATGATCTAAACAAACAAATTTCAGAGATGTCACCAGGAGGAAATAACAACCCTCAATTCGACGATTGACTGAAGTTAAGAAAACTCCACCAGCTGTACTGCCAGGCACAAAAGCAGACAGAAAAGGTCCTCAAATAAGTTGCCATCTTGAAAGACTCTTTGAAGAATCAATACATGCCCCTGAAAAACAAGAGCTAAAGGAGACCTCGAGAGCTAATTCAGAAAAAGCTGCATTAGAGCTCTCAGTATTGTGTCTAAGCAATGCACTGAAGTGCAGAGTGAGAAGACAAGAGCTGAACAAGAAAATAAACAGTTGAAAGAACAGCTAATTGTTCTTCAAGTATCAGATTCAAAGACAGTGCATCACCCTTCAGCAACATGACAGAATAAAGACCTACTTGAGCTGCAGAATGGCAGAACAGCAGAGAAAGCTCAATGAGATTCTAGCAAACTACAAGAAAACGCAAGCGAAGGGCGGGGTTCTCCGGTTCCCCAGCTGCATGTTTCTTGGCTGCGTGTCGTTCACTCCTGGCAGGATTCTATTTTCTTGCCACTTGTAAATGGGATTTCCCATTGTAACCAGCGCACGCCGCTGCCAGACCTACTGGCGGGGGTGCGATCCTGGTGGGAAAAGTGAATCGCAACGACTGGAGAATATCAGCCAAAGTAATTGAGTTTTGCAACAAAATGAAAACCCTGTTGAAGAACTGCCCCAAGAATTGGGGCAGCACAGTGGTTAGCACTTCTGCCTCACAGCGCCAGGGACCCGGGTTCAATGCCAACCTTGGGTGACTGTGTGGAGTTGGCACATTCTCCCTGCACCTGTGTGGGTTTCTTCCGGGTGCTCCGGTTTCCTCCCACAGTCCAAAGTTGTGCAGGTTAGGTGGATTGGCCATGATAAACTGTCCCCTCCATGAATAACTTTAGCCAGAACGGGAATTGAACCCACACTGTTATTGTTGCTTCGCATCATGGACCAGCCTCCAGCCAACTGAGCTGAACATCATGAGAATTGCCTGAGACAGGCAAAGGAATTGTTGAAGAATCAAAATCATTGCTTGAATACAGAATAATGACCAAAACCGATTAAATTGTTGAATTCTGATCTAACCTGAACAACATGATGGGCAAGATGCGTAACATGGAATGGTAAATCCAGACTTTATAAGCAAATAAGGAGAATCCTAAGAAACCTAGTGAGGATCTAACAAATGAACTGAAAGAGTCTAAGGAGCAGTCAGTAACCAGGCAAGCAAGACTCCCAACAGAATTGAACGCCCAGATGAAGTTGTCAAACTTTTATGAGTTCCGCAGATAACTCAAGACAACTCAACTTAACAGAGTAGTTGCCGACCGGAATGAAGAGACGACATTAGCTCAAGAAACAAATGGAAAAGCAGAAAATAATAAAATATTTGGCTGAAATTGAGAAACAGGTGCGAACAAAGGTTAGATTGTTAAAACATCAGCATCCACATACATCGCAATGCCCCACACAATGAATGAAGAGAAGGAAATGCCAAGGAGACGAATACATTGTTGGTCCAACTGCAAGAAACAGGTTGGAGCAGCAGCAACCATTGATCTACGCAAAAGCCAAACCCACCAAATGCAGATCAACACGAAGAAATGGAAAAGACTAAAACCTACCCGAATGACAGTCCAACCTCCAAGGAAGGACCAGAAGCAAGAAAGCCTATCATTCCTCTGACAGAACGGCAAACGGATTATGGAGGAGTTATAAGGTCTCCAGGCTGCCTGAACCTATAAATTCAAGGACTTGAAGTGGGGAGATGGGATAGCGAGATTGTTCTAATAATCCTAATATAGACATAATAATGTAGTCACAGCAATAATGTGGTAACAACTATGTAAATGCATGAGACTGAAACGATGTAAGACATGAAGTAAACTGGTGTAACTCCACATACATTGGATAAAGACATGGGGAGGGGTCTGGCAAAGGTTAATGTGGGACTGCATACAGTAATGTCCACAAAGTGATGTCAGAAAGTACATGACCCAGCCTCAGGAGGTGAGTATGGCGCTGAGTGGAGACAGGTCAAGGCCTAAGCATGAAAGTAACTCCGTGTCTGAACCCTTTACTGTACATGTGTAATTAGTTCTACTATTAGATTTAATAATGACCTACAGTAAACCTACTGAAGACTATGAAGACTTTTTTTTTAAAAACTCTGTTCTGTAGCCAACACCCTTCCAGCAATCCAGTGCAGCATGAGAGAATGCTGCATTAAATCAAGGCTCAGTCTACCAGTTAGAATCATAGAATTTACAGTGCAGAAGGCGGCCATTCGGCCCATCGAGTCTGCACCGGCTCCTAGAAAGAGCACCCTACCCAAGGTTAACACCTCCACCCTATCCCCATAACCCAGTAACCCCACCCAACACTAAGGGCAATTTTGGACACTAAGGGCAATTTATCATGGCCAATCCACCTAACCTGCACATCTTTGGACTGTGGGAGGAAACCGGAGGACCCGGGGGAAACCCACGCACACACGGGGAGGATGTGCAGACTCCACACAGACAGTGACCGAAGCCGGAATCGAACCTGGGACCCTGGAGCTGTGAAGCGATTGTGCTATCCACAATGCTACCATGCTGCCCAAGTTAGTTTTAATAATGGCCTACAATAAACCTACTGAAGACTATGAAGTCTTTTTTTTTTAAACTCTGTTCTGTAGCCAACACCCTTCCAACAATCCAGTGCAGCATGACAGAATGCTGCATTAAATCTAGGCTCAGTCTACCAGTTCAGAGGAAAGAAGATCTCCTAGTTCTCCACAATGTCCAACTTTCAAACAATGACAGTGCAACAAGGCAAGGTACTTCTTCTTGCCATCGAAGTACCTTCCTTATTTATCCATCAATAGGATTTTGCCCTTTCAGTGCTGGGGTACCAATCCACAGCTGGTACCCGACCTCTGGTTCATTGAGCATTCAATCCTTCTCGAGCAGATTATCCAACCACGTAAACTATCGCAGCATCAAGCATTCCTGTTGAAATATTCTTCACGCAGCACAGTGAAACCGATAGAAAAATCCAGACTGTGGCTTCTGCATAGAACAGAATCCCACTTTACCGTCCTCATATTTATGCAGGTCAGTGAGGCTCTCAATAGGTAGATGTTGAAGGACCAGAGAATACTCACTCATGTGGTTTCACTTTAATGTAATTCTTGGGAATAAAGCCTTCTTGCCCATGTAATTCAGCTTTATACCAGTTGGGATCATCCTCCATGTTAAGCACCTGAAAGAAAGATGTTAATGTTATTGTGGAAATTCACTGAAGAATGGTATGGTCCGTGCATCAACCACCTCTCTGTGGCAAAGCCTACCGTCCTTCCAACATTCCATGCCTTCACTCTCTGTGATGGTTTTAGACTGAAGGACCTTTGTTACTGACTCCACAACTGTTTTTTGTACCAATTATATTAAAATATCTATAAAAACCCTTCACTGCTAAATCTCTTTCAATGTATGTTTCCTATCACTGGTGAACTTCCACACAACACTCTGACCTCAATGTTCTTTCTATATTGGAAAATGTACACTATCCTTTTAAACCTACTGAAGACTATGAAGTCTTTTTTTTTAAAACTCTGTTCTGTAGCCAACACCCTTCCAACAATCCAGTGCAGCATGACAGAATGCTGCACATGATGCTCTGGTTCTACAACCTGTTTAACTAATCAATGCTTTGTACATATTTCTGATTAGCCTTTACTCTTGTACTCTGCACGCACTTTAAATATTCACAATTTTGGTTAGCACTTTTGAATGGCTTTGTCAGAGACGCGTCACATCCACTCCTTAGATTGTGAAATAAAAACAGAAAATGATGGAAATATTCGGTAGGTCTGGCAGCATCTATGGAGATATGAGCAGATTAACTGTTCAGACCAAAGACCTTTACACATCAAAGCTGTGAGCGCTTCCAGCATTTTCCACTTTTATTTCAGATTTCCAGTATTCCCAGTATTTTGCCTTCAGATTGTGTCCTCATTTTTCTCCCAAGCGGTGGTTAAATGTGAGGCAACGCGTTAAATGATCTTTACCACCCGTTTCACTAACATTTCACAAATCTATTTATCTTACAGAAATGGTGTGCATTTCTGATCACTGTTTTGCCAAACCCTCTGTTTCCTGGTTGGAAAATGGTTAGACTTGTCAAAGAGTTCGGTTACCCTCTGGCAAGTTGAACTTCCCCACAATTGATGGCAGACTCACACGTCTGTCATTTCCTGTTTTTCTTGTCCATTCTTCTTGAACAATGACATGTGATGCTGTAATTTTCCAATCTGACAGCACAACCCCTAAAACGAGAGAGCTGTTAAATATTGTGATTACCGCACCTAAAACTGCCTCACCGATTTATTTTAACATTCTGGGGTGAAAGCCAACAAGTCCTGGAGATTTGTCTAACTTAAGTCCCATTACTTTCTCCATTACCAAGTTAAATAAGCCCCTCCCCTTGACTTATTTTTAGCTTCCATTGTACAGTTGTCACTTTGCCCTCTTGCTCAAAAGTGGAGGCAAATGCAATAATGCATGTAACAAGTCTGCCATTTTGTGAATCTTCTAACTTTCATTCAAACTTCCATTCACGGACAGTCGTATTCATAACCATTCCAAAACATTATGGCACGATTGTGGCACACATTGCAGGAAACCAATCTGTCACGTTGTTGCTATCTTATTGTGCCCAATAAATTCTCCAGCCACAGTTGCAATAATATATATCTATCGGCGGCACTGTAGCACAGTGGTTAGCACTGTTGCTTCAAAGTGCCACCGTTCAATTCCCGGCTTGGGTCACTGTCTGTGTGGAGTCTGCACGTTCTCCCAGTGTCTGCGTGGGTTTCCTCCGAGTGTTCCGGTTTCCTCCCACAAGTTCCGAAAGACGTGCTGTCAAGTAATTTGGAAATTCTGAATTCTCCCTCAGTGTACCCGAACAGGCGCAGGAATGTGGCGACTAGGGGCTTTTCACAGTAACTTCATTGCAGTGCTAATGCAAGCCAACTTGTGACAAGAAAAAGATTATTATGTCAAGCTCCTCAGTATTGTGAGGTGTACCTGTGCTGTTAGCTTACATCAGAAGGTCTTAGTGCCAGAAAGCAAACATCTCACCCGAGTGCTTTTCCTTTCAGCAAGTGTATGGCCATGTCTTATACTATCAGAATCCATCACTTCAGCTCATCACTTCCTCAGTGGGAGGAGTAAGTGTGATGGTTGGCTGCTGGCGTTGATGCATAGTCCTCAAGAAGCAGGAGGCCTGTACCTCGTTGTGCAGTTTCCAGAAAAAGTGCTGCAACTTGCTGCCGCTGCACATGATGCTCTGGTTCTACAACCTGTTTAGCAAATTTCTTCAAAGGAATGGCTGGGTAGGATGGATGTGGCTTCTGAAGCCCCTTATCCTTTGTGTCAATTTTTGTTATTTCCCAGCAGTGTTCACCTCACATTTCCTGTGATCCATAAGACCATAAGACATAGGAGCAGAAGTAGGCCATTCAGCCCATCGAGTCTGCTGCATCATTTAATGAGGTCGTGACTGATCTGATGTGATGATCCTTAACTCCACTTTCCTGCCTTATCCCCATAATATTTGATCCCCTGACTGTTTAAAAATCTATCTATTTCAACCTTGAAAATACCCAACAACCCAGCCTCTGCAGTAAAGAATTGCACAGATTCACTACCCTCAGAGACAGGGCGCGATTCTCCGCCCCCCACGCCGGGTGGGAGAATAGCGGGAGGGCCTCCCGACATTTTTCATGCCCTCCCGCTATTCTCCTCCCCCCCCCCCCCCCACGCCACGAATTGCCGCTCACCGTTTTTTACGACGAGCGGTGATTTTCCGAGGCCGATGGGCCGAGCGGCCGGGCCTTTGCGCCCGTTTCAACACGGCAGCAAACACACCTGCTTGCTGCCATCGTAAAACGGGTGCCAGATGCCCGTTTGGGGCATCTGGGGGCCCGATTGGCACGGCCGTACCACGTCCGTAACAGACGCACTATTTTCCCTCCGCCGCCCTGCAAGATCAAGCCGCCACGTCTTGCGGGGCGGCTGAGGGAAAAGACACCAACCACGCATGCGCGGTCGGCCACGTCAGCCGGCGTGACGCTTGGCGTGCGGCCTTGACGACCGTCGTCAAGGCCGCGCCGCCGTGACGCACGGGGCCGCGCTCCTAGCCCCGCCCGGGGGGAGAATCGGCCCCGGAAGTGGGCGTGAAGGCTGCCGTGGGTCACGGCCTGTCCCACGGCAGCCTTTACGATTCTCCGCATTTGCGGAGAATCTCGCCCAAGAAATTCCTCTTCATCTTTGTCTTGTATGGGTGACGCCTTACCCTGAGATTATGCCCTCTGGCCCTAGACTCTCGCACAAGGGGAAATAACCTCTCAGTATCTACCCTGTCAAACTCCCTGAGAATCCTCAATAAGGTCACCTCTCATTTTTCTAAACTCCAATGAGTACAGGCCCAACCTATCCTACCTATTGTCATAAGAAAATCCCTCCATACTTAGGATCAACCTAGTGAACCTTCTCTTGGCTGCATCCAATGCCAATATATCTTTCCTACAATAAGGGGATAAAACTGTTCACAGTACCCCATGTGGGAACAGACATTGGGAATCAATGGGGTAACTGATAGAGCCAAAGGCTCTCTCACACGGATCCCCTGCAAGTTACATAGAACTACAAAGTACTGAAAGGACAGAAATAGCCCAACTGGTCCATGCCTGTGTTTATGCCTCGCACAGGCCTCCTCCCAGCTTACTTCATCTCAGCTTAGTTGCATATCCTTCTAATGCCCTCTTCCTCATCTTTATCTAACTGCCCATTTAAAGCATCAATGTTATTTGCCTCAACTAGTCTATGTTGTAGAGTGGTCTTCATTCGAACCATTCTCTGCATTAAAAAAGTTTCTCAGGTCAAAACAAAATTGAATTGAACTCTTGAATTTGAGCTCAAAATATCTATGACTCCACTTGAGGCATCAGAGTAATGGGACTTGCACTCAAGGCCTCGAAGTGGGAGAACTATGTTACAAATGGTCCTGGTAAGGTTAGTCTCTCCATGATGCTGTACAATTCTATTATCAAATATCACTGAACATGTGAGGTTAGTGGGGTTCCACTGACATTGCTTTATCAATTGGAAAGTGTGGGGCTCACATTTAAATTACAGCATGAGACACTGATTAGACTTTGTTGGTAGGCCTCAGGCTTGAACTCAATAGCTGAAGAGGGATTGAAGCTGCCTCCAAACTCCAACCCAAATCCAAGCCCCCACACCCCCCAACCATGAGGTTGGTGGAGGGTGGAAGGAGGAGGGGCCAGTGTGGAAGAGGGTGGGTATAGTGTTGAAGGAGTTTTGAGGGGGGGGGGGCAGAAGGAGGGGGGGAGGGGGAGGGTGGAAGGAGACAGGGTAGGTGGAAGGAGGAGGGGAAGTATGTAAGGAGGCATGGGTGAACGTGGGTGAATGGAGGATAGGAGAGGATGGAAGCAGGTGAGTGTGAGGGTGGAGGAGGAGGAGAAGGATTGAAGGAAAGAAAAGGGTTCCATGATGGAAGGAGGCTTATTTCTCATCTTTGGTCCCATGGACAAACAATACTCCCTCTGAGAATCTACCCCTTCACAATATGCGATAGATACACTGGACAAATTCCACATCATCTGAATTATTAAAAGCAAATTACTGCGGATGCTGGAATCTGAAACAAAAGAGAAAATGCGGGAAAATCTCAGCAGGTCTGGCAGCACCTGCAGGGAGAGAAAAGAGCTAAAGTTTTGAGTCCGATGACTCTTTGTCAAAGCTTTGACAAAGAGTCATCGGACTCGAAACGTTAGCTCTTTTACTGGACAATATTTGCGAAAAGAAAATTGCTGTTTGGATTTTTTTTTTAAAAATCATTATAACCCCCCAATATCTGGGCTTCCCCATAAGCAAAATGAGCATGTGGCATGGTTCTGAGCCCTCGCTAACATCTTCCAGGGAAAATAACAAAAATTTTTACCCCGTTATTCTAATAAGGGTGCGTATCGTCATTATTTTACCTCATGATTCCCTTGAAATCACTCATCTCCCTACCCACCAGCCACTGACACACTTGCACCTTGAGGTGAAAGGGCAGGAGGGTCCCTTATCGGGGCAGCACGGTGGCACAGTGGTTAGCACTGCTGCCTCACGGCGCCGAGGCCCCAGGTTCGATCCCGGCTCTGGGTCACTATCCGTGTGGCGTTTGCACATTCTCCCCGTGTTTGCGTGGGTTTCGTCCCCACAACCCAAAGATGTGCAGGGGAGGTGGATTGGCCATGCCAAATTGCCCCTTAATTGGAAAAAATGAATTGGGTGCTCTAAATTTATATTTTAAAAAAAGAAGGGTCCCTTATTCCAAGGCAGTCTCATTTCGTGCAGCAAAAATGACAGGTTTTTGGGAAGCTTTGATTTGAACTCTGACCTCTGATTCGGAGTCTAAGGTGGGTGGTAAATTAGAGCATGCCAGTCTGGGCCCGATCGAGGTCCCAGAGACTGATCTGTGCAACAGGTAAGGAAGGCCTAAGGCCTGATTGGAATTCTAACCTGATACAGATCGTCAATTCCCTTGTCACCTGGTAATAGGTAGGTACCCTTGCGGTGAAGTCGCAGTCTGGGCATTTGGCAACAGCATGACTGAAATCAAGACTTTTAGTTTTGCAACTGTCTGAAATTCACCGACAGCAGCCGAAAGCAATGAACCACAAAGGTCTATGGCACAATACAGCTGCTACATGAAGAATAAAGTGGAATCTTGTTCGTTGGGGTTACGACAACTGTAGAACCCATTGACTGCAAAGTGTTCTTTGACTAAAATCAAAAACAGGCTGTGCGTTTTTATCTTTGAGTCTGAAATGCCGTTTCTACAGTTCAACATATCAAAAGACATTGCCTTCACACAGCCCGAGCTCAGAGCATTGAATTCTTGTCTCTGAATCAGGCCGAGAGAGCTCTACTCCAGAGATCCGAGCACAAAGTCAAGTCTGACCCTCCCCGAAAGTGTCAGCTTTTGGATGAGATGTTATTCTCAGACTCTGCCAGCACTCTCAGGTAAACGGAAAAGCTCCCATGGTACAGCTTTGGTGAAGAGCAGCACAGTTCCCTTTGATATAATTATAGTCAATATTTACCCATCAGCCAGCATCGTGAAAACAGCTTGTCCAATTAATTACCTCTTTGTTGCTTGTGGGAGCTTGCTGTGCAGAAATTGGCTGTTGCATTTCCGACATTATAGCAGTGACTACGTTTCAAAGTGTTACATTTACTATAATTGCTTTGAGTGGTCCCAAGTTCAGAAAGGTGCTATATAAATGAAATCGCCCCCCCCCCCTTAACCTAATACTGCACTTGCTCTCCGAATGGATACTAACACTCCCAACTACATCGTGAGCCTGCTCGCCAATGTTACCATTAATCAACCTGTGCTACTGCTCAATTAATGCTGATGGTTTGAATGAGGCACCACAGAACAATCAATATCTGGTCACTCTGTGCTGTACCCCAGCGAGGGATCTGTGCCTTAGGAGAGGAGATTGAAGGAGGAAAGTTAGCAAGAGAGAGAGAAATTAATGCTGCTCTGACGTTACTTTTCCATTCAGACAGATGGGTATTTCTGGAATGCCATTTGCCACAAAAATATGGAGTCACTGCCTGCAAGTGATTGCCTGCTACATTGCGTTATGTCAATCGTTTCTGTCCATGGACTTGTTTGTAACACACTTGTGTGATCCTTTGCCTTAATTTCAAGACTTATTTTGAAAATTATATTCTGAACCCAAATACCAGCTAGGTCAAACTGATGACAATAACTACAGGCATAAAAGCCTATCTATTACAGTCTTAATTTTTAGGCTACAAATTAACTGCCTTCCTGATTCTCCAGTACCACACTCCCACCACCCAGACACTCTTGTTTTCATCCAAATTTCTGCTGCCTGCATCCTACACATGGCAAACCCTATTCACCCATCATCCATACCCTCATTGATCTACCTTTGACTCCCGGTCTGAAAACACCTGGATTTTAAAGTTCTCACCCTTGTTTTCAAATCCCTCATTGGCCTCACCACTCCCTAACTCTGTAAATTCCTCAGCTGTAAAACCCTCCAGCCTGTGCTTGTCCACTTCTGGCTTCTTTCATCTCTCTGTTTCTCAGCTGCTGTAACCCATAACCCTGAACTTCTCTCCTCTCCTCTCTTTCTCTCATACACATTAAAACACTCTTAAAACCTACCGCTTACCCCATGTCCTAATACCTTTGGTGTTAAATGCTATTTGCTAACACTCAAAGTTGTTGTGAGTGATTACACGGCAGGGGATGGCAGGTAATGTCTTGGGTGAGATGCCACCCCAATTCACACAGTACAGGAAAGTCTCTTCTGTCGTTCATTCCCTCCTTATTGTGCATTGCAGCAGTGCCTACACTTCAAAAGTACTTCATTGGCTGCAAAGCACTTTTGAGATGTTAGGTGGTTGCGAAAAATGCTGTAAAAATGCGAGTTTTTCTTTTTCTGATCTCAATGTAATCGACCCCAACCTTTACAAGGCCCTTAACTGAGAGCCGCCGATACTTCCCCAAACCCCTGAGAGTTAAAATGGCGGCGGGCAGACGAGAAGCATGAACATGGAGATAAGGACACTGTCCTAATTTTAACCATCATTCTCTGCTCGCGTCAGCTCATTGGGCGCCAAAGGTTTGTGTGGCATTAAAATCAAGGCTTTGTATCATTAAATGGAGATCATGATTTGTCGTCTAAAAATCAGTTCCTGCTTTTTTAAAAATTGTGCAACACTAAAAGTAACATTTGCAGTTTTCAAAATAATGTTAAGGGGCAACGGGTGTGATAGAGCTGAGACCAGAACAAACTAATGAATAGGTACATCCCGAACAAAACTGCTATCACTAATATCTGATGTTCTCCTGAGATTACTGGTGAACTAATTGACTTTTGATATGCATTACTGTACAAGCTTCAATGCAAATCTCCTGTCGGAATCTGTGATGGATGCATTTGCAAGGATGTGCCTGCTCTCATTTAAAAACAATATGCTGAACTCTTAGCTATGATAAGCTCAATCAGAGGTAATCAGTCTCAAATATTGCACGGTATTATTTTATTTGGGATAGTTTAATTTTCGGAAAGAATTAAGCAAGACACTCAGTACACATTTCAAATTGAGCAAACAAAAAAATAAAGTTTTTGTTTAATATTCATGATCCAACTGGCAGGCACATGATTGCAGCAGACGAATATATGAATTAGAGGCAGGGGTAGGCCATTCAGCCCATCAAGCCTGCTCCACCATTAAATAAGAACAGCGCTTTCTAAAGTCAAATTGTGTGAAACAAGATTGCTATTATCTTGACAGCCGAGACTTAATTGGATAACTGTTTGGAGGAAAAAAATAACTTAATGGGAATCATTTCTTGCAAGAACAGTTTAATTCCAAGTTAAACACCCAGTGGATTTTACCTGTGAACTATTTGATCTGGGTGTCACAAACGTGCTGGTTTCCTTTTGAAAATAATATATTCACAAAGTCTCCAGTGCAATTATAGTACAGAATCTGATAAATGTGAAGGACAATCCATGAATTCACACTCCAACTTTTCAGGTGCAAGGGCTGGAAGTTAAGTCACGGCTGTACAGAGCTGGTGGGGGTGTCTGGAACCTCAGGGCTGATGTCAGGAAACATTTCTTCACAAAAGGGTCGCGGGAACCTGAAATTTCCTCCTGCAAAAAGCTGGGGGGGGGAGGGGGGTGGGGGGGGCAGTATTGGACAAGGGTGCTAAGGGTTTCAGAACCAGGGGACAGCAGATGGAGTTAAGGTAAGGTCAGAGTTTAGGAATCCTGCGGTGAGCAACTCAGCTCCTGACTCCCCAAAGCCTGTCCACCATCTACAAGGCAGAAATCAGGAGTGATGGAATATGCCCCACTTGATGAGTGTGGCTCCAACAACACTCAAGAAACTCCACACCATCCAGGCCAAATCAGCTCACTTGATTGGCACCCTTTCCACAAACATTCCTTCCCTCCAACACTGACGCACAGTGGCAGCCGTGTGCACCACCTAAAGATGCACTGTAGGGAACTCACCAAGGTTCCTTCGACAGCACCTTGCCGACCCATGACCACTACCATCTGCAAAGACAAGAGCAGCAGATACATGGGGACAGCGCCAACTTGAGGATCTCCTCCAACCCACTCACCATCCTGTCTTGGAAATATATGGGCTGTCAAAATCCTGGAACTCCCTCCCTGACAGCACAGTGGGTGCACCTACACCACATGGACTGCAGAGGTTGGAGAAGGCAGCTCACCACCCCTTTCACATGGGGCAATTAGGGATGGGCAACAAATGCTGGCCTAGCAGCCCTTAAAAATGAATTTGTAAAAAACACACGCACACCAGACATAAGATAATGGCAGAAGAGCCTAAGGAGGGCTGATATAAAATAGATCCCATTAAAAATAACCAGAGGAGAAAATCCAAGGGCCGGCTCTGAGGATGAATGAGCTGCTTCAGACTCACCTTGAGAGTTTCCCCCTTGTTGAAACTGAGCTCGTCGGTGGCCGATGCCGCAAAGTTGTACAACGCGACAGCTTCCATGGTGGCTGTGTCCTCCTGCCCCTCCTGGGGGGGGGGGGGGGGAGCCTTAAAGGGGGTTAAGTCCAAGTAACGGTGAGAAACTGCAGATCCCCCACCTCTCTGTGCCTTAAATTGCTGCCTCTCTTTCTTTTGTTCCGTCCTTCCGAGGCTGAGCGGGTGAAGTTTGGATCAGGCTGAGAGTGTTTAGTGTGTGTGGAGGACAGGGTACACACTGCCCGGCTTCTCTCCCAGTGCCTCAGCATCAGTCGAGTCTGAGAAGCATTTCCGTCTGCTGCGTCTCCGAGAGAAGGGGGATTTCTCTCTCTCTCTCTCTTCTATCTTCAAACACAATACCCAAACAGGAAACTCGTGTCACATTATTGCTGAAATATTTACCCAGCGGTAGAATTTTTTTTTTCCCTGAATCCTCTCCTCACTTCTGAGAGCAAGCAAAACTCTTGATTCCCTGTTGTTTAGAAATGCTCCGACTGTTGCCCCATTTGTCTCTCAGCAATGTTCACCTCTCCCCCCCGCCCCCCCCTGACAGCCGTCTACAGGTCCAGGGTACAGATGCCTTCCTCTTTCCCTCCCCCCCTCCCCCCCCCCCCAGTCTTCCTATTCAACCTCAGAGAGAGTGCTGACAGCATATTCAAATCACAACTGCAGTCCAATGTCGTCTCTGCTGACCCAATGCATGTCCATACATGTCAATACATATGTATGTTATCTGTTATATGTAATCTTTATTGTCACAAGTAGGCTTACATTAACGCTGCAATGAAGTTACTGTGAAAAGCCCCTAGTCACCACATTCCGGCTCCTGTTCAGGTACACTGAGGGAGAATTCAGAATGTCCAAATTACATAATGGCACATCTTTCGGGACTTGTGGCAGGAAACCGGAGCACCCGGATGAAACCCACGCAGGCACTGGGAGAACGTGCAGACTCCACACAAACAGTGCTAAGCCAGGAATCCAACCTGGAACCCTGGCGCTGTGAAGCAACAGTTCTAACCACTGTGCTACCGTATATATATACATGTGTGTGTTTGGGCATGTGATATGATGGACATTTATTGGTGACATTAAGGCCCCACCTACTCTCACAGGTTGACATAAATATCCCAAGGTTGCGAATATGATATCAGAAATACTGAAGGCAAGTATTATGCATCTATTACCACTTCCTGCTCCAAGCACACAATACTTTGTACTCTTGCTGGCACTGTAGGGATTGTATCATCAACCCGGCAGTGTATTACATGGTGACATGTCCCAAAGTGAGGCTTTCAAACTCTGGGGTCTAGATGTTAACTACACAGACTACTGAGATATCGCTGTGCAGTCAGGTCCACTTAACATCTCCGAGCACTGCTTCTGTTTTCATCAATGGTCAGATCAAACATTTGAGCATTTGAATTAATCCTTCCCATGTCCACTCCTTGCAGGTTGTACCTAAGCCATTCTCTGCGCACACACACCCGCCCCCCCCCACCCCCCCCCCCCCCCCCCCCCCCCCCCCCCCCCCCCCCCCCCCCCCCCCCCCCCCCCAAAAACAATGCCAGCTCTGATCTTGATCACCGTCAATCCAAAGCCATGGACCCAAAAGTTAACCTCTGTACCGGACAGGTCACGTAACAGAGATGTTAACTGTCATTGCATCATCAACAGATCAGTAAAATTCACCTTCACATTTCAGGGGCTGTACTCAAAGCAAGGGGCAAGCAAAAACGTTTTTTTTTAAAGTTGAAGATGACAACTGTTTAATTTGTACAAGACTGAGAGCTATGTGCACTGAATATATTTAACATCAGACCTGCAAATGCTAACTTCTGTCACATCCTTAATTTGGTCCTTTTGCATGACACATTTCCTTGCCGTTGAGAAGGATTTTTCACAGTCTTTGTATGCTGCAATGAAATGCAAGTACATTTAGCTGTCGAAAATGGTAATGAATGGCCAGGATGTTAATTGTTTGCTATACAGGGATGTTCAGCCTTCATCGCAGAAGCAGTTAAGAGTTGAGCAGTTAAACAGTCGGTTGGTCCTGCCATTAATCAATACTTTACCCCAACTTCACCTGAAACTTCTCCCTAGTAAGGATATTTTGTCCCAGTCAAGTGAACCATTGACAGTACCGAGTCTGTTAAAGGGGCTCCTCATGAATATGATTGCAGTCATCATTAAGGGGGAGCTACTCCATAGTCAAATTAAATTATATTTGGAAGTCGTACTGTGTGGTTTATATTTTCAGTGCGTACAATTTTAGCTTTCTGAACTGATTTACATTCACTCAAGGTGGTCAATCAAGCACAGCTGAGATTGAGGGACCTCCGTGCTTACGAACAACCAGGCCAGAAGAAGCTTATCTGTCACAGCTCCTTAGAAGCTCATTTGCAGAAGTAAACACATTTAATAGCTGCTTATGCAAATTTAAACTTCTCTTACAAAATACATATTACAAAAGCACCTTCAGATTTGGTTTTATGCCTGAGGTATTGAAAATCAGCTTCTAATGTTGCATTTGGAACCTGGCATTATCAGCATGTTGAAATTATTTGACATACATTTTAATGTCCATCATCCATATGTACAATTTTTTGCTGCTCTTCATATATGTCCAAATCAGGAACTATACATGCAGCTGTTACTCTTTATACTGACATTCTCTTGAAGGGGGAGGACAGCAGGTTTAAAAAAACTCTGAAGGGAAATAACTCGTATGTGCTTGCACCCAATTTTTTTCTGTGTCACATGGCCATGTGTTTGAAAAAAAAGTCTGACTTTATTTTCACTTTGCAGCCTTCTGACTCAGATTCAGCTCGACGATTTCAGATGACAATTCTCCCAATTTCTTTTTGGACAACAGGTGGCAGTAATGGTTCCGCTGTTGTCATCTACATTTTCTCCAGACCCATCTTTTACCTTTTGTCTCATTATTATCTCTTTTTGCCTTGCACCGTTATCTTTTTTAATCACTCTCGTCCTGCATGCCATCACACAGTTCTCCTTTTGTTTGTTCTTCTCTCTCCTCTTTCCCCTACCCCTGCACCAGATACATTACAAGCCTATGCCAATTCAGATGAAAAGTCAATTATTTGAACCGTTAACCCTTTTTTTCTCTCTCTCTCTCTTCTCCACAATGGCTGCCTGACCTGCATTTTCTGTTCATAACTTTTTATAATAATAATCTTTATTATTGTCACAAGTAGGCTTACATTAACACTGCAATGAGGTTACTGTGAAAATCCCCTAGTCACCACACTCCGGCGCCTGCTCGGGTACACAGAGGGAGAATTCAGAATGTCCAATTCACCTAACAAGCATGTCTTTTGGGACTTGGAGAAAACCTGAGCACCCGGAGGAAACCCACATAGGCAGTGACTCAAGTGGGAATTGAACCCAGAACATTGGCGCTGCGAAGCAACAGTGCTAAACACTGTGCTATCGTGTCACCCATTTTTAATATCAAGCTTCCATTTGTCGCCTGCTCTCCTCCCAGCATTCTGCAAATCTAGCTGCTGAATTTGATTGCCTTCCTCGCTCAGTAAAAATGAACACTTAATAACTCTGATTTCCTTCTTCTCCAACGTTCAAGAAAGATTTGCGGGTTAGGTGGATTGGCCATGCTAAAGTGCGCCTTAGTGTCCAAAGATGTGCAGGTTAACTGGGGCTACGGGGGTAGAACGAGGCAGTGGGCCTGGGTGGGGCGCTCCTTCAGAGGGTCGGTGCACTCGATGGGCCGAATGGCCTCCTTTTGTGCAGTCGCGGTTTTAAAGTTAGTGATGAAATTGCGAATCGTTTCAGATTCCCTTTCTGTGAACTCATGACTTTGCATAACAAATAGTTGCGGCAGCAACAATGCGACTTAAATCAAGGCAAGAAAGTCACTGGGTTCAATCGTTAAATAAGTTACTGATCTCGGCCGGGTTGGTCAACACTATAATTCACCTCATCACCACCAGCTCGGGAAGAGGAATCATGGTCAAAGCGTCGCACTCTTGGTTGTTGCCTTAAATCGCTGAGTGCCTTTCATTTAACCAGGGTGGACTTCAATAGTAGGAAAGCTAATTCTAACTGACCATCTCCCATCTATTATTACATGTCACATAATGGCACTATATAAATGCAGGTTTTTGCTGTTAAGTAATGAAATGTCACACAAAGAGTTACTGGACAAATTCTGGCACTGAACCACATACGGAGATATTCGGACAGGTGACTAATAACTTGGTTAAAGGGAAAAAGGAAGAGAGACGGATAGAGAGGTTTCGTCATGAACATCACTGCTTAATGCTGAAGTCACAGTCACCAATAGTGGAGAGAAACATTTTGTGGAAAAGAAAATGCATATATAAGGCTTTTCTGTTAAGAGACCTTTGGCATGGGCATTAAAATGGCGACATTGTGGTCACTAAATCCTTAAGGTCCATCCTCTCCTACTTTAGGTAACCTCCCAGGGTCTTTAACAAAGTTAGGGTCCACTATGGCCTCAAACCATGTCAGCTTTTAAGTAAACTGAGTAACAAATCAATCCTGCACCATCAGACTGTACCACAAAAGCAAAATACTGTGAATGCTGGAAATATGAAATAAAATGGAAATAGATGGCAATACCCAGTAGGTCAGGCAGCATCTATGGAGAGATAAACTATTATGCACATTCCTTCATAGTTGTTTGCCTCGTATTTTGTCCCATCAGTGTCTAAGTAATTGAATTTTCTCCATGATTAATATTCTAGTCTCCTTTGCATAGAAAGCATTCCTTATCTGAAAAATATTTACCTGTCTCCATTGGGACGAGTGGGAGCACGTCTGGGCCATAACAACTGCTAATATTATTTTGGTAATCTTTATAGAATTTACACTGCAGAAGGAGGCCATTCGGCCCATCGAGTCTGCACCAGCTCTTTGAAAGATCACCCTACCTAATCCCACAACTCCACCCTATCCCCATAACCCAGTAACCCGACCCAACACTAAGGGCAATTTACCATGGCCTATCCACCTAACCCGCACATCTTTGGACTGTGGGAGGAAACCGGAGCACCCGGAGGAAACCCACGCACACACGGGGAGAACGTGCAGACTCCGCACAGACAGTGACCCAAGCCGGGAATCGAACCTGGGACCCTGGATCTGTGAAGCAATGGTGCTAACCACCATGCTACCGTGCTGCCCTTAGTCGACATTGTTTTAGCAAAGCTATTATTTGCTTCTGTGGATCCAAGGGATTGCATTTCTCCCACTGCCCTGCGGAACCTGCAAACATACTTCACACTAAGCTTTTCCGCTTGGCTTTTTGAATAACCCAGAGTGTGATAAACTGCAGAAAGATCGAATCAGTAATTTTCTCCTTATCGGTTCTGGCTCGGTGGGTAGCACCCACACCGCCAAGTCAGAAAAGTCATGGGTTCAAGTCCCACTGCAGACATTTGAGTGCAGAATTTAGACTGGCACTTCAGTTCTGTACTGTGTGTGCTATATTCTCCGAGGTATTGTCTTTTGAATGAGATGTTAATTGTAGTCCCCGCCTGCCCTCTCATGTGGCACTATTCTGAAGAGGAGCAAGGGAGTTGGCCTGTCAGCAACACTTATCCCTCAACCAACATTGGTAGAACAGATGGTATGGTTAGTACCTCATTGTTGTTTGTGCCACATTGCTGTATATGGAGTGACTGCTGTGTTTCTTACGTGACAGTAGTGACAACACTTCAAAGGTGCTTCATTGGCTGTAAAAGTACTTCTGAAAATCCCACGGTTATGAATATATTAACATACAAATTTGGAGTAGGCCATTCAGCCCCTCAAGCCGTCTTCACCAGTAGATAGGGTCATGGCTGATCTGTTTGCGGTCTCTACTTTCCTCTCTACCCTTTAACTACTTTGTCATCAAAAATTACCTACCTCAGCCTTAAAATTATTCCATGACCCGCTACTCTCTGGAGAAGAAGAATCCCATGGAATAACATCACTCTGAGAGAAGAAAAATGTCCTAATTTCTATCTTAAATGGGAGATTTCTTTATTTTTAAACAGTGTCCCCGAGATCTAGCCTCTCCCATAAAGGGAAACATGCTCCCAGTATCCACCCTGTCAAGCCTCCTCAGGATCTTATACGTTTCAATAAGATCATCTCTCATTCTTCAAAACTCCCAATCTTTCTTATCACACTTCATGCATCGAGAGGTTAAGATTTGGAATGCACTGCTTGATCGGATGTTGGAAGCAGATTTTTTTTTAATGAAGTTAGAGTACCCAATTATTTTTTTCCAATTAAGGGGCAATTTTGCGTGGCCAATCCACCTACCCTGCACATCTATGGGTTGTGGGGGTGAAACCCATGCAAACACGGGGAGAATGTGCAACCTCCACACGGACAGTGACCCAGAGCCGGGATCGAATCTGGAACCTCGGCGCCGTGAGGCAGCAGTGCTACCCACTGCACCACCGTGCTGCCCGTTGGAAACAGATTTGATGGGAGTTTCCAAAGGTAATTGGATAAATACCTGAAGATTTTTTTTAAATTGCGAGGATATGGGACAAATGCGGGTGAGTGGGATTAACGGATTCAAAAGAGCAGGTAATGATCTGATGGGACCAATGGCGCCTTTCTGCGCTGTACTGTTTTATGATTCAACGATTCTTGAAAAGCTGCCGTTGCCTTTCCAGCTACTCAGCCATTTGTGACCATTGTTGAACCTGTATCAAACAATGATGAGAACAGGGTAAAGGGGTACAGAACCACAATGGCCGCTGTTGAAATCTTCACGGACTTATTTTCAGAGAGCAGATTCAATAACGTGCATTTAAAAAAATATATGGCTTCTACATTAGAAATACATTCTTGCTTATTCAGCGCTCCAAAATGTTCTTTCCAGATTCGTTTTCATTCTATAAATACTGTGTCATAGAAAATATTATAATTGAATCTGAATTAGTTGGAGCTTTCAACTGCTGGTGCACTTTTTATTTTGCGAAAGTTTATCAGCTCCTTAAGTCATCTTAAAAGACTGGATTACAATCAGCTAATTATGGTCGCTAGATTTTTGTTCTCAGATTTTCTTTAGTTCACATAACTGTTACGGCGCAGAAAGAGGCCGTTTGGCCCATCGAGTCTGCACTCGCTGCCCATACGAGAACTTTACTTACTTTATTAGCGAGCTGATATGTTTTAGTTCTGGCTCAGTTGCTAGTGCTCTTACCTCTGAGCCTTAAGGTTCTTGGTTGAAGTCCTGCTTGCTCCAGCACTTGAGCACAAACAATAAATCAAGGCTTGCACTCCGGTGGAGCGCTGGGCTGTTGGAGGTGCTGCCATTTTTTGAAGCTATCTGTCCTCCTCAAGGGACTGTTGTAATAAGGACACGGAGAGTCCACACCGAGTAAAATAAAGAAATAAAGAACTTTGATTTATTTACAATAATGGTGTATACATTATTCCTGGTGGATCCTGACCGGGTCTCTTTCTGGTCAGTGCCTTACTGGCCGAACCTTTATACAATGCTAAATGGGGTCCGTCCCCCGACACACACACAGCGGGCGACTTCGTACCCCGCAAGAACCACGGGGAATGATAATCATTCCCACACCGTAAGTCCCACGCGGAATATTGCAGATGTGAAAGATCCCATTGTATTATTTTGAAGAAGAGCAGGGAAGTTATCCCTGAACAATATTTACCTGTCAACCAGCATCACGAATACCGATTATCCAGTCATTATCAGATTTCTGCATATGGGAGGTTATTGAGTACAAATGCTCTGTCGCGTTTCCTACATTGCAAGCAACGACTACGCATCAAAAATACCTTACTGGCTGGAAGAAGCTTTTGAGACATCTGATGATTTTGAAATGTGCTGTATAAGTGCAAGTGTTTTCTTTCTATAATTAAGGTGCAAAACATTGAATTAGATGCTTTAGATTATGGATGCTGACAAAGATATTTCTTTTAACATTAAAATTGAATGAAAACTATAATGGCACTGCTGGTTTTAAATAACCGCTTTGTAATTATTCTCACATTGCCATAATTTGCTCTTATTTATTCTCCCATGCATAATTGAGGATGGGAAAAATTATTAGTTCTATCTGATACTTGTTGGAATGTATTATTAATGGACTATTCACTTCTGTGGCTGTTGAAGATAAGAGCAGTACCTGTTAATGGCAAGTAGATGAATCTGACTTGCTCCAAGCAGAATAGCAGCTCATTAAAGGTTCAGTTGTTTCCATGGCAGCTGGATTTGCAAAGGGTTTGATTGTTTTCCATCCACTGCAGTTCACAAGTCCTTCGTGACTGAGCACCTCATTCGGGCATCTTTTTGCCAATGGTCGTGACATTTGAAATGGACGGAGGTGATCTGGTATGTATTTTCAGAGGTTGTTCAATTTTGGAGCTGTTATACAGCTTGAGATATATCCGACATTTTTTGTATCAAACCATGTAACCTTATCAAACATTGGATTTTAGTGCTTGTTCATTGCCAGGAATATGTTGTGAGTGTTTTATTTGTTCTAAGGCATTCAGAAAAGTTGAGTTTGCAATTTGAAAAAGAGATGGTCTAATGTTTCACCCATTTAAGACATTTGACACTCTATTTACACAATGTACAAAGTGCAAAGCACCATCCCACACGTACCTCTCTGAATCACTATGTACAGTTTCCATTGTGGGTGAAAAGATTGTGGTGAAATTTGTTTTTCTTAAATAACAAGCTTAATTTTCCTAGGAATGATTACTACTCCTACAATCAGAAAATGCAGCGTTTCATCGAAAAGGAACTGTATAACTCAGGACTAATTGCTTTGTGCAGAGGGAGAGATACTTTAATATAAAAGCTAAAGACATGAAGCCACTTGGTGCATGTTGTTTTCATGGCAGTGCACATGGCTGATCGAACTTGGTTCCTTTTCTATGTGGGTATGCAAAGCTATCAATTATTTGACATGCAGAAAGGCTTTTATTTGACTTTTGTTAGCCGTGTCTCATTCAGTAGCTTTCTAGCCTCTGAGCCAGAAGGTTGTGATGGTTCAAGTTCCATTCAAGAGACTTGAGCACAAGGTTCAGTGCAGTCATTTGGGCGGCATGGTGGCACAGTGGTTAGCACGGTTGCCTCGCTGCGCAGGGGACCCGGATCCAATTCTGACCTTGGGTGACTGACTGTGTGAATTGTGCATGTTTTCCCCGTGTCTGTGTGGGTTTCCTCTGGGCACTCCGGTTTCCTCCCTCAGTGCAATGATATGCAGGTTAGGTGGATTGGCCATGCTAAGTTCCCCCTTAGGGTCAAAAAGATATGTAGGTTAGGTGGGTTTACAGGGATAGGGGAGTGAGCCTAGGTAGGGTGCGCTTTCGAAGGGTCGGTGCAGACATGATGGGCCGAATGGCCTCCTTTTGCACTGTAAGGATTCTATGGCGAAAGGAACACTGCACGGTTGGAGTTGTTGTCTTCCAGATGAGATGTTCAACCGAGGTACAAAATGCCAGAGAAGACCTTGAAGATTTTTGGGGAGATTTAGATTTTCCACAGGTTTAACAAAGTAAATATTCTCAAAGTCAGACCAGGACCAATGATGCAAGTTTATCCCTAAATTGCAAGGCACTTGGGAACATTCCTTCTTTTTAAAATGACCACGAGAGAGCAAGTCACTGTTAAAAGGAATTCTCCATTCTGGGGGCTAAGTGTGATGGCGGACGGGAAAGTCGGCGTGATTCGCGCTGAACAGCGGGTCAGATTTTTCCACCCGATTTTCCACTTTCCAGCTCATCGATTATGCATCAACGAAGAGCTCATCAAACCTCATGGCGTCTTGCTGTGTTACTTCAAGCCACAAATCCCAGTGCCACATTCACTTATTGCAGGCCACATGGGGTGTAAAGTTATGCTTCATCATGGCGCCCAAACGGAAAAAAAAGCTCTTCTCGATGGTTCAGCGAGGCATCCCTGTGGATTTTCCTCAGGCTGCCCTGGAAATATACCTTCCCGAGGGGTAGGAGCAGGAGGAATTCCCACCTGACTATGCCAGCTTGGAGAGATCACCACCTGTGGCCAACAGGGAAGGACCACCTTGCAGTGCAGGAAAATAATAAATGATCTGATGCGCTCTACCCAGGGTAAGGGAAATGTCTACTCACTCCAAACTCACAGTCTCAGAAGGGCATCAGGCAGTCTAAGGGTTAGAGTTCACAGGGGTTTCACACACAAGCAGAAGGTGGGATATCAGCATTGAATGTCTGTCAGCCACTTGGAGGTCACCATCTCATGTAAGGTCCTACACAAACGGCATCATAATCCTTTACCGGGGAGGACTCAGCACACCCCACACAAATGCTCATTCAGAGTGCTCACAGTCAATCAATCTATTTTTATGCAAGGCCAGACCTCCCACAACAAATGGGAAAGAACCAAAACTGGGAGGGAGGGGGTGGGAGGTGGGGGTATCTGGGGGCAGGACCTAAACATGCCGGCAAAACCGGGATTCTGCAATTGGGATGCCTTGTTTAAAGGGTGCCCCAATCTGAAAGTTGAATATGTGTGCCCGCCACCCCCCAAACCGACGTCGATTCGCATCCCCCCCCCCCCCCGACAACTCTAAGATCGGGGCACAACTCCCCAAACACAAACATCGCAGCACACCCCCAGAGGCATTGCTACCCCCCTCACATGCATCAAAGCACCTCCCTTCCCATCAGTGGCACCATACCCACCCCTTTAACATGTTCTGGTCCTACTCACCCAACCCCCAAACCCCCCCCTTCCCAGGATTGGGGCAACACCAACCACCTTCACATGCACCAGTTCTCCCACCCCCCCCCCCCCCACAAGCATCACCCCCCCCCCCCCCCCCCCACTCCACCACTACATAAGGGGAACCCACCCAACGGGCCTTCCCAGAGTGCCCAGTCCTGGCATTGCCACTTTGGCACTGGGTGCCAGGGGACAGTGCCAGGTCACTGGCTGGCCATGTCCTGCACCATCCAGGGGTTATACCTCACCGTGTACCCCAGGCACGGTCCTCATACCAGGTTTTTGTTTGTGAAAAGCAGCAGCGATCCACGCCAGTGTGACGTCACAGCAGGTAGGTGGAAAGGTAAGGCAGAGGTGGACAGTGGCAAAGCCAGTAAGTGTATGTGAATATATCAGAAATTATGCAAATCAAGTTAACGCCCTTTGAGGTGGGAGGTGGGGAAGATCCCAAATTCAGATCCTGCCAGCGCAAATCCCATTTTTGGCTGCTTGCCAGGTTTAGCAGCCATTACAGGATTTGTGCCCATGGCTAACGGAGCCGTTCGTTCGCAGCCATACTTTCCAAAATTCATCATGGACCTTTGCATCAAGCATCTAATTGGATCAACAGCTGCTTTGTTGCTATGTGTTTAGCTACAATCGATAGACATTGTGGAAAGGGAATGTTTGTATTTTCTACATATTACAAAGTGTTCTACACTTAACATTATTGATTTTATATCACTTGCATGGATATTCCAGACAGTCTTAAAGGGTTCAAAGCCAATAAATTATTTGAGACAAGTGATACCTATGTGTTGTGAGTTAGAAGAATGAAATGAGAGAGATGGTGAATACAAATTAAATCCCATTCACCTGGAAACAAGCCAATGTGGGTCAAGAAATGTGATAGAACATTGCTCTGGTAATTACAGGCCTATTAGTAACTGACAAAATAATGGATTTCATCATGAGGAACAAATTTAATGATTACAGGTTGGAAGAAAACTTAGTAGGAAGCAACTGTCATGATTTTAGAAAGGAAAGATCCTATCTCACCAGTCTCCTTGACTTTTTGAGGGATTGACATCATAAGAATGTATTGCAATCCCCATGGCTATGAATAGACCTTTTGTTTTTAATGATTGCTGCATGAAAATGCTGCTATGACAAGCTCAATACAGTGGGTATTATAAGTAAATCTTGAAGTTGGATAGAGAAATGTGTGGAAGGGATGAAGTAGCAGATGCACATTATGGAGTGCTGGTCTTGTTAAATTTGGAGGATTCCAATGATTGATGTTGTGGCCCCTACTATTACTGATCTGCATTTAAGACATCCTTGTGCATATACAAAGGAGTATTTTGTCTTTGGTAAGATATGGAAAGTATTTGCATATTGGGCCAAACAATTGGGCTAAACATGACTAAATCATTGGTTCAATGTGAAGTTCACGTTCTCAATGATTCATGATGTTTGGAGGCGGTCCTCCAAAAAGCTGTGGAGATGCAGAATTCCTTCTCCCCAGCCAGTTCTGCTCTGCTCCCTTCAACTGTGTCACTTTGTCCTTCAAGAGTGAAGTAAAATTGCCTGTGATTATGTGGCATTATGTTTGGTTGATATGTTTGCCATAGCTGTATTACTGGAGACATGTGGTGGCAACATAAGCGAGTGTGAGAGTTTCTGAATGTTTAGCGGGAATTCAGAATGTCAGGGGCTGAGTGTTAGGGGTGTTCTTGCATTGAGCATCATGAAAGGTTGATGTTGTGGTGAGTAGGAGCTGTCACGTCGAGAAACGTTCACTGACTTTGACCATCTGCGTGAGATCATTAGACTTCTCGTGGCAATGATTCCTGGTCCATCGGTTCAGGCATTGGGAAATGACTTCCCGGGACCACCTCATCCCAATTCATTCTGGGGGTGATCCTTGAGGGCCTCCTGGCCCTCTAGGAAGCATTGGTGTCTCTTTCCTCCTGTCTCCACCACTCAGGCCTTTGCTGCCACATCTGTGGCCCTGGTGTTCCATTTTCCTCATTACGAATTGCAGCAATCTTATCAGCCAGAAACCTCCTGCAATTCAGTGCAGCTTTTCTTTAAGAGGGACAGACTGCCTTTGAGAATAGAAGGCTGTACCCTGTGCCATTACCTCATACTGCTTCTTCCCCTGTTAAATTCTGAGGCAGGCAGCAGGACAGGAGTCACTCAGCCCTTTGGTACGATAAAGGAAAGGAGGTGGTGCCATCAAATTTGCACACGGCCTACCTCCACCTCAAAAGGCATTTGCAGGTGGCAAATCGTGTGACCCCTGTGCCTAAGAAAAGGTGTGGACTAATTTTTAGTCCCCTGTCTGTCCTCTCAAATGGGTGGGATAGTTCTCCCTGGTGTCCCTCAATATCATCATATTGCTTTGTCACTATTGCTGAACAGAATGAAATTCAGGTGATGGACATTATGATTTAAAGCCCTCCTGTCCTGCTGGCCGCCTCAGAATTTAACAGGGGAATAAGGAATGTGAGGTAATGGCATAGGGTACAGTCAGCCTTCTATTCTCAAAGGCAGTCTGTCCCACTTGAAGAAAAGCTGCATTGAATTACAGGAGGTTTCTATGTGATATGATGAGCTCTGGCCTTCACGTATTAAAGGTATATACTGGAGATTTGAGTTTGCAAGATAGTCCGCCCTGATATACATTCCCAACACTGGAATCTCTGCACTTGGAGAACCTCATTCATATCAGGGGCGAAATTCTCCAGTCCCCGCAGGGTCGGAGAATTGCCCGGGGCCGGCGAAAATCCCACCCCCACCGTGGCTGGAATTCTCCGCCACCCGGGATTTGGCGGGGGCGGAAATCGCGCCGCGCCGATCGGCGAGCCCCCTGCGGCGATTCTCCGGCCCGCGATGGGCTGAAGTTCCGCCGCTGGGAGGCCAATCCCGCCGCCGTGGTTTCAACCATCTCTGGTGGCGGTGGGATTGGCGGCGCGAGCGGGCTCCCGGGATCCTGGGGGGGGGGCGATCGAACCCCGGGGTGTGCCCCCACGGCGCCCAGGCCCGCAATCGGGGCCCACCGATCGGCGGGAGGGCCAGTGCCGTGGGGGCACTCTTTTTCTTCCGCCGCCGCCACGGCCTCCACCATGGCGGAGGCGGAAGAGAACCCCCCTACCGGGCATGCGCCGGCACATGCGCGAACCGGCAAAGGCCTTTCGGCCAGCCCCGACGCCCGGCGGCGGGCGTCAAAGGCTGTTGGCGCCGGTTTTGGTGCCAGTCGGTGTGGCTCCAACCACTCCGGCGCGGGCCTAGCTCCCAAAGTGCGGAGAATTCCGTACCTTTGGGGAGGCCCGACACCGGAGTGGTTGGCGCCACTCCGCTACGACGGGACCCCCCGCCCCGCCGGGTAGGGGAGAATCCCGGCCCAATTGTCCAGCACAGTAATCAGATAAATAACATGGAATCAATTCACCAGAAGTTAATTTCCGTCAGCTTTTAAATACCTGATTTAAGCTTCATTAAAATAAGCAACCCAATAGGTTTAATGCCAACACAATCTACTGGAGTGCTGGTATGTTTTGTTTCATGAAAATGTATGTAAGACCTGTTATGGAACATGTCTCTCTTACAGGGTTAAAGTTAGACTATTTCCAGTGTCATTCTGTCCATACATCAAGGTAATATTGCACTTTGCCCTTGTGACAAAACTTTAAACCTAAATTATAATTGTGCTTTTACAGTTTATAAATAAATGTAACCTGGCCATCTAAAATGTTTGTGCAGTTTGTAACAATTGCTAATTCTCCATCCAAATCATAGGAAAAGACAGTTGATCACCCAGGGCTGTCCAGTGTCAAAGCATTGACTATATTGCATGACCAAGTGTCTCCACTTCTATCTGAGTATGAAAAGCATCAATAGGAAAGAACATGGAAGGTACTGAGGCAGGAATTGTTTATTAATCTGTGTCAAAAATAGTGTAACTGTGGTGGCAGCCCATTAGAGAACCTGGAGTAAACCCAAACTCTTCACAGCAGAAAGGAAGCTGATTTAAAAGAGAATCATTTATGGGATGTGAATGTGGATGTTGCTGGCGTAGGTTAGCACTTATTGCCCATCCCTAATTGCCTTTGTTCGGAGGGTATTTAAGAATCAACCATATTTCTGGGGCCTGAAGTCACATGTAGGCCAGACCAGGTAAGGAGAACAGATTTATTTCCCAAAAGGACATTAGTGAACCTGATGGGCCGATACAGCAATGGGTCCATGGTCATCATTCAACTTTTTAATTCCAGATATCTTTTTTGAAATTCAAATTCCACCATTTGCCATGGTGGGATTGGAACCCGGGTCCCCAGAGCATTACCCTGAGTCTCGGGATTACTAGACTAAGTGACAATGCCACAACGCTACCGCCTACAAACAGGGCCTTAAGTATGCAATTTAAAAATAGTGAATTCATTTGAGTACCGATGAAGAGAAAGCAAAGAATTAGTGGAGTTGCTGAGGGAGAAATACATCTCCAGGCTGGGAAGAAAATGGTGAGAGCAGGACCAATTCAATAAGGAGAAACGGTAACAGAGCGAAGGATAGACAAAGAGCATTGGAAACGTTACCGGGCGCGATTCTCCGACCCCCACGCCGGGTGGGAGAATCGCGGGAGTGCCGGGCGATTCACGCCACGTCGCTCTGGCACCCGCACGCGATTCTCCCACCTCCCCCAAAACGACGTGTCGCGTTCTGCGACAGGCCGCTCGGAGAATCGCCGCTCCGGTCGAGCGGGGATTCCCCAGCCCGGATGGGCCGAGCGGCCTGCCGAATCTGACCGGTTCACGCCAGCGCCAACCACACCTGGTCGCTGACGGCGTGAACAGCGCGCGACCACTGCGTGTGGGGCCTGTGGGGGGGAGGGGGGGGGGGGGAGAGGATCGAGCACCAGGGGGTGCTCAGGAGGGGTCTGGCCCACGATCGGTGCCCACCGATCGTCGGACCAGCGTCTCTGAAAGACGCACTCTTTTCCCTCTGCCGCCCCGCAAGATCACTCCTCCATGTCTTGCGTGGCGGCGGAGGGGAGGACTCAACCGCGCATGCGCGAGTTGGCGCCGGCCAACCTGCGCATGCGCGGGTGACATCATTTAGGCGCCCCCGGCCGCGTCATTTACGCGGCGCCACTTTGACGCGAGCGGCAAGGCCTGGCGCGCGTAATTGACACGGCGCCGCTCCTAGCCCCCTGGGAGTGGGAGATTAGGGGGCGAGGAGCAGCCTCCGGCGCCGGAGTGAAACACTCAAGTTTTCACTCCGGCGTCGGCACTTTGCCTCCCTTTGGGAGAATCGCGCCCACCATGTTCTTAAACTGTCAGAGAATAACATGGGCGCAATTCTCCGACCCCCACGCTGGGTGGGAGAATCGCGGGAGTGCTGGGCCACCATTGCCCTAGCTGGCTGCCATTTTTCCCAGCCACTAACAGGTAAGGAAAACTGAGCAATTCCCAAGCAGAAATTAAATTATCCATTTGAGCAAATGTAGCTGATTAGAAAGACGTTCCTCTTGCATCCAGCAGTGAATATTTGGTTTCCACGTGATTCATTTTTATCATGGTAAGGAGTCCCTGTGGCGTAAGCACTGAGCAGATCACTGGTGAATCACTTTCCAAAGATTCATGCAAGCTATTGGAACATTTGCATCAGCCTTTCAAAGCTAAATCTTTAATCTTGTGGGCGTTTTCAGAATTATTTGCTGCTCATATATATATAGGAGAGCACAAAATTATAAGATTGTGGTCTTGAAGGTGTTATTTTGTCAGCACTTTCTGATAGACCATGAGACATTCAAACATAACAGCTCCGAAGAAGCCTTTTCAAATAAGCGATGTGTAGAAGCTCCTGGAAATAAACTTGTTCGTGTGGAAATTAGATCAGGATTTAGATTCACCTGCAGCTGACATGAAGTGATTTTTGTTCTCATGAGGCTGGGGACGCTGAGTGCTGGCAGATCCTTTATCTGTAATAACCATGTATCACAGCTGAAGCTGATCCTATCTTTAGCCAGTTGTCGCATGCCTGCTGCTTCAGAAAGGGTAGATGATTTTTGTTATCATCTGTGGCTCACTGACCTCTGAATCAGAAGATGTGGCTTCAAGTCTCACTCCACAAGCTTGAGCATTCAGGCTTGCAGTCCCCAATGAAGTGCTGAAGGCAGAGCTACACTGCCTGAGGAGCAGTCTTTTGGATGTGATGTTAAACCCAGGCCCCCTGTCTGCCTTCTTAGGTAGTTGTGAAATGGAAGCTCAGAGAAGAAGACTTGTGGACATCTGGCCGGGTTCCCTGAGGCAGTGAGAGCTCCAGTACTATGAATGGAAGAGTCCATCGCCGTCATGAGTTCCACATTGTCCTGGAGCTCAGCCCCACCAACTCTGACCATGAGAGATTGGCTAAGGCACATGAAGCAATCAGAGTGGATGCAAGAGCAGCATCTCTACCAGGAAAGGCTGTAAATATTACTCAGTAGCCTGAATCAGTCCACTCAGAGTATGAATGCTGACATCATAGAATCCCTACAGTGCCGAAGGAGGCTATTCAGCCCATCGTGTCTGCACTGACCAGCTCAAAGAGCACCCGACCTAGGCCTAATCCTATACCTTATCCCCGTAATCCCACCTAGGGGCAATTTAGCATGGCCAATCCACCTAACTTGCACATCTTTGGATTATGGGAGGAAACCAGAGGTCCTGGAAGAAACCCATGCAGACACAAGAAGAATGCGTAGTCACCTGAGGTCGGAATCGTACCCGGGACCCTGGCACTGTGAGGCAGCAGTGCTAACCACTGTGCTGCACTAATCCATGGAATATATGATGAGCTGCGTACCCATACCGGATGGTCACACAGTTGGTCCAGTGGTTGGTTGGTTAGGTGACACACTAGCAACCAGCCTCTGCAACCCTACCTTAAATCCAACCTAGGGTTGTGGCGATCTGTGATGTGGGTGAAGGTGCTGAGAGATCCTCCCACCCCTATCTAAGTGTGACATTAAGGGAGACTTAATGCTCCCAGTACATGACCAAATGCTGGTCAGCAAATGCATCTCAAACGTGAGTGCTGGATGCTAGACATTCATCCACACTGCAGTGCTGCACTTTAACTTTAGTGTGGCCAAATGTCGGCTATCTATTATCTGGTTAATAGAGGTTGTCTGCTGTTTCCACGACAGTGACTGCATTGTTCCTGATCAGCAACCCCACCTGGGGGCCACAAGAAGACAGTGGGAGTTAAATTCTTGACACCTATGGACCACTCAAGACAGACTTAAATATAACCCTAGAGGGCACTTTAAGTTTTAATTAGAACCCCAGAACTTGGGAGGAACAATTTCTCTCACCTCTAGCTATCAAAACAAACGGCCAACAAACAGACCTCCTCTGACCTGGTTTGTCTGCGAATTTTGGGATTCACACAGCTGGGATGCAATAATTGGAAATCAGTTTTTAAATTTAAATTGCCACGTTCCAAGTCATTGCCAAGTCATAAATGCGCAAAGCTCAGCTCATCAAAATGGAACGGCCGTGTTTCGGGGACATATTTTAGTTATTTCAATGGTTTCTGTGATTTAACCCGTGATGGAGCCAGAGTGTTATTCTGGGCTGAGTTTCAAAGGTTGCAAAATAAATTTGTCTCAGTCTGTTTGATAGTGTTATCAATCAAGTTGAAACAAATCTTTAGGCGCTGACGTTTTTAACCAAATGTATTTCCACAATTATTCACCGCTTGCACCTGCTAAAAATGTAATCTCCAACTCTTCCTCCCTTTTTCTCAGTCAAGATACGAGACTCATTAACGAATCCGCCCTGCTTTTCTTCCTTGTGATAAATCTGGGTGCGATTGGGCTGCGGCAGTGGTTAAAATCCCGAGAGGTCCCACAGAGGGTCCAGGCTATCCTGCAAAGAGTAAATGGTAAAGAGAGTTCATGATGGCTCAATGTCAGATTGGCAGTTAGAGATTTTACTACTGTTTCTGATACTTTTCTAATGAGAGTGCGCCTTAAGTTTTAATTAGAACCCCAGAACTTGGGAGGAACAATTTTTGTCATGAACTGTACAATCCTCCTTCGGAGTCGGGGGCGCAATTCTCCGCACTCACGACGGGTCGGAGAATAGTGGGCGGCGCAAATTTTCACGGCGACGCTGGTCCGACGCCCTCCCGCTATTCTCCGAACACCGCACAAACTCCAAGTCGCCATTCCCGTCAAACGCCTCGAACGCACCCCCGACACGACCAGAATCGCTAGTTTTTGGCCCCCCGCTATTCTCCGGCCCGAATGGGCCGAAGTCCCGACGTCATCACGCACTGTTTACACGGCGTCCAACACACCTGCTTTTTAAGTTCGTCAACCAGTCGTGCTGGCTGACGACAGCTTCGAGGAGGTGAGCGCACCGCTCAGTGCACCGCTCAGCGCACCGCTCAGCGCACTACTGGGGTCTGGCCACAATGGGGAAGGCATCCCTGAGAATGGGAGGGGGGTCCAGAGCGGGGGGGGAGTGGGGAGACGGAGGGGGGGAGTGGGGAGACGGAGGGGGGGAGTGGGGGAGACGGAGGGGGGAGTGGGGGAGACGGGGGGGGGAGTGGGGGAGACGGAGGGGGGAGATGGAGGAGGGGGAGTGGGGGAGACGGAGGGGGGCGATGGAGGGGGGAGTGGGGGAGACGGAGGGGGGGAGTTGGGGAGATGGAGGGGGGGAGTGGGGGAGACGGAGGGGGGAAGTGGGGGAGACGGAGGGGGGAGTGGGGGAGACGGAGGGGGGCGATGGAGGGGGTAGTGGGGGAGACGGAGGGGGGAGATGGAGGGGATGAGTGGGAGTGGGGGGGGTGTTAGGGAGAGAGTGAGCGAGTGACCCGTCCAACCCTGTAACAAAATGTCTGCCACCATGCCATGGCGTGCCGGTCACGAGGACAAGGCTGCTGTTTGCCCTGTGGCTTACGGCCACAGGCCACTGACGCACCAGTGAGGAGGACATAGTTTACTGCCCGTTTGATGCAGAAAGTGACCAGGGGTTAGGCTGCCCGCGTGTCAGCAGCGCGACCAGGCCACCGGGACACACAGGTATCCCGTGGCAGGCGGCTGCCGAGGTGTCGACTAACCTCCGTCTAACATGTCCCGTTTCTCTGCCCCCACCACCCTTCTGTAGGTTAGCACAATGTCTGTGAACAGAACGGCTATGTTCTGCGCAGTGGTTGGGGCCGCTGCACTGCATTTGGAGATGCAGCAGCATCCACACCCACAACCCGCAGTGGCTGCAGGGCCAGCTGCAGCAGCAGAGGGAAGGGCCGAGGAGTTGGCAGTCGTCGAGTAGCATGGGGAGGAGGAGGAGGAAGAGGAGAGAGTGAGGGTGCAGCCACGGCGCCAGAGGCGACGACCAAGGCCGAGGGTGTACCGTGTCCGGGTCTCATTCCTAACAATGACGGACATCACCGGCAGGAGGAGACTCCGGCTGAGTAAGCGGACCGTGATACATATCTGTCACCTCGTGGCGCACCTCGCCCCACGTGGAACGGGGGGAGGACACGCGATCCCAGTTGCCATCAAGGTGACAGTCGCTCTTAACTTCTATGCGACCGGCTCCTTCCAGTCTCCGAGCGGGGACCTCTCCGGGATCTCCCAGTCATCGGTGCACAGGTGCATCCGGGATGTGACCGACGCCCTCTATGCCATCGCGGACCTCTACATCACCTTTCCCGAGCAACTCAAGACTCACAAGCTCGTGGATTTGCCAGAGTAGCCGGGATACCGATGGTGCAGGGGGCAATCGATTGTGTTCACGTCCCCATGCGCCCGCCTGCAGGGGACAGGGACGTGTTCACAAACAGGAGGGGGACATACTCCATGAATATCCAGGTGGTATGCGACCCCCACATTAGGATCATAGTTTTTTGAAGAATAAAGGGATTAAGGGTTATGGTGTTCGGGCCGGAAAGTGGAGCTGAGTCCACAAAAGATCAGCCATGATCTAATTGAATGGCGGAGCAGGCTCGAGGGGCCAGATGGCCTACTCCTGTTCCTAGTTCTTATGTTCTAATGTTCTTATGAATGTCTGTGCAAGGTTCCCAGGGAGTGTGCATGACTCCTACATACTGGCGCAGTCGTTCATCCCTGCGATGTTTGAGTGACGTCCCCCCCGGCTGAGGGGCTGGTTGCTAGGCGACAGGGGTTATCCGCTGAGGTCTTGGCTGATGACGCCTATACGCAATGCGGAAACCCGATACAACGACGCCCATGCAGCAACCAGGGGTGTGGTGGAGCGCTGCCTTGGCCTCCTGAAGATGAGATTCAGGTGCCTGGACCGCTCCGGAGGGGCCCTGCAGTACCAGCCCGACAGGGTCGCTCGCATTGTTGTGGTCTGCTGTGCGCTGCACAACATCGCGATGCAGAGGGGAGATGACCTGCTGCAGGAGGCGGAGGGAGAAGCCAGTGGCAGTGGTGCCAGCACAGAGGAGGAGGAGGAGGAGGAGAGGGAGGAGGAGGAGGAGGAGGAGAGGGAGGAGGAGAGGGAGGAGGAGGAGGAGGAGGAGGAGGCTGGTGGAGTGGCGGGCACAGCACGCAGACACGACCCAGGTGCTGGTGATGCCCAGGAGGCGGCACGACGGACCCAGCGAGGACAGCGGGCACGCGACGCCTTGGTGGCAGCACGGTTCACGCGTCGCATGTGACGTCCCCGCTGAACACCAAACCACCACCTGCATCGCTAGTCGTGCAGAGGGTCAACACACAACTGCCACCACCACAACCCCCCCCCCTCCCCCCTCTCAGTGTACCCTGCTCCACTTCGACATCACCCTTACCACTGGGTCCAGACAGTATGGCACAACATTGATGGCTGTGTCAGCGGGTGTGATCAGTGCCATGTCGAATGATGACAGCCCGCTCTGCGAAGAGCTGTGAGCTCAGAATCGTTAGAGAGAGTCTGACCCATGGCAATAGCTGAACCATCCACCTTGGTGGCCGCTGAGTTCGTCACGGACACTCCATCACGTGCCCGCGTGGGCTAGCTGTGGGAGGGGGTGGGGGGAGGGGCAGGGACTGCACACCCGGCACCGAAGTTTCACCGCTCGTCAACCCCAGCGACACTCGGTCACCATCACGATTCCTGTGGCTGTGGAACATTCACACGGTTTTACAAGTAAGGTGGAACAGTGCGTTTAATGTTAACAATAATTTACAGGTGCCCTAGCCCCTACAACTAAACTGTGCCCTTCACCCGTGCCAACTTACTCTGTGTCTCACTTTGTTGCCTTACGGGCCCTACCACTACGTCTAAGTGACTCCCCAGATGATACAGCAGGAGTGGAGGAGGACTGCTGCGAATCGCCCCCTTCGACTCGTTTCTCCTTGGCCAAGCGTTTCCTGGGGCGACCCGGCCTTGATGGGCCAGGCTGCTCTTCCGGCCTTTTCGGGTGATGTTGTGCCACCCTGCTCTGCCTGCTGCCCACCCGATGCACCAGGGATGGGACGGGGGAGGCCGAGAATTCCGGGACGTTCCGTGATGGACTTACTTTGGGACAGAGGTGCGAGCGGGGAGGTGCCCCGTCGCGCCACCGACACCTGGCGCTGCCAGTCCTGGAGGCCTGCGACGGTATCCACCAGGATCCAAACGTTTGCAGACACGGAATCCAGGGAGTTAGACATTCCCGCCAGGGACTGTGCGACCTCAACCTGTGAGGGCACGACGCCATCCAGCACATTTGTCAGGCGGTTGATGCTCTCTGCGACTGACTGCTGCGACTGGGCCATGACCTGGTGAGACTGGGCCAAGGCCCGCAGGGCGCCGGCAATGTCGTGACGCGTGCACATTAACCCCAACGCCTTGCATAACCTGACCCATTGCCTCCACCGCAGATGCCATCCGTGCGGTGTCGGACTGGGTCGCTGCCATGAGCGGCACCACTCCCTGCTCGTGGACGCGGTTCGACTCCTCTAACAGCGTCTGCAGAGCCAGGAAGACAGCCCTCATCCCGTCATTGTTTCCCTGGGTTTCTTGAGGCATCGGCTGTGCGGGTGGGTTGAGAAACTCCAGGAACTCAGAAAACATCTGGGAGCCAGCTGCATGCTGGGCCTGGCCTGGCCTCCGCCAGTCCGGGCCCTCGTCTGCTCCGACCTCCACCTGCTGTACCTGCTCAGCTGTGATGTGCGAACCAGACTGTGACCCAGGAGCCTCATCACTAAATAGGCCAGCCGGGGTGAGTGTCTCTGGGATGGTGGATGGTGTGGGAGAGAGCAGTGCCGCAAGCTCGAGGTTGTCTTGGGTTGACGGCTCCTCTGTGTCATCGTCCAGGTGAGAGGCCGCAGGGCGTTCGCGGGCCATTTCTGTTTCCTGCTGTGTCGCTGCCCTCTGGGCGTCCTGCTCCACAGATTCTGTTGGGGAGGATGGGACTCCCCGCTGATCGGGCACCGAATGTTGTGCAGCCCTGGGTGAGGTGGGGCCAGATGCGCGTCTCCGCCTGGAGGCAGACGGCCCTGGTCGTTCGGCATCACGTCCTAGGGAAGAGAATGAAACGGCTTATTTAGATTCGCTCGGCCGGGCGCTGGACGGTCCCAGTGGGCAGGGTGTGAAGGGACAGAGGATGGGGGTGTCCAAGTGGGCAGGGTGTGTGAAGGGACAGAGGATGGGGGAGGTGTCCAAGTGGGCAGGGTGTGTGAAGGAACAGAGGATGGGGGAGGTGTCCAAGTGGGCAGGGTGTGTGAAGGGACAGAGGAGGGGGGAGGTGTCCAAGTGGGCAGGGTGTGTGAAGGGACAGAGGATGTGGGAGGGGGGGGTGTTTGTCATGGAGGGTTGTCTCACTTGTTGCAGCTCCGCCAACCTCGCATAGCGCGGCCTCCCGGGTGCCAGACCCCCCAACAAGGTCCAGTGCCCTCTGCTCAAACGTGGTGAGGGGGTGCAGGTTGGGCGAACCCCCTCCAGTCTGGTGCCACTCACGGGTGTTGTGAGCGGTCTTGGCCTGTTGGGGGAGGGGACATAGGTAGATCATTACAATACGGCAGGTATCAGCAGTCCGTTCAGATACTGGCACAGTTTGGGGGTCAAGTTGTCATAAGACCATTGCATCTGTCCACGGGGGCCAGAGCGCTGGGTCTGTGACAACTTTGTGAACCACCCTCAACTCACTCTGTCCCAATCCCCCTCCACCCCCCGTGCCAGGGGGGGGAGGTGGGTGATTAAGTTAAGGGGGGAGGGGTGGTTGTGACCAGGGGGCACCTTCTTGGCACTTACCCTGGCAGCCCTGGTGAGGTCGTGCATCTTTTTTCTGCATTGCTCTGCTGAGCGAGGGGTCTGCCCCACAGCACTAACGGCAGCAGCCACCTCACGCCAGGCCTGGCGCATAGCGCTGGCAGGTTGGCAAAGCCCTCTACGCGGGCAGATGATGCCCCTCCTCTGCTCGACGGCATCGAGCAGCGTCTCGACATCGGCCTCAACAAACCGAGGGGCAGCTCTCCTGAGCTCCGACATCATGGCCGACAGATTCTGTGCTCGCCCGGGCCTTTTTACGGCGTCGGGCGGCGTCACATGGGCGTGGTCATATCGTCGTCGCATTCTGTCGTCATCGCGCACGTGATTGACGCGGCTGCGTTCCTAGCCCATTTCCCGGATGTGAATACGTCGGGAAATGGACCCTTCCCGACCGTCGTAAAACGCGCCCGTTTTAACAGCCAACTTCGCGATTTTTCGCGGGTGCGGAGAATCGCGCCCATCTCTCCAGTGGACCTACAGAAATGGACAATTGGTAAATCTGCCTACTAGCATTCTGGTTGAGGGAGATATTATAGGCCGGCGACCAGGGCATAAAGCGCCAACATTCCTCAGAGGAATCTAGATAACTTCTAACACAACATTGAATGAATTGCCTATTTTAAATTCATAGAGTTATGTGATGAATATAAGAAATGGTCATATTTTATAGTATGTATGTCTGCTATAGCTGTGCTTAAAAATGAGGTGATCAGTGATTTTTGCAGAGCAAATGTTTTGTTAATAGACATTAAAAGCTATTTTACCTATTGCAGATAGAGAGCTAGCATAATGTTGTAACAATTTGAGCCTGGCTAAACAAATCAAAGCAAATCTTGTTACAAGAGACAAAAGAATGCTGTGTGCCTTGAGTGCAGCTGGTGTACCTAATGGGAGGAGCTATGTCTGTCTGGATGAATTAGTTGCCTTCAGGACTTGAAGCTGAGCAGAAGGTTTTCAGCTTGGTCCTAAAAACGGTTTCTCTCTCCAAGGCCTATGCACCAAGATAAGCAAGTAAAACCTGGCTGTGGTATTTGAAATACATGGGTTTGCTTAATTGGAACGTAGAGGCAGGTTTCACAAAGCAAGTTAAGATATTGTACCTGTTAATTGTAAAGTTATTTTTTATTTGCCAATGTGCTTAATTCTGTGTTCAAATTAATGTTTGCTTTTAACATAAAAGTTGTCCACTGGGCAGGGTTATCACTCCTGTGGTGCAGCAGCATTTCCTCACAGTTTTACCAAATGCAAACAGTTTGGCTCTAAACCGGGATCTTAACCAAAATTGGAGTTCTTGGCTGCAACGAGAGATGGACAATAATTACAAGCCTTGCTAGTGATATCCAAATCCTAAGGATAAATAAAAATAATGCAATGCCTACTAGAAGAACATATAGACATGTTTCAGTGGGTAAAGGGAAGGGTGAAACTTAAATGATTACATTTTGTTTTCAATGTCCATGTTTTCCACGATCCTGTTGGTTGTAACAAGTAGATATCTTCAGGCTAAATTCCCTTTCTTTTCCCAAACTTTTCTCCTACACCAGCTCAGCGAGACAACTTTCTTGGACAGGAGGTTGTGATGTCCATGCAGTAAGGGAGGATCAGCGTTAGCTAGGGCAGGAAGCTTGGAGCTTCAATGAGCTTTACACTCTTCATCAATGTACAGACAGGCACAAATTAGACACTTCCATCAACATTCATGTCACTGTAGAACTTTACAAATCAGAGATGCCAGTTTCCTGAGGTGCAATGTGTTTTTAAACAGGACAGTAAATTATGACTTTCTACTTCCACGTAGGATGAAGAACATGTGATCCTGGACGGGGTTTCATCTTTTGCCACTTCTCCTCTCCTCTGACAACAGTTCAGAATGAAGAAGCAAGCACTCACAGCCTTCTGAACCCTCACCCTTTCAGAGTAACAAAACACCAGTAGTTGAGAATATCCAGTAAATTCAAGAGGGCACTTCTGTTCTTTACCTACTTAAGCTACAATGATTGAGTTACAAGGACAGACCTCTTTCCACTTGTGCTTCCTCTTTTTACTCTTACAACCTGCTCCCTCTTTTGCAAAGTCATTGAATTTGGTTTGCTGCAAAGGTCAACTATGTGCTCAGTTTGTTTGAACTTGGAGATTAACACAAGTTTTTCATATAGCACAGAAAGCAGAAGGAGAAATGCTGGCTGAAGCATGTTATTATTAATGAGGGCTACACTAGTGGAATTAATTTCAAGGAAATTCCAGACATTGAAGGTTGCATGCAGTGCGAAACAGAAGTAACTATCTCTCACTCCCTCCTCCGACCGTTGTTCCCTCTTTAAGTTCCTTGAATGTGTTGTTATTGCATCACTCTACCCACTTCCTGGCACCAAAGTGACCTAACCAAAGTTATTAATGAGATTTAATTGTGTTTTATGTCTCTTTATTATCCTCACCTTCTCAACAGTGTTCAACTTGCTCGACCATATCAGCCTTCTCCTACATCTTTCTTCCCTTATGCAGCCTTATCAGAGCTCCCCTTGTATTATTCCACTCCCATCTATCAGGATGTAGCCACATCACCTTCAAGAAAGCCTCTACTTCTCACCCTGGCACTGTACATTGAGAACCCCTCATGCCATCTCTTGGCAATGTCAGATTCAGTTATGGGTTTGGTATCCACACGGATGCTGATGACACATGCTTCTCCCTCTTGTGCATGTTTGGATTGCCTCGATGTTTGCAGACTGCTTCTTGGGATGAATCTGAACTTACTCCAGCTCAATGTTATTTTCATTCATTCAGGGAAATTGGGTGTTGCTATCTGGGCCAGCATTTATTGTCCATCCCTAATTGCCCTTGAACTGAGTGACTTGCTAGGCCATTTTCAAAGCGTATTTAAGAGTCGCCCACATTGCTGTGGATCTGGAGTCACATGTAGACCAGACCAGGTAAGGGTGGCAGATTTCGTTCATTGAAGGACATTAGTAAACCTGATGTCTTTTTACTACAATCGACAATGGTTTCCTGGTCAACATTAGACTTTTAACTCCGGATTTCCTTTTGGGGATAACCCCGTTGGAATAATCAAAAACAATTATTCTATTCTCTATCCCACACTATTTGAGACCAAACAAAACAGTTTGTAACTTCAGCATCATCTGTACTGCTCTCATGTAGACCCCTTGTCCTCTCATTTATAAAGAATTCTTGATTCCACTTCCATACCCCTCGGATTCATCTGCTCCCTGTAAGAATACTATTCATGACACCCTATGCTGCTCTTGCTCATGTATTTGCTTTGTTGCTTTGTTTGGTCTCTTGTTCCGCACTGTAACCAATCTCTGTTTGTCGATGTGCCATTTGTCAATGTTCTCTGTTGATTATTCTTTTGTCTACTATGTACGTACTGTGTATGTTCCGTCGGCCGCAGAAAAATACTTTTCACTGTACTTCGGTACATGTGACAATAAATCAAATCAAATACCATTACCCACCTCTGTCTCTACTTCGACCTCACTTCTCTTGAGTCCTTGTCCCTGTCTTCCTCATATACAGGGTGGGATCGACCAGTCACGTTGAGCCCGAAAAGCAGCGCAAAGGAACGTGACCGGTAGATGCCGGGAGGTCCCACTTCCAGGATCTATCCGGCTCACCGCGCCTCATGAGATCTAATGCGATCTCGCGAGACGTCGAAATGTGAATCCCTCCCATTGTGGGCAGGATCACTTTCTGGAAAATCTGCATATTAGAGTGAGACAGTCATCTCGCTCTAATATATGTTCCCGAGATCTACCAATGGCGTGGGTTCTAACTCCCACGCTTGGAGATCCCGAGATGAGGAAGCTGAATATCAACTATGAATGTAGACAAAAACAGCACCAAGGCCACAGAAACCTGGTTATCAAAGAGAAGCTGACGAGGCTTTTCAATGAAAAACTGCTCAAGTCAAAAAAGCAAGATTGAGAGTGACCTCTCCGGTCTCTTCAACGAGCGTAAAATTCCACATCCTGTGACTGCTGAAGCCAATCTGGCTCGACTGTTTGAAAACCAACTGTCCCAACCAGCAAAATAGCTTAATAGTAATTTAATAGTAAAGCACCGTTCAGTACTCGTCTCCACAAATGGGGACCAGATGGAACGGCATGCGAGGGGACCTCCCAGGTGTCTTCCTCATATACAGGGTGGGATCGACCAGTAGGAGCCCCCTATGTGCATGCCCTCTGGGCATAGTGGTACCTTGGAACAGCTTGTGTAAACTGGGCACCCTGACACTTCCAGCCTGGCACCCTGGCTGTGCCACTTGGGGCCAGCCTGGCACTTACCCGCTGAGGTCCCTGATCTACCCATATGCCTCCTATGCATCATCCATCAATTGGTGGCAAATCTGTTCTGTTTCCTGTGCTCTCATCTCCAGAATTCACATCCACTTCTCCTCAAAACACTTTCTTTCCCAGGCAATCGTAACCCTCACTATCACTCCTTTCTTGGCTCAGCGTCGACTCTCCTCTGCCTTGGGACTATGTTATAACCATAAATGAAGTGGATTTTGTTTTAGTGTATCAATGAGATTCAATACTCACCCGAAATGAATAAATACGGAAAAATGCAGTTTTAAAAAGTTCTCCTTGTGATTAATGCAGTTTAAACAATTCCTGTTACATTTCTTTAGCTTTATTTTGCAATAGTTCTTACTTTATGGACATGAAATAATTGTAATAATAGAATTTTAATATAATATGAGTCTCTGGCACCCCTTCAGTTGAAAACCTTACTGTTTTGTGTTTCACAGGCAATGTCTCGAATTAGGACAATGAACGTTTCACTGCCCAGAGACTTATGGTGAAGTACATTGCTCCAGTGGTTTTGGAATGCCATTGTAATAGAACATAGAACAGTACAGCACAGAACAGGCCCTTCAGCCCTCAATGTTGTGCCGAGCAATGATCACCCTACTCAAACCCACAAATCCACCCCACACCCGCAACCCAACCCCCCCACCCCCAACCTTACTTTTTAGGACACTACGGGCAATTTAGCATGGCCAATCCACCTAACCCGCACATCTTTGGACTGTGGGAGGAAACCGGAGCACCCGGAGGAAACCCACGCACACACGGGGAGGACGTGCAGACTCCACACAGACAGTGACCCAGCCGGGAATCGAACCTGGGACCCTGGAGCTGTGAAGCGTTTATGCTAACCACCGTGCTACCATGCTGCCCTGATGATTGACGGATAGGGAGCTCTGGGTATCAGGTGAGAATGAGGGTTCATTATCCCAATATGGAGGCTTCAAATGGACATTGGCACATAAAAAGTTGGATAAATGCTCTGCTCTTGCATATACAGTATGAGTTTGTCTGGCACTCGTGGGATAGCGATAGATGGAATCATAAAATCATACAGCGTAGAATGAAGTCAATTGGCCACCCAATCTCGGAAAGGTTATAGGGTTGGAGGACACTGGAGATCGGGAAAGTGGAGGCCTTCAAGGGATTTGAAAGAAAAGGTGAGAATTTTCAAATTGAGGTAGTGCTGGCCTGTTACCAATGTAAGTTAGTGAGCACAGGGGTGGTAGGGGACCAGGACATGGTATGGTTTGGGCAACAGAGTTGAGCTCAGGTTTAGGGAAGGTATGAAATAGTCAAGTCCAGAGCTAACAAAGCCACGAATGAAGATTTCAGCAGTAGATAAGGTGAGGAAGGGGTAGAGTCAGGTAACGGCTTGCGCTAAGCTCTTTGAAGGAACTGTCCAATTAATCCTACTACCCTGCTTTCTAACAATAACCCTGAAAATGTTTCCTTTTCAAGTATATATCAAATACCATTTCAAAAATTGCTATTCAATCTGCTTCCACAACCTATTCAGAAAAATCTTCCCACGCCCTCGTTGGTTCTTTTGCTAATTATCTTAAGGTTGTCTCCAATGGTTACCAGCTCACCCACCAGTTTAATAAAAAATACAGACAGGCACAATTTTTTAAAAAAAATTCTTTATTCTCCTCCTTTTTCGCATTTTCTCTCAAATTTACACCCACCAACAATAAACAATAATCAGTAACAAATATGTCAATCCCCATATCAATAACAACGATCCCATCCTCCCACCAAACCCCAAACATTAGCCCACATGTTCACATAAACAACTGACAAAAAGGAATCAGGAATCCCCCATAGTCACCATTATCACACAGAGCACCCCTCCCCCCAACCCTCCCACCCCCCCCCAACTAATGTTCGATGTTATCCAGTTCTTGAAAGTGCATCATGAATAATGCCCACGACTTGTAGAACCCCTCTGTCCTTCCCCTCAGTTCAAACTTAACCTTCTCAAGGGTCAGGAATTCCAACAGGTCCCCCCGCCACGCCAGGGCACAGGGTGGAGAGGCTGCTCTCCATCCTATCAGGATCCGCCTTCGGGCGATCAATGAGGCGAAGGCTACAACATCTGCCTCCGCACCCGTTTCCAACCCCAGCTGGTCCGACACCCCGAGTGTGGCCTCCCGGGGGCCGGGTCCAGTTTCATGTGCACCACTTTAGAAATTACCCTAAAAACCTCCTTCCAGTAATCCTCTAGCTTTGGATAGGACAAGACATACGAACGTGATTAGCGCCCCCGCACCCCCCCCCCCCCCCCCCCCCCCCCCCCCCCTCCGCAACGTTCACACACATCTTCAACTCTTTCAAAGAATTGGCTCATCCTCACCCTCGTGAGGTGTGCTCTGGATACCACTTTCAGCTGTATCAGCCCCAACCTCGCACACGAGGTGGAGGCATTCACTCTCCGGAGCACCTCACACCAGAATCCCTCCTCCATATCCTCTCCCAACTCTTCCTCCCACTTTGCTTTGAACCCTTCCAGTGTTGCTTTCTCTTCTTCCAAAATAGCTCCGTAGACCGCTGACACTACCCCCTTCTCCAGTCCCCCTGTCGTCAGCACCTCCTCCAGCAATGTGGAGGCCGGCTCTTCCAGGAAGCTCTGTATCTCCTTTCTGGCAAAATCTCAAATCTGCATGTACCTAAACATTTCCCCCTGCTCCAGCCCAAACTTCGCTTCCAGCTCCCTCAATCCTGCAAACCGACCCCTAAGAAACAAATCTTTTAGTGTCTTAATCCCCTTCTCCTCCCATTTCCGAAAATTTCCATGCCACCTCCCTGGCTCAAATTTGTGGTTCCCCCAAATCGGCATTTCCCTTGACCCTGCCCCAACCCGAAGTGTTGGCGAAACAGCCTCCAAATTCTCAATGAAGCGATTATTACCGGACTCCCCGAGTATTTCCCCGGAGCTATCGGGAGCGGCGCTGTTGCGAGCGCCTTCAATCCTGACCCCCTGCACAAACTCTCCTCCATTCTGACCCACTGGGAATCAACCCCTCTGACCCAGCTCCGCACCTTCGCCACATTCGCTGCCCAATAGTAATACATCAGGTTCGGAAGACCCAAACCCCCTGCCTGCCTTCCTCTCTGTAGTAGCACCTTTCTCACTCTGGCCACCTTCGCTCCCCATATGAACGACGTAATCATTCCCTCAATCTCTCAGAAAAAAGCTTTTGACAGGAAAATTGGCAGGCATTGAAAAATAAGCAGAAATCGTGGCAACACGTTCATTTTCACCGCCTGTACCCGACCCGCCAGTGACAGAGGGAGACCATCCCACCTTGCCAGAATCGCTTTCACTCTCCCCACCAAACTAGTGATGTTGTACCTGCGAAGCCTCCCCCAATCCTGGGCAACCTGCACCCCCAGATACCTAAAGTGAGTCCCTGCCCTACGGAATGGCAGAATCCCCACCCCTGCCCCCACACCCAGCCGAGATACCACAAAATACTCACTCTTGTCTAGATTCAGCTTGTACTCCGAGAATGACCCAAACACTCGAAGCAGCTCCAATATTCCCCCTATCAACACACTCAGTTCCGACACGTATAACAACAAGTCATCGGCATATAAGGCCACCCTATCTTCTACCCCCCCCCCCCCCCCACACTATTCCTTTCCATACCCCCGAATGTCTTAATGCGATGGCCAATGGCTCAATCGCGAGTGCAAACAGCAGGGGGGACATACGACATCCCTGCCTAGTCCCACGGTGGAGAAAAACGTATCTCGAGCTGATGTCGTTTGTGCGGACACTCGCCCTTGGCTCCTTATATAATAGCTTTACCCAGTTCACAAATCTTGGTCCAATCCCAAACCGCTCCAGAACTCCCATCAAGTACCCCCATTCTACCCGGTCAAACGCCTGCTTAGCGTCCAATGCCACAACCACCTCTGTTTCCTTTCCCTCTGCCGGTGCCATAACAACGTTCAAAACCCTTCTAACGTTTGAAAAGAGCTGCCTCCCTCTCACGAACCCCATCTGATCTTCATCTATCACCTTCGGGAGGCACTCCTCCAGCCTAGCCGCGAGTACCTTCGCCAATATTTTTGCGTCCACATTTAGGAGTGATATGGGCCTATACAACCCACACTCCGTCGGATCCTTAACTTTTTTTACCAACAGTGAAATCGATGCCTGCCCCAAGGTTTGTGGCAACTCCCCCTTCTCTATCGCCTCTTCAAACATCCCCACCATCAGGGGTGCCAGCTTATCCTTGAATTTTTTATAATATTCCCCTGGAAACCCATCTGGCCCTGCCACCTTCCCCAACTGCATCCTCGCAATCGCATCTTTTATCTCCTGCTCCAGTATTGCTCCTTCTAATGTAGCCCTGTCCCCCTCCCCTAGCCTCGGGCACTCCAACCCATCTCGAAATTCCTGCATCTCACGGTCTCCCCCGGGTGGCTCTGACCTGTACAACCTCTCATAAAACGCCTCAAAAACCTTGTTAATCAGATCCGGCGCCGCCGCCACCTCCCTGCCCTATCCCTCACCTGTACAATTACCATTGCCGCTGCTTCCCTCAGGAGCTGACCTGCTAACATGTTAACATCTCCATGTTCGTAAACTGCACCCCTTGCTCGTCTCAGTTGGTGCGCTGCCTTCCTGGTAGACAGTCGGTCAAAGCTCGCCTGTAGTTCCTTCCTCTTTTCCAGCTTTGCTGGGTCCCCATCCTCTGCATAACTCCTATCTACCTCCAACATCTCATCTATTACCCTCTGCCGCTCCAACCTCTCCTCCTTGTCCACCCTGGCCTTAAACAAAATTACCTCACCCCTCTCCACCGCCTTTAGAGCCTCCCAGACAACCGCCTTCAACGCCTCACCCGTACAGTTGAAACCTACATATTCCTTAATTACCAATTTTGTCCAAAAGTCCCACATCTAATTCCCACCCTGGTCTCTGCGCTACCCCCTTCACCAGCACCATATCCACCCAATGCGGAGCATGATCTGACACTGCAATTGCCGTGTATTCCGACCCCTTAACCCCAGCCAGCAAAGCCTTCCCCACCCGGAAAAGTCGATCCGCGAATATACCTTGTGCCTACTGAGAAAAACGAGTACTCCCGCTCCCTCAGGTGCAGAAACCTCCAAGGGTCCACCCCTTCCATTTCCACCATTAGCCCAGCTAACGCCTTCGCTCCCCCCCCCCCCCCCCCCACCTGATGGGACCAGCGAGCGCAGCCGTGATCTGTCCAACCTTGGCTCCTGCACCAAGTTCCAGTCCCCCCCACAATCAGCTCGTGTGTGTCCAAGTCGGGGATGGCCCCAAACACCTTCTTTGCGAATCCCACATGGTTCCAATTGGGGCCGTATACACTTAACAGCGCCACTAACCTCCCCTCCAGTGCCCCTGTCACAATCACATATCTACCCCCCCTGATCTGCCACCACCTTCTCCATCTGGAAACGTACACTTTTGCTGACCATTACTGCTGCCCCTCGAGCCCTTCTGTCAAGTCCAGATTGAAACACCTGACTAACCCAGCCCTTTTTAAGTCTCACCAGGTCCTTTACCCTCAAGTGAGTTTCCTGCAGCATTGCTACATTGGCTTTCAGACTTTTAAGATGCGCAAGCACTCTTGATCTCTTGACCGGACCTCCTAACCCCATCACGTTCCATGTGACTATCATAACTGGGGGCTCTCACCCCCCCCCCCCCCCATCCTTCTTATTCACCATCGTCATACCACCAGGTCCTGCCCCATGAGCCTGACCCGACCCTATCCATTAAATCGAACAATTTAATATTTGGAGTTCTGAGTTGTGTTTATTTACACTGTGCTTTTCCTAGGCTGTGTTACTGATCACCAATGGTATACGGTTTCTGCTCGGTATTCCAGGGATAGGTTCGTGGGAAGTTGCCCTTCTACAACTTCAGGTAAGACAAGTGTCATTTATCAGTTATTTAAAATAGTTTTTATTGTGTAAGTGCTGGAAAACATTCCCGTACCAGCCTCCCCGAACAGGCGCCGGAATGTGGTGTCTAGGGGCTTTTCACAGTAATTTCATTTGAAGCCTACTTGTGACAATAAGCGATTTTCATTTTCATTGCCTGACTCTGCCCCTTCCTCAGCTTATCTGATGCTGAAACCTTCATTCGTGTCTTCATTAGCTCTGGACCTATTTCAGTGTTTCAGACCCTGTATTAACTGGAGCTCAACCACAATTCTGCCCATATCTGAACTCACACTAAGTCCTAGTCCCCTATCAACCCTGCGCTCGTTAAACTACAGTGGCTAACAGACCAGCACTGTCTCAATTTTTAAGTTCTCAATTTGCTTTCAAATTCCTCAAAGGCCTCAACTTCCCCAAACACCATAGTCTCCTCCAGCTTTCAGAGATACTTTCCCTCCTGCAACTAGGGGTCTTGAGCACATCTGATTTCAATCACTCCACTATTGGTGGCTGTGCCTTCATAGAACATACAGTGCAGAAGAAGGCCGTTTGGCCCATCGAGTCTGCACCGGCCCACTTAATCCCTTACTTCCACCCTATCCCCATAACCCAATAACCCCTCCTAACCTTTTTGTTCACTAAGGGTAATTTAGCATGGCCAATCCACCTAACCTGCACGTCTGTGGGAGGAAACTGGAGCACCCTGAGGAAATCCACGCAGACACAGGGAGAACGTACAGACTCCGCACAGACAGTGATCCAGTGGGGAATCGAACCTGGGACCCTGACGCTGTGAAGCCACAGTGCTAACCACTTGTGCTACCGTGTTGCCAACGATAGCACAATGGCTTCAGCCGCAATGGCTTCTGGAATTTCCTCCCTAAAACTGTCTGCATCTCCACTTCTCTCTCCCCCTTTTAACATGCTCCTTAAAGCCCTCTTCCCTGTCCTAATATCTCTTTCTGTGGCCAAGTGTTAAATGTTACTGCTCCTGTGAAACATCCATGGAAAATTTACTGTGTTGAGGACGCTCCATAAATGCAAGTTGTTCTTGATGTATGTCAAAAAAGTTCAATTTTTGTACCTAATGTCAGCGCGGGTTACATACAGAATAAACCTCATTTCAACATTGTAATTAGATTCTAGCCTCAAAAAGCCGCAATTCTAACATTGCGGCATTGATATTTTACACAGCAGCCATCCTTATAGGCTGAAGTAAGACTGACATTTAACTAAAGGTATAACCAACCAGATGGTGTTGTAGATTAGAATTTTTACATTTCATCTCCACATTCACATTTTCTCTCTGTAAAGTTTCAAATAGTTTTAAGTCGGTCAGCTCAGTTTCTAGTAAACGTGGGGGAGCACGTCATCATTGGAATGTGGGTGCTGGGGTTCAGTATCCAGACGAGGCAGAACGGATGGACGCCCACAGTAAAGACTCTGGGCACAATAGGTGCGGATTTGGATGATGGCGGGTTGGTGGGGCATGGAGTGTCAGTAAGTTTGGATTTTTGGGAACGGGGGTCAGTATGCGGATTTGGGAGGGGGCTCACTATGTGTGGGTTTTGGAAGGCGGTCAGGAAGTGTGGATTTGGGAGGGGGTCAGTAGGTGTGGATTTGGGAGGGGGTCAGTAAGTGTGGATTTGGGAGGGGGTCAGTAGGTGTGGATTTGGGAGGGGGTCAGTAGGTGTGGATTTGGGAGGGGGTCAGTAAGTGTGGATTTGGGGAAGGGGTCAGGAAGTGTGGATTTGGGAGGGGGTCAGTAAGTGTGGATTTGGGAGGGGGTCAGTAGGTGTGGATTTGGGGAAGGGGTCAGGAAGTGTGGATTTGGGAGGGGGTCAGTAAGTGTGGATTTGGGGAAGGGGTCAGGAAGTGTGGATTTGGGAGGGGGTCAGTAAGTGTGGATTTGGGGAGGGGGGTCAGGAAATGTGGATTCTGGCAAGGGGGCAGTAAGGGTGGATTTGGGGAGGGGGTCAGTAAGTGTAGATTCTGGCAGGGGGTCAGTAAGTGTGTATCCGGGGGAGGGGAGGGGGTCAGTAAATGGGGATTTTAGAGGCGGGTCAGTAAGTGTGAATTTGGGGAGGGGGTCAGTAAGTGTGGATTTGGGGAGGGGGGTCAGTAAGTGTGGATTTGGGGAGGGGGGTCAGTAAGTGTGGATTTGGGGAGGGGGGTCAGGAAATGTGGATTTGGGGAGGGGGTCAGTAAGTGTGGATTTGGGGAGGGGGGTCAGTAAGTGTGGATTTGGGGAGGGGGGTCAGGAAATGTGGATTTGGGGAGGGGGTCAGCAAGTGTGGATTTGGGGAGGGGGTCAGTAGGTGTGGATTTGGGGAAGGGGTCAGTAAGTGTGCATTCCGGGGGGGGCAGTAAATGGGGATTTGGGAGGGGTGTCACTAAATGGGGATTTGGGAGGGGGTCAGTAAATGCAGATTTGGGAGGGGGTCAGTAAATGGGGATTTGGGAAGGGGTCAGTAAATGCGGATTTAGGAGGGGGTCAGTAAATGCGGATTTGGGAGGGGGGTCAGTAAATGGGGACTTGGGAAGGGGGGCAGTAAATAAGGATTTGGGAGGGGGGTCAGTAAAAGTGGATTTGGCAGGGGGGCAGTAAATGCGGATTTGGGAGGGGGTCAATAAATGTGGATTTGGGAGGGGGTCAGTAAATGCGGATTTGGGAGGGGGTCAATAAATGGGGATTTGGGAGGGGGTCAGTAAATGGGAATTTGGGAGGGGGGCAGTAAATGGGGATTTAGGAAGCGGTCAGTAAATGCGGATTTGGGAGGGGGTCAGTAAATGGGAATTTGGGAGGGGGTCAGTAAATAGGGATTTGGGAGGGGGGCAGTAAATGGGGATTTGGGAGGGGGTCAGTAAATGGGGACTTGGGAGGGGGTCAGTAAATGTGGATTTGGGATGGGGTCAGTAAATGCGGATTTGGGAGGGGGGCAGTAAATGGGGATGGGGGGGGGTCAGTAAATGTGGATTTGGGAGGGGGGTCAGTAAATGTGGATTTGGGAGGGGGGTCAGTAAATGTGGATTTGGGATGGGGTCAGTAAATGCGGATTTGGGAGGGGGGCAGTAAATGGGGATGGGGGGGGTCAGTAAATGTGGATTTGGGAGGGGGGTCAGTAAATGTGGATTTGGGAGGGGGGTCAGTAAATGTGGATTTGGGAGGGGGGTCAGTAAATGGGGATTTGGGAGGAGGGGCAGTAAATGGGGATTTGGGAGGAGGGGCAGTAAATGGGGATTTGGGAGGGGGTCAGTAAATGGGGATTTGGGAGGGGGGCAGTAAATGGGGATTTGGGAGGGGTCAATAAATGGGGATTTGGGAGGGGGGCAGTAAATGGGGATTTGGGAGGGGGGCAGTAAATGGGGATTTGGGAGGGGTCAATAAATGGGGATTTGGGAGGGGGGCAGTAAATGGGGATTTGGGAGGGGGGCAGTAAATGGGGATTTGGGAGGTTGGGGTCATTGCATCTTTTGCTCAAATTTATCTTTCTCCATTTACCCTCATCTGATTGTTTTAACCCCGTTTGAAAATCCCTTTCCCGAGCTAAACAATATCAGTACACGGGCCCCCAGCTAAACAATATCAGTACACAGGCCCCCAGCTAAACAATATCAGTACACGGGCCCCCAGCTAAACAATATCAGTACACAGGCCCCCAGCTAAACAATATCAGTACACAGGCCCCCAGCTAAACAATATCAGTACACAGGCCCCCAGCTAAACAATATCAGTACACAGGCCCCCAGCTAAACAATATCAGTACACAGGCCCCCAGCTAAACAATATCAGTACACAGGCCCCCAGCTAAACAATATCAGTACACAGGCCCCCAGCTAAACAATATCAGTACACGGGTCCCCAGCTAAACAATACCAGTACACAGGCCCCCAGCTAAACAATATCAGTACACAGGCCCCCAGCTAAACAATATCAGTACACAGGCCCCCAGCTAAACAATATCAGTACACAGGCCCCCAGCTAAACAATATCAGTACACAGGCCCCCAGCTAAACAATATCAGTACACGGGCCCCCAGCTAAACAATATCAGTACACAGGCTGTCACTATGTTTTTCGGATGCACCATTAAACCATCTCTCAAGTGGCCATAAACATCTCAGAGCACTTTTCAAAGAAAGGCAAGGGAGTTTCCCCTGATGGCAAATAACTCTTCCTAAATAAATGACATGATGAAAAAATAGATGATCTGGTCATAATCATTTGCTGTTTGTGAGAGATTGCTGAATAAATGGCCATGGATCCTACATTGCACCAATGACAACGTTGTTGTAAAATGCTTTGCTGCAGTGTAAAAGGCATCTGAAAAACAGAAGTATTTTCTTTCTTTACCAGTGACTGTGAAGGATTGTGCAATTGAAACTTGCTTGATGGGCCCCTCAGTTGTGCTGTCTTGTCAGGAAGTGCCACCCCTGTTAGACAGCCTCACTCCCTCTCGCTCTTTGATGGCACAGTACAGAGCTGGAACTCACTTTGTGACCCATTTCGAGTGGCAAGTCACAGCCTTTGGCAGACTGCACAGTGTTACACCACCACAATGACCCAGTTTGCTAGTCTGTACAGCTGTATTTGACAAACACACACAACAGTGCATCAGAGGTGTAACTGAGCTCTGCAATATTGCAGGACACAAATTACATAGAGTTTACAACATGGTCCAACTTGCTTGCGCCAGTGTTTATGCTCCAGGTGTACCTCCTTTCACTCTGGTCCACCTCACCCAACCTGCATATCTTTATATTCCTTTCTCTCTCATGCACTTATCCAGCTTCCCCTTAAACATATCGACACCGCTCATTTCAACTGCTCCATGTGGTAGCAAGTTCTACATTCTCACCACTCTGGGTGTAGAAGTATCTCCCTTATTGGATTCATTAGTGATTATCTTATATATCTGGCCTTTTTGTGTTGGATGATACTATTTAAGCACCTTCAGAATTCAACCGATTTAGTTTGTAGTACAGATTGATCTTTTGACATAGTTTCATGTACATTTTGGAAAGCATTGGTATCATCAGAGAGAGTCAGCATGGATTTATGAAAGGGAAATCATGCTTAACACATCTACTAAAATTCTTTGAAGATGTAACTAGCAGAGTTGACCAGGGAGAACCAGTGGATGTGGTTTATTTAGACTTTCAGAAGGCTTTCGACAAAGTCTAACATAGCAGAGTTCTATGTAAAGTTAAAGCGCACGGTATTGTGGGTAGTGTCTTGAGATGGATAAAAAGCTGGTTAGCAAACCGGAAGCAAAAAGTTGGAATGAATGGGTCTTTTTCTGATTAGCAGGCAGTGACTAGTGGGGTACCGCAGGGATCTGTGCTAGGACCTCAACTGTTAATATTATATATCAATGACTTGGAGGAGGGAACTAAAGGTATTATCTCCAGATTTGCAGATGATGCAAAGTTGGGAGCGAGGGTGAGAACTATGCAGAGGTGCTTCAGCATGATTTAGACAGGCTGAGTGAGTGGGCATATGCGTGGCAGATGCAGTCTAATGTTGATAAATGTGAGGTTATCCACTTTGGTAACAAAAACAGGAAGGCAGATTATTATTTGAATGGGTGTAAATTGAGAGATGTGGATACGCAGCGAGATCTTGGTGTCCTCGTGCATCAGTCTCTGAAAGTACGCGAGCAGGTACAGCAGGCAGTAAAGAAGGCAGATGGTATGTTGGCCTTCATAGCGATGGATTTGAGTACAGGAATAGAGATGTTTTACTGCAATTGGTATCGGACATTGGTGAGGCCACACCTGGAGCACTGTGTGCAGTTTTGGTGTCCTTATCTGAGGAAGGATGTTCTTGCTGTGGAGGGAGGGCAGCGAAGGTTTACCAGGCCGATTCCTGGGGTGGCGGGATTGTCATATGTGGATATTAATTTTAAATTTTAAAGTGTGTTTATTGGCATTAAATTATTTACATTCAGTGTATACGGAACATACTGGTAAAAACATCAATATACAGTAACAGAGAAAAACATAAGAAACTAACCATAAATAACAGAATGGAAAAAAACCCATATGAAATAAGTTAGTAAGTTAATATACAAATATCGATATATCTACAAAGCCAAAAGTAACCTGTGATCTATTTACATTGTCTCGATTGGTTATGGTGCAGAACTAGGCTGATGGCTTTATTCTCTGAGTCCCCTTTTGTGTCTCAGAGTTGCCGGGGCAACCTAACATTTCCACATCGCCCCGGTCTTTCATGTGTGGAAGCCTGCATCCCTCAGAGTGTGAGGCCTATTTCCCCTGTTCCCCTCTATGGTGTGGATGTTTTCCCCCTCCTCCTGCCATTCTCTAGTTGTTCCTCCCACCCTCCACCGATTACGAGCAGGTCTTCAAAGAGGCTGACGAATCTTTCCACGTCTGGCAGAATCTTCCGTCAGATCTCCGAATTGCAAATTTTATTTTTTCCAACTGCAGGAAGTTGGCTAGATCGGAAAGCCAGTCTCACTGTCCCTTCTCCAAATACCTGCCCCACCCCTTCACTGATGTTAGAGCGATGGTCAGTGACTCAATTGCCAGTGCGAACAGCCAGCGGGCACAACGGGCATCTCTGCCTCGGTCTTCTGTGCAGCCAAAAATATTCAGAGCTGGTGGCATTTGTCCACACACTGGCGATGGGAATGATATGCCAAAGTTTCACCCATGAGGTGAATCCTGGTCCAAACCCAAACTGTTCATTTGTGTTTTTCTCGCTTCACCATCAGTTCCACAGTCGGGGCCGTAGATTACGGCTGGTCATCCTCCAATATGGAGTTGATCAGGGGTAAGGCGGATCAGGGTATTGAACTTAATGATCAGCCATGATCAGAATGAATGGCAGGGTAGGCACGAAGGGCCAAATGGCCTCATCCTGCTTCTATTTTCTATGTATGTTTCGATGTATTTTCAAAATCATTTATTATGAAAAAATAAGTCTGCCAGAGAGTCATATATTGAATAATGGGCGACATTTAGAAAGGGTTAACATTGAAATTATAGCCATTTTACCTGTATGATTGTTCAAAATGCAGCAAATATCTTTGTATTTATAGCTCTGTACAAAGCACAGAGCTCGCGATATGCTTTTTCTCTTTCTCACAAAGATCAAGACGAACCATTTAGCTGCCCCTGCTGCTTCTCCCATTCTCTCTGCCAAACAAGCCAAGGTTCCTGTCGCAATTCCCCGCATCATCTCTGAATCTATTTCTTTCTCTAATTTCTCCCTTATCTCCTGTCACGCCATCACTGAGCACAACCTGTCCATGAGATTCGTCTCCTGCCTCCTTGTTTCCAGTGCCACTAAATTACTGCCCATAGAACGTTCCTCCCTGACCTCCGTGCCAGTTGACATTGTAAATGGTTCCGTTTTCACAGTAACTTCATTGCAGTGTTACTGTAAGCCTACTTGTGACAAAAAAGATTATTATTATGTCTCTTCAGGCTCTCCTGACTCCACAAACATTCAAAACCACCACCATCACTCAATTCCTTAAAAGGTATCAATCACTCCCACTTTCTGGGAGAGTAATCTGTTAGCTTCTGGCTGCTGTTGAGTAGAGTCAAGGGTTCTGCTCCTTTTCACAAACACCTTTATTTTTCCCTCGAACACGCTCTATACAAAACTCTATCACCACATCACATGCCACAAGAGCCACCTGCAACCCCTTTACATGTCAGTGTCAATTATTGGATACTTAACATCAATGGGACATCTAATTGGAATGTCTCCTAACCCATTCCTTAACATCATCAGCTTCCAAATGCATGCCCACCTTTCCTGTAATTCTCTGGCTGAATTACTCCCATCACGTGCTATATAAACACAAGTATTGTTCAAGGAAAGGACTTGTATTTATATAGCACCCAGCACCTTTCATGACCTCAGGATGTTGTAAATGTTTTACAACCAATCAAATATTTTCAGAGTGCAGTTGTTGCAAATGCTTATCATTAGAAATACTCTGTTTTTAAAACGTGACCAAAAATATAATGCTGAATGTGAAACAAAACTCTTGCCCTCATGTCTTGCTCCATGACCTACAAGGCAAGAAGACTTTACATGTGGCCATACAGCAAATGAATTAGCTAACATGCCTTACTAATTTGTCACTAATTCGAATCGTCTATGTCCGTAGGTGAATGGTGTCCTCCCAATGTTGCCTCTGACACTTCCTGCACTTTGGTTCCTAGTCAATGCTTATGGTGAAACCCAAATGGTCACCTTGTTAATAAAGCCAGCAGCAGATTGTATGGTATGCAGTTCTATAAGTACAGATGTCTGTAAAATCATCACTAATGTCTACACCTGTCAGCGCTGAAGTCTGTTAATGTTCCTCGCTTGTTGGTCAAGTGTTTACATTTCTGTGTGTTTCTGCTATTGATTTTTGTTACTTTCCACTTTTCAACATAGCAATGAAGTTGTTTCTGCTTCATCTCAGTTTTTTTGCATATGTATTCTATTGTGGTATACCTTTAACTGGGTGTGGTTATGCTTTCTGCATACATTACTGGGGAGGAAATGATGCAATAAATCATGTGCCTCAGCCTCTGTCTCCTGTGAGGGAGAAACCAGATGGGACATGTGTTCACGTTCCCCTACTTTGTTAATAGGGTTGTGATTAAATGTATTCCTGGAAGTTACATCACATTATTTTTCCCCCACACCCCAGCATTCATTGGCCAACACATCCAAAATTATGATGTACTCCCTTCCTCCACCAATTGGAAAGCAAAAAGACTCATTACCCAATTCAATGATGCTTGACTGTTAGCCAAACAACCTTCCCACTCCCATTTTCAACACTTCTATAACTCATAAAGAAAAATGTTCCAAGAAGATTAAAAAACAAACAATATTTTATCGCACCCAATGTTTTTTCAGGGTCGTACACAATAGCGTCCTTGCCCTTCAGTTTCTGGAGACTGAAGGTCAATACTGAAGGGGTGGCAACTTTATTTGTAAAGCTACTTCCAACTCCTGAATGAATGAACCTTTCTATTTGTATTAAGTTTTCAAATTTATTCTACAAAATAGGACAAGTGTATTGAGACATGGAGAATGTTATGGACTATCTTACGAGGGAGAGCGTCTGCCCTTTGTCACACTTCCAGCCTACTTCACAACCTTGGCTCTATCACAGTAAGGATCTACACTTCCCCCATCATATCACAAGCTACCTTTGGTTCTCGAGGAATACTTGTGTGACCCAGATCTGAACTCAGATCAACTGGAAATATGTTTGTAACGGAAATCTTCAGTGCATTTTATTAATTTAAGTTGCAAAATTGTAGTGTATAAATGCATGGATGAAGATTGAAGGGCAAAACAAAGTATAGACTAATCCTATCTGGATTGTAATGTATTCACATTTACAAATGCATTTGTACAAGGCACTAAGGAGCAATGTAAATATTTTGTTTCTGAAGCTTGAACAAATGTTCACAATATAATCCATGGTTCTTCAACCAGGCCATCTTATGCAACAATAATTTGGGGGTAGAAGTTATCCATACTTTCTCCATTCAGGAGTTGATAATACTGAGGCCCACTCTTACCTAGATCAACGATTGTATTTTATATCTAGTCACTAATGACATTGAAGCTATTACATGAGTGATAACATGAGAGAACTTTCTTGTTTTAGAGATAAATGTGCTGTTTTCCCTATTTCGCAAGTAGGGTAAAATATACTCAAAAGGCTATTACCAAGCCTAATGAAGCTGCAAGGGAAGCTAAAGGCATGAATGCATGTAGATGGTGAGGTTCTCTGGATGTCCCACCACTGCGACAACCCACTTTTTTCACAGTTGTGGGAGGAGGCAGGGGACTGGGGAGGTGCACTTTGGGATTGTTGGAAATAGACATGAATGTGGGCGAAAAGTGGAAAAACTCATTGGAACTGTCAGGCTTATTAGAACTGTCAAAGGGAGATGATAAGCTGCCAAGGCATTTAAACCTCCTGCCCATTAAATATTTGGAAAAAAATGGTCTGCCGTGTTGGAAAAAAACATCAGCTTTTGCTATTGTACTCTGTTTGTTGACATAACTCTAATGGTTTTCAATACAGGATTAGTGCTGCATGACTGACATCACAACCTATTATTATCATAGTGGGGTACCTGTCAGTTCAAAGTTTGATTAACAGATTCAAGAGCTCATAAAGTCTTTAAAGTGAGACTATGAATACAAATTCTTGTTCTTATAAGAGATTAATGGGAGTTAAATTGAGTGAATGTTTTTTAAAATTGAATAGTAAATTAATCGATAGATATGTTAGAACTTTATTTAATCTCAGTATGGGTCCTGAGATCTGGCAGAAACTGGTTAAATTGACCAAAGGTGGGGTGCATGGGTTGGCATGAACATAGAACATAGAACATAGAACATACAGTGCAGAAGGAGGCCATTCGGCCCATCGGGTCTGCACTGACCCACTTAAGCCCTCACTTCCACCCTATCCCCATAACCCAATAACCCCTCCTAACCTTTTTGGTCACTAAGGGCAATTTATCATGACCAATCCACCTAACCTCCACGTCTTTGGACTGTGGGAGGAAACCGGAACACCCGGAGGAAACCCACGCAGACATGGAGTGAATGTGTAGACTCTGCACAGACAGTGACCTAGTGGGGAATCGAACGTGGGACCCTGGCACTGTGAAACCACAGTGCTATCCACTTGTGCTACCATGCTGCCCATGAATTGGCACTAATTTTGCATTAGGGCAATAGAGGTTCATAAGGGTGGATAGAGGGGCATAAGTTGGCATCAAGGGTATGAGAGGCCATAGGGGTAGGTGGGGGGGGCGCAAGATAACATAGGGTGGCATGGATGGGATGGATTACTATTAAGCTATTTTGCTGGTAGCGAAAGCTGGTTTTCAAACAATCGTGCCAGATTGGCTTCAGCAGTGTGTAGGGGGTGAAAGGGTGTGAGGGGTGAGTGCTGGAGGGCTGCTTTTTATTTCATTCTTTTTTCACAACAGGGGAAACGTGTCGGAGAACAAAGGTGGGCCGTTTGCCAAGCCCACCTTTGCACTCGGCCGTCCCTGTGGCTGCCTTCGAACTCTTTCAGGGAGCAGCGGTCATGACTCCCATAAAACCCGGATCCCCCAGAACGAAAATCCAAACTTCCGGGGCAACTTTTCACGAGTCGGGTTTTTGAAGCTGGAAATTCTACCTCTGCACGTATGAGAGAAGAACAAACATTTAGGCCTCAGATCCTGAGCTTTCCACCATGTTATGTAAAGCCAACAGCAAGAACTTGCATTTCAAGAATGCCTGTCACGAACCATGGCCACCCAAAGGCAGATTACAGTCAATGAAATCCTTTTGTAGTGTAGTCACCGTCATAAAGTGGCAAACACCAAGGCCAATTTGCACACAGCAAGATTCCACAAACAACAATGAGATAAGTAACCAAATCATCTGTTTTAATGATGTTACTTGAGGGATTCCACCAGGACCCTGAGGGGAACTCCCCTGCCCTTCTGCGAAATAGTGCCTGAGCATCCTGTTGTCCGCCTGAAAGGGCCTCAATTTAGCTTTTCACCTGAAAGGCCTTTGACTGGACTAGAGACTGTGCCCAGGCTTCTGGAATAGAACTGGAAATCCACAATCTAATGACTCAGGAGACAGAATGCCAGAGATTCAACCTGATACAACAATTAACCTGACAGACGTTGCTTGCAAGCAACCTGGGAGAAAGATTATGTGGGATTCCTAAAATTGATATTCAGTGGTACCTGCTTGATGCTTGGACCCATCGGGATCTCAGAACTGTCTTAACCTCAGAACCTTTCCTCACCAATCCAACCCTCGTCAGTACACCATGTGAACAAAATCACTTTTGTTGAAGGTTTTCTGTTACTAAGGCAAACATATATTTTTCCTTCTGCGATTCTGAGTCTATAAGACCTGAGCTGGAGCTGATACACAATGATTTAACAGCGTATTGTTCAGCATAATATAATGTGGACTGCTAACCAGAGGGCACAGATATAATTGACAAACAAAAAGACGAGAAGATGGAAAATCAGGTGAGTTTCAATTGAAGAGAGGCCAACAATGAGGCTGTGCACTGCCGCCAAAATTATTCAGTCTGTACACAGGGCAAATATTCAGAGACTCGGATGAAATTCCAGGGGAACAAAATAGAGGCAGAATCAGAAGCAAATTATCAAGTAAAATCTCGTAGCTTGGAATGTGGATTGAGTACGAACACCAGAAATCAGTGGTCGTCAGGATGAATACTTTGGAAGAAACGACAGTGAATATTAGATGGTGTCATATTTGAACAAGTCTACTTCGGGCAAAATGACAACAGAAGGTTGTGATATGATGCCAAAGTCAAAAGGGTAGAGATTTAATGAAAGATTCGTTAACAATGAGAAGAGAGGAAAAAACATAACTTTTTAAAACCATTTTATCAGAGCTTCAAACTTCAGAGATCTCTAACTGGAAGGCCTGGAACTGGATGCAGTTGAATGACCGACTTGACAGAGTGGTTACAGATGGGCTACTTTGGATGTATGAGGATGGCACAACTGGATGGGCATGACATATTATGATAGCAGATCTCCTGGTCGGAGTAGCTGCAAGCAGAGAGAGAGAGAGGAAAAAGAGTGGGGCGGTGAGGATTTTCTTTTACACAATGACTTGCGATCTGGAATATATTGCCGGGAAGATGGTAGAAGCAGATTCAACAGCAACGTCCCAAAGGGAACGCATACTTGAAAATTTGCGGGGGATTTGGATAAAGGGCAGGGGAGTAGGACTAATTGGATAGCTCTTTCAGAGAGCTAGCGCAGGCCCGATAGGCTGAATGGCCTCCTTCTCTGCCTCATGATCATATGATATTTTAAGTCGCCTTCTTTGTCTCCGTTCCCCATTAGGCGAGCTGCTGTGTGGATAAACAAGGAATCTTATCCTGGCCCAGCTGAAGCCCGGATAAAGTATTTTTCTTCACTGATGCACATCGTGGGACCAAGCCACAGGATAAAACCTCATAACCCCAATCAGCCTGAAGACGGCTCATTCCACCAGCAGCACAATGCAGCAAGGAAACGAACACGTAAGTTGCTGAATTGTTTCTTGCCTCCGTTCAAGTGCAGTTTCAGATATAGTTTACCAGCCAGACTGAGGAGACAGGCGTGTGGGACCACCTGTCGTGCAGAGAAAAACATCTCTCAAAACAGTCTGTTCTCTCTCTCAACGCTCCGTAATCCCAAGTAAACCGGAGCGATAATCTATATAGTCATTATGCAGCCACTATTTCACATAATTTGATCCTGCACTAAACCAAAACTAGTTTTAACGGAATTAAAGGTGGATATTAGCCCCAGCCAGAATAGTGAAATATTCCATTCAGTTCGATGTGCTCTTGTAAGTTATTTATAACAGATACAACCAAAGGGCAGCGCGGTGGTGCAGTGGGTTACCTCTTCTGCCTCACGGCGCTGAGGTCCCAGGTTCGATCCTGGCTCTGGGTCACTGTCCGTGTGGAGTTTGCACATTCTCCCCATGTTTGCGTGGGTTTTACCCCACAACCCAAAGATATGCAGGGTAGGTGGATTGGCCACGCTAACTTGCCCCTTAATTGGAAAAAATTAATTGGGTACTCGAAATTTATAAGGAAAAAAAAAACGAATGCAAACAAGTGAAATTGTCGGGAAAACATTTTGGGGTTGAAATTGGTGCAGCATTGTACATGTCTGTCTTACGCGTGGAAAATGGACACAATATGTAACAATTTTAGATGTTTAATTACTGGGTGTGAAATGGACAAAGCAATTTAGTAGTGGGATGGCTTGCGGCCCCAGTGGGTGTTAGAAAATGCGTCGGGCCCCTTGAACAGGTACATTAGGGGGTCTAATACTTGTTGAAGGACACCTTTCAAAATGTGTCAACGAAAGTTTCAGAGGCACCTGTGGCCAGCAACTAAAGGTTAAGTGTTAGGCGCCTACTTTGTCTTCCCAGGACAAGAATGTAAGATCAGATTAAAGCCTGTTACTTTATCTGGCTTTAATATTCACTTGATACTTTTTTTTTAAAGTTTCTGTATTTACTTGATGGTGCAGCAACCCATTGTGAAAGAAGGAAGTTGCATTTTTGTTGCATTGCTCACACGCGGTCCCGAAGCACTTTTCAACCAACAAAGTTCTCTCTGAATGCAGTTGCTGATGTGATAAAGAATGTGCAGCAGCCTAATTGTGTACAGAAATTCCCACAATGGAATAACTGATTAGATAATCTGTTTCTTGTGATGATGTTTTGAGGGATAAATGTTGGCCAGGATACCAGAACATCCCTGCTGCTCTTCAAATAGTAACCTCGGTAAATTTTCCATCCATTTCAAAGGGGTCAGTGGAGCAACGGGCAAAGCATTATGTGCAGAGCAAGCATGCAGCAAGTGAGCTGTAGAACCTGTAACTTCCCAAGCCCACCTGGACAATTCTCATCTGGAACAGAATCTGATGGTTAAAGATGATCAGACCCTGATTTATTTTTTTCAATAAAAACTTAATTATTTTTAAGTAGCCTTAATTTTACCTTCAACGTAAATGGTTGACTAATATGTAAGCAGCAACGCTGTACCTCAAGGGGAATTCAGATAAAGTATCTCTTCCATAGAAATGGGCAATTGAAAGTTACGGCTTTCAAATTGTCTTTTCCCTTATCAGACAGACAGTTCTTGCATTTCTACCCTAGATTTCACGACGTGAAACCGTTAGCTGAGAGCTTGTTCCCAAATATAATAATCCCTTATTTCAAAGGTTTCAATTTTCAGATATAACCTTGCATTTCTGGCACAATGCTTTGATATGTGGTGCAGAAGTTTGGGTTCTGCAATGTTGAAATGTTGCAAAAACAATTACGTTTCAGTTCTGTGCAAGACCATCAAAGGGTGGTTGTTTATCAAGAAACCTCACTTTTGTCTCTTGTGAGGAAGGTGCAGACTGCAACAAAAAAGTGAATGAATTAGCACCTGCCTGATAAAAACATATAAGGAGAGTCATGTGAATGTTCATTCCTGGTTTTCGCTGGTCTCTAAATATACCCCTGTATGTTATGAAACCGTGTATTGTGACTGGATGTTTACATATCAGCTGTTTCTTACCAGGAGCTGATCATTTCTGAGCACCTTCTGCACTGACAATTAGGGTGCGATTCTGCGGCCTTGTTGCACTCTCGCTCGAGCGATATGAGGCAAGCGAATAGCAGGAGAGGCCAAAAACGAGAACCATGCCAGGCGCCAAACAGTTTCCGATGCAACCGGCCCGCTCCCATAGTCAAAATCGGGATCTCACCGTAGCTTGGCAAGAAACTAATTATCACCACTGAAGCCCTAATTAATGAGAGCCACCCCTTATCCAACGGGCTCCCGTCATTCATCGGACTCCCCAGCAAGTGGTCACGCTGCTGCCGATTAGTGCTCCTTTTGAAAAATGGAAGGGCTTCTGCGGGGAGCCGAGGAGGTGAGTGGCCATCTTTGCTCACAGGCAAAGAGCCCGGGGGCGCTGGGCTTGCTGACCCGGTGCTCGGGAATGGGGGACCCTCGGCTGGGTGGGGGGGGGGGGTATTCTCCGGAGGGCTGAGCCAACATGGGAAGGGAGAGGCACTGTGGGGCGCTGGGGAAAAACAGCTCATGGCACCAGCATGCCAACCCATGGCATGTATTCCCATTTCGCAGGCAACCCTAGCCCCTGCCCCTCTGCTCTACCGACCACCCATTATCCCCAACGACTGCCAAGGCCAGTGGCCGTGCTGCTGAAGGCTATTGCTAATCGGAAATTGGCAATCGTGGTTAGGTGAGCACTTCACACAACCCACTGGATTCCTGTGGGTGGGCGGGCCATGTAGCATGTGGGGCGCATTGCCGAGCATCCCACTCACACCTTGATGCATGGTCACTGTGCTTGAACACTGCGGAAGGCAACACCAGACACCGCCAGTCTGGGCCCTCTCCCAGTGATTGCGGGAGAGCTTTTCCTGTGGAAACACAGAGGGGGCATCATTAGCCACATGTGTGGTTCACAATGGTGGGAGGAGGGGGTGTGAAGGGAGGGTTGCGGGGTTGAAGTGAGGGGGGTGGAATGGTTGGGGGTTGAAGGGAGGGGGGGAAGGAAGTGTGGGGGTTTGAAGGTGGGAAGGAAGGGTTGGGTGTTGAAGGGACGGGGGATGGAAGGGTTTAGGGTTGAAGGGAGGGAGGGTAGGAAGGGTAGGGGTTTGAAGGGGGGAAGGAAGGGTTGGGGGTTGAAGAGAGGGGAGAAGGAAGGGTTGTGGGTTTGACGGGCGAGGGGAGGAAGGGTGGGGGTTTGAAGGGGGTTAAAGGGAGGATTGGGAGTCGCATGGAGAGTTAGAACATAGAACATAGAACGATACAGCGCAGTACAGGCCCTTCGGCCCACGATATTGCACCGACATGGGAAGTCAAAAACTAAAGGCCATCTAACCTACACTATGCCCTTATCATCCATATGCTTATCCAATAAACTTTTAAATGCCCTCAATGTTGGCGAGTTCACTACTGTTGCAGGTAGGGCATTCCACGGCCTCACCACTCTTTGCGTAAAAAACCCACCTCTGACCTCTGTCCTATATCTATTACCCCTCAATTTAAGGCTATGTCCCCTCATGCTAGCCACCTCCATCCGCGGGAGAAGGCTCTCGCTGTCCACCCTATCTAACCCTCTGATCATTTTGTATGCCTCTATTAAGTCACCTCTTAACCTTCTTCTCTCTAACGAAAACAACCTCAAGTCCATCAGCCTTTGCTCATAAGATTTTCCCTCCATACCAGGCAACATCCTGGTAAATCTCCTCTGCACCCGTTCCAAAGCTTCCACGTCCTTCCTATAATGAGGCGACCAGAACTGTACGCAATACTCCAAATGCAGCCGTACCAGAGTTTTGTACAGCTGCAGCATGACCTCATGGCTCCGGAACTCAATCCCTCTACCAATAAAGGCCAACACACCATAGGCCTTCTTCACAACCCTATCAACCTGGGTGGCAACTTTCAGGGATCTATGTACATGGACACCGAGATCCCTCTGCTCATCCACACTGCTAAGAATTTTACCATTAGCCAAATATTCCGCATTCCTGTTATTCTTTCCAAAATGAATCACCTCGCATTTCTCTACATTAAACTCCATTTGCCACCTCTCAGCCCAGCTCTGCAGCTTATCTATGTCCCTCTGTAACCTGCAACATCCTTCCACACTGTCTACAACTCCACCGACTTTAGTGTCGTCTGCAAATTTACTCACCCAACCTTCTGTGCCCTCCTCTAGGTCATTTATAAAAATGACAAACAGCAACGGCCCCAGAACAGATCCTTGTGGTACGCCACTCGTAACTGAACTCCATTCTGAACATTTGCCATCAACCACCACCCTCTGTCTTCTTTCAACTAGCCAATTTCTGATCCACATCTCTAAATCACCCTCAATCCCCAGCCTCCGTATTTTCTGCAATAGACGACCATGGGGAACCTTATCAAACGCTTTACTGAAATCCATATACACCACATCAACTGCTCTACCCTCGTCTACCTGTTCAGTCACCTTCTCAAAGAACTCGATAAGGTTTGTGAGGCATGACCTACCCTTCACAAAACCATGCTGACTATCCCTAATCATATTATTCCTATCTAGATGATTATAAATCGTATCTCTTATAATCCTCTATAATCCTGGAGATGGATGCGCGCGTGGGATTGGAAAGGTCTCGGGGGAGGGCGTTGGTGTCTACTTCCTCATGCTGCCTGGTGTAGGTTGTGACCTTTCTTCGGCACTGGAGGCCAGGCCTCCTGGTTATGTTCCCAGAACTTACAACCACAGCCACCTCATCCCAGGTAGCACTGGCTGCCCTGTGGCTGACCCTCCGGGGTCCTCAAGGGAACAGGACATTTCTCTTGGACTCCACTGCATCGAGGAGCCTCCCCAGGTCTGCATCCCCGAATCTTGGGGCCAGTCTCGTCAGCACCATTGTTACGAGCTGGCTGCGGTTGGCTGAGCAAGTGTTGCTCAAATGCTGCTCGGCCTTGTTAGCAGGGGGCCGGCGAGCACTGTGTCAGCAAATCAGTTGGCAAGCCTTCATTTGCGGCATGAAGCCCTGGGACCTCATTAGGTGGACCAATTAACGTTAAATTGCGTTGCCGGCCTCGCTGGGCCCAGTGTTGGGAAGCTCGCGGCAGTTCACAGTCGCTATGACTTAGAAATCTTTCCGGCGATCACTCCCTAAGTGTCCAATTGACCATATGTTCTGCAGCAATTAGGATCTTAAAAGGGCTCAGCAAATTTAAAGACATTTTCGCTTTAGCAGCAGAATGATACTGTCACGACATCCTGGGCTGTGCGCGGTGAATTTTATCATGAACAGCATTATAATTAAAGGGACAGAGAATGTAACTGACTATCTAATGCCCCTGTTCCAACCCCTCCTTTGTAACTATCCCCCCTCTCTCTTTCTCTCTTAATGATGCACTGGGATGACTTCTCGTTAGTGTATTTCTGGAGTTCAGCTTTCGTTTTGACACACTTCCTTCTAGGCTTGAGATGGTTTTGTCTGGCAGGGGTGTCTATCTTTTCTGCAGACTCAGCATCATTCCAAGTTAGCAAAGGCTGTGCCGGGCACTGACTGGTTTGAGAATAATTAAGCAGTTTTTTTCACTTCAATAAACGGAAGAGAGAGAGAGTTCCTTTCACTTCCAAGGAATCATTACTTCTGCCCAGTTCTCTCAGAAAGCATCACGCATGAACCAATCACTGACCATTGTCAGGCAGAACACTGTCCCTGACCAATCTACTGGTCGCCAGTTAACCAATCGATCCAACTACCCCCACACCTGGATCCACTCAGTGCCGGGGAGTCTGGCTTCTCCTCTCAAAATGAAAACCTGGGAACACAGTGTCCTGACAAGCAGGCTGCTTCAACCTCGAGTCTACTCCTTAAAGGCACATTCCGATTATGGGTCCACGGACCAAAATAATAAAATTACATAAAAGAAATGCGAACAAAGGAAATATATAGGAAGGGTACTTACAGTATATTGTGTGTTACATGATGTAACATGAATAAAACTCGAGTGGATGTCAGCTGAAAGCCATAGAGAGGGAGAATGATTTGAAAGTGATTGTTGACTGCACCCTCCAGATTCAAGCACAATGGCAGTGACCAAAGAAAGCACAGTTCTGAGTTGCACGTCCCGATGATTCTCCACAAAAACAAGGTTATATAGGACTTTGTAAACCTCATCTATTTTTAAAAATATCTTTATTAGCATTTTCAGTAGTATTATATACATTGCAGTTCGTGTTTGTTTACAGTACAGTACAAAGGTTTTTCTTAAGTCTATCTATTTGCAGCTTATTGCCATCTGACTCAGCGTGCTATCCTCCTCACCGCCCCCCCCCCCCCATCCCCTCCCTGCTCGTTGGGGGGGGGGGGTGACTCCCCTCCTCCTAAGCTCCCCCCCCCTTATCCTCCTTTTTCCCCCACCAATTTCAGCCGTGTCCATCTTGTGGATGAGAGGGGTTTACCTCCCACCATGTCCTCCCATGTCCTGCGATACAACCTCTTCCTTCCATTTCCACAAGCCTGCCATCTTGATGTGGTGCTGCACTCACATGATGAGCAATTCCTTCTTTCAGGCCCTGAATTAGTGGCGTTGAGGTCTCTGGCTGTATTTTGCAGGAATCACCGAGTCTGTCCAAGCATTTTGCGCAGAATCAGATGAAAATCGACACTGAGTCAGAAGAGGAGGTATCCGGACAAATGAACAAAAACTTGGTTCAATGAGATAGATGTTTTAAGGAATATCTTAAAGGAGGGGAGAAGTACAGAGGGAGCCTAGGGTCGAGGCAACTGAAGGCATGGCCGCCACTGTTCAATTGAAAATAGATGGAGATGCACAAGAGGCCATATTTGGGCAAGCGCTGAGATTTGGAAGAGTTGTGGTTTGTGTCCACGTTGATTCCCACCCAAAACTCTGTAACAATGCACAAGTGGCCAGCAAAATTAGAAGAGGACTTCTTCTGCTCGGCTGATGTGCCATCATGGACGGCTCCTTAAAGATAGCAAACATGACGCAATTGTGTTTTTCTCTCTTTCAGATTGTGTTGTCATCCGATACAGTAATCGCAGATAACCATGCAGATTTTGCTACAGAAATGCTAAGCCTCTCGCACGCCCAACAGGATCAAACTCATATTCAGTTTGATGATTCCAACTGGTTGCAGCACAGTGGCTCACTGAGGCCACTGGGTCTTGGCATTCTGCTTGGCCTTTGTGACCCTGCATCGGCTGCCAGAGTCTTCCAGTTGATGGACCATCTCTCCCACGTGGCTTTGCTGAAGAGCAGACTATGCTGTTTGCCTGTTCAGATGCCGCAGGGAATGCAAACTCCCGAGGATTATTGGTAAAATTGGATTTTCTTAACGTGCGCCTTACTGTTCACAGTGCACATTTTATTTTGGGCATGTTTGGTGTGATCGGGGGCCATTTTCTCCTCTGACTTTCCCAACGGTGCAGAAAAATATAATTAACTTGAGTTTTGCAAGGCATGATTAAAAAATGCTATTTTAGGAGAATCAGCCATGGGTTTGTTTACCATTCCAGAGAGACAGTGACAGAGAGGGAGGAATCTGAATGTGTGCAGTGTTAAGATTCACCAAAATGTATTTTCTATCAGACTGTAAATATTTGTGCTTTGTTTATCCTCCAAATTACTTCAAAAACAGGACAAAACAAGTATTTCCGAACAGTATCGGAGATGGTTTCACAGGTAACATATTTTCAAGTATTCATTTTTACCTTAAGAACCATCTTCTGACTCACAGCAAGAGGATGATTAGAGTACCTTATCTTCTTCATACTGAGAATATGATTCAGACCGAGTCTTTTCGGATACAGTATTTTTTTCATATTGAAAGTCAAAATGCATCTTTTGTAAGCTGCAACACTGCTTTTCCCAAATTAATTTCAAGTGAGATAGATATAAGATCAATTTTTACAATATTTTGGGGCAAGCTATTACATGCTCTTATAGAGGAGCAGAGAGATCTGGGGCTACCGATCCATAAATGGAAAAAAAAATCCTTCATAACCTTAAGGATCTCCACGTGGTCATTTTTCAGTTTGCTTTTTCAAAAAACCGCAGCCTGCTTTGTCTTTCCTGATAGTTAAAACTGCTCAGTTCTGGCATCTTTCTGGTAAATCCATATTGCGCTTTCATCAGTATCTGTACATGTTTTTTATAATATGGAGACCAGAACTGTTACAGCAGAGCACTTAGAAAACAGTGGCAGGATCGGGCAAAGTCGGCATGGGTTTATGAAGGGGAAATCATGCTTGACTGGAATCCTTTGAGGACGTAACAGGTAGAATTGATGAAGGGGAGCCAGTGGATGTGGTGTATTTGGACTTTCAGAAAGCTTTTGACAAAGTCCCGCATTGAAGATTAGTGTGTCAAATTAAAGCGCATGCGATTGGGGGTAGGGTATTGAGATGGATAGATAACTTGTTGGCAGACAGGAAACAAAGAGTAGGCATTAACAGGTCTTTTTCAAATTGGCAGGCAGTGACTAATGGGGTAACGCAGGGGTCGATGCTAGGACACCAGCTATTCACAATATATATGAATAATTTAGATGAAAGATGCAATGTGACCTGGGTGTCCTCGTACAACAGTCAGGGAAGGTATGCATGCAGGTGCAGCAAATGGTAAAGAAGGCAAATGGTATGTTGGCCTTCATTGCGAGAGGATTTGAGTACAGGACAGGCATGTATAGCTGCAGTTATACAGGGCCTTGGTGAGGCCACTCCTGGAATATCGTGTGCAGTTTTGGTCTCCTTATCTGAGGAAGGATATTCCAGCTACAGCGGAAATGCAGCAAAGGTTTACCAGGTAGATTCCTGGGATGGCAGTATAGCCACCAAAGATGGACATTCCCTCAATACAAAATGGAGGAACGCAAAGCTTGCAGGTTAAAATGGACAATGTTTGCACCACAAGCAGGCTGCACCAAGCCAATGTGTATTCTGTCTGCTAAGAGGGCAGACAGCACCGAAACAAACATTCCGCATACTAATGAGGCAATCTCCGGGATAGTTAACATAGCAATGGAACGATCCCAGGGACAATGGACACAAATAGGGAAATGATTGCAACAGTGAATGGGAAACCAGACACCCCGGCACCAGTGGGGTTCGAAAACAAAGCACCTGAAGGCTCACCCAGTAGCCAAGAGATAGCCTCAGTATTGAGGGGATTCAAACAAATCGATTGGGAAGAGACCCAATCGATTCCCAGCAGGTAAAGGGACCGCCCAAAAGGGCACGAAGCCCTAGGATCTATAAAAGACAGGTCCCACACTTAGTTCATTCTTCTTAACCAGCCCTCCTCTCTGGACCCGCATCTCGACCAGCTTTTGCCAAAGAAGACCTTGAACGAGAAAAAGGAGAGGTTTGGGACAGCAGCCGCCAGCAAGTAAGTGTGTCACAACGATCGCTACCAGAGATAGACACTCCTGACCCCTTTTTAACCCGTACCAACCTGAAGTCTGCAGACCAGAGCAGAGCAAGAGGCCTTGTCCCCTGCTCCCGCAGTTCCCTTTGAGATAAGTATTGGTTTATTTAGTGGTAGGAATACTTTAATAATCTTAGCGTGTGCATGGTTAGTATTATAATTGTATTATAATAAACTCATTTGTTTGAACTTACTAATTGGTGTATGGTTTTATTGCTTTGAACTTGTCCTTGAAACTTGTGGCGGTATCTTAACGATACCTGGCGACTCCAGAGCTAAGTAACGAAACAGAGCCAAATTGAGTGTTAAGCACACTCACCCAGAACGAGCAACAGCAGTACTGACGTACGAGGAGAGATTGAATTGGTTAGAATTGTATTCACTGGAGTTCAGACGAATGAGGGGGGAATCTCATAGAAACCTATAAAATTCTAATAGGACTGGACAGGTTGATGCAGGAAGGATGTTCCCGATGGGTGTGTCCGGAACCAGGGGTTACAGTCTGAGGATATGGGGTAGACCATTTACGATAGAGATGAAGAGAAATGTCTTCACCCAGACAGTGGTGAGCCTGTGGAATTTGTTACCAAGGAAGTAGTTGAGTCCAAAAGATTGTATGGTTCCAAGTAGCAGTTAGATAAAGCACTTAGGGCAAAGGGGATCAAAGGATATGGGGGAAAGTGGGATTAAGGTATTGAGTTGAATGATCATAATGAATGCGGAGCAGCCTTGAAGGGCCGAATGGCCTCCTCCTGCTCCTATTTTTTCTATGTTTCTGGAGTACTCCACATCTGGGCGAACCAAGGTTACAAACAAGCTCAGTGTAATTTTTCTACTTTTCCCCAGATCTCATTGGTCCTTGACCCCATTTAGACATTTTCCAAAGAATAAATGCTCTCCTTAAACTTCCTACCCAAAGGCACCAGCTCACACTTACCAATATTGAAGTTTGTTTGCGAACTACCCATCCATTCATCAAGTTTATTAATGTCTTCCTGTGTTTTGCTGTAGCTCGTCTCATTGTAAACTATAGCCCCCAGTTAGGTCACCTTCAGTTCTCTGTCTGATGACAGGTCCTTGGCAATTATTCACTAAGCCATGGTAAAGCGCCTTGAATTTTTATTATGGGTGGGGCACAGAGGTTGGCACCGAGTTACCCCAGGTGGAATGAAATGAATGAATGAATGAAAATCACTTATTGTCACAAGTAGGCTTCAAATGAAGTTACTGTGAAAAGCCCCTCGTCACCACATTCCGGCGCCTGTTCGGGGAGGCTGTTGCGGGAATTGAACCGTTCTGCTGGCCTGTCTTGGTCTGCTTTCAAAGCCAGCTATTTAGCCCAGTGGAATTGAACCTTGTGCTGTTGGCATTAATCTACATGCTGCCGATCTAAGCTAACCAGCCCCTTTGTCCCAATTTGTTTCATGTGCAACTTTTGGATTATACTTCAAATTCTGATTCCAAATTTGTCCAGTAGGTGGTAAGTGCCATGCAAAGCAAATCCCAAAGGAAAACATGGAAAGCTGTCACAACAATTGTCAATTTATATTTTACTAAGAGAAGATATGTGTGCTGAAGTCAGGAGCGACAAATTCCATTAAAGTTTGTGGAGATTTTAAATATTAAATTAAAACATTTATTGAGAAAAGAAAATGTAAACACACAAGATTACATTTACACAGCTAAAATTAGTCTTACAAAATGTTCCCTGAAAAGGTTCCCACTTGGTTATACTCACAAGTATAGGCAACAGTCCTTATAGATATTTATTCTATGAAAATTCCAGTAAATTACCACAAGGCACGCCCACCTGTTGCTGTAGGGACAAAAATGTACCAAGACTTCTAGATTTTTATAGAACAGTACAGCACAGAACAGGCCCTTCGGCCCTCGATGTTGTGCCGAGCAATAATCACCCTACTTAAACCCACGTAACCCGTATACCCGTAACCCAACAATCCCCCCATTAACCTTACACTACGGGCAATTTAGCATGGCCAATCCACCTAACCCGCACATCTTTGGACTGTGGGAGGAAACCGGAGCACCCGGAGGAAACCCACGCACACACGGGGAGGACGTGCAGACTCCACACAGACAGTGACCCAGCCGGGAATCGAACTTGGGACCCTGGAGCTGTGAAGCATTGATGCTAACCACCATGCTACCGTGAGGCCTTCTCTCGCTCCTTCTCTACTGTTGGAAAATTCTAAAAACTCTGCTTTCTGAAAAAACAGACACTTTTCTGGGTTGGCTGAAAACTGTTTTAGTTTGCTTCCTTTTACAGCTAATTCCTAACACAGAGCACATTCTCGGCGTGTGGCCACACCCCAACATGGCTCCCAACTTCTCTTTAAATCTGTTGTTTTCCTTTCAGCTTTTGCCAATGTCCCTGTCCTCCTTTGAAATTTATCTTTCCCTGGATATAAAAATCTGTTATGTTCTCCTTGTAGCCTCCGCTTTTGGCTAAAATAAAGTATAATAACTTTGCCTTATTTATCTATGACCAGCTAAAAATGGTAAACTCCAACTGTAATCCTTTTTTTAACTTCCCTTTGAAATTTAACAATTGAACACAACATGCCTTCTTAAAAGCATTATGTGCAGAGCAAATATCTCCTTATGCATTTTTCTACCTTGTCTTGTTTACCTGTAGAACATCCAACTTGGTCCTTATCACTTCAAGTGCCTGCCTTTTGTTCAGATGTTCTAAACCTTACAGCTTAACTCTTCAGTTGAATTCAATTAGTCACACACGTACCATACATCCCCACAAGTCTGCTTCACAGAATAACACAATAAACTTCAAAAATATTAGAATAATAAAATTTTCTTCACAAAATCCCCAACTATTTGCAATATATATGAATGATGTGCCTGTAGGGATAGAAGGCACTGCAATCAAATCTGCAGATGACACTAAAATAAGTAGGATAGTAAGTTGCAATGAGGAAATAAGAAATTTATGAATGAAGATAGATAAGTTCGATGAATGTGCCAAAATTTGGCAGAAGGAGTTTAAAGTGGATAAGTGTGAGGTTATCCATTTTGGTTTGAAAAATGGAAAGGCAACTTATTATCTAAATGGAGAGAAACCTCAGAGTGCTTCAGTGCAGAGGGATCTGGGTGTTCTCATGCATAAATCTCAGAAAACTAATATGGAGATACAGCAGGTAATAAGGAAGGCAATTTTGGCCCTTATAGATAAAGGAATAGAGTATGAAAGTAGGGAAGTGAAATGAAATGAAAATTGCTTATTGTCACAAGTAGGCTTCAAATGAAGTTTCTGTGAAAAGCCCCTAGTCACCACATTCCGGCGCCTGTTCGGGGAGGCTGGTACAGGAATTGAACCGTGCTGCTGGCCTGCCTTGGCCTGCTTTAAAATCCAGCGATTTAGCCCTGTGCTAAACCAGCCCCTAGTTTTGCTGCATATGTGCAAGACATTGGTGAGACTGCACCTGGAGTACTGTGTACAGATTGGTCCCCTTATTTGAGGAGAGATGTAGTTGCATTAGAGGCAGTTCAGAGGAGCTTCATTATATTGATTCCAGATATGAGGGGTTTGTTTTATAACAAGAGATTGAACAGTTTAGGCCTATGTTCTCTCAGGTTGAGAAGATTGTGAGAAGATCTAATTGAGGTATATCAGATAATAAAACTCATTGATGAAGCAAACGTAGAACAGATGCTTCCTCTTGTAGCAGTCTAGAATGTGAGGTCATAGTTTTAGGATAAGGGGTAACATATTTAAAACTGAGATCAAAAGAAATTACTTCTCTCAAAGGGTTGTGAATCTGTGAAATTCATGACCCCAGGGTGCGGCAGATGCGGGGAGATTGAGTAAATTTAAGAAGGCGATTGACAGATTTTTAATTGGAGGGTTATGTTGAACAGGCTGGAAAGTGGAGTTGAGGCAGGGAGGGGATCAGCCATGGTTGTATTTAATGGCGGAGCGGGCTTGAGAGGCTGAATTTCCCACTCCTGTTCCTAGATCTTATGTACTAATGTAATTGGTGAATATCAGTGGTCCCAGTACTGATCCTTGTGGAACACCATTTTCCACATTCTGCAGTTGAGTAATTACCTGGAGCAGCACCTGATATACAAAGAGCCGAATCTTCTTCTGGGTTTGGGAAAACTCACCCTGCACACTTTTGCTTCTTGTGAACACCTGACCCTTTGACACTGGGGTACAGCTCACGTTGCAGTTTTGTAAGCCACATTCGAAAGTGCGTGAGGAGTGTGGGTGCAGAAGGCGGCCAGTTAGAAGACCCACCTCATTTCTCTAACAAAATATCCCAGCTCTTAGCAAAGTTTAAAGGCCCCCTAAACCTCACTCTTCACTTCCTTGACTCTCTCACCCCAGCCCCATGCCAGCCCATGCCGCCTCATCACCCATGTCACCTCTATGTCCTCCATGCATCCTTGATAGCTATTATCACGAGGCACAGTCCTCAGATTCTGTGTAATACCAATTGAAAATATCTTACACACCTTAGGGAGGGGGAAAAAACTCTCACCATCTAATAAAAGCCTCCATATCACTGAATCTCCAGAAAATTGAATTCTGCCACATAAAAAAAATCTTGTAATGCTTATAATTCTACTAGCTTGTGTCAACAAAGCAGAAACTGCATCAAAGAGAGAATCCATTATTGTAATTTCTTGAAATTGTCATTTATTCCCAGATGAATGGAACACCTACAATGCTGAAACCCATTAGCACTGGAAAGCCAAATATTGATAATGACCACAGCTGTTCAAACAGCAGACTACTCGTACCAGCCTCCCCAAACAGGTGCCGGAATGTGGCGACTAGGGGCTTTTCACAGTAACTTCATTGAAGCCTACTCGTGACAATAAGCGATTTTCATTTCATTTTTCATTTTCAGGAAGGAAAGAACAGCAGGTGCGTGTTTCAATTTCAAAACAGAGTACCTTCCAATCAATGTTAGAGAACAGATGGTTAGATTTTTTCCAAGCATACAACTGTTGAAGTGCAAAAACAGGTGTTTTCTTCATCAGCTAGATCCATTTAAACCACAGTAGAAAAGGTGACAGCACAAACTGATGGGACATTTAGAAGGATTTTTCACTGCATTATGAAGCTTTTTCCATTGGAAAAGTACCTTAGAGCATACCTTTAAATGACAGATACCCGTGATGAATCACTGCATTAAAAACACATTGACATCATAATACAGCACCAAATAGTGACATTTGAAGAAGCCAAAATACTTACCTTTCAGAATGTTCCAAACTCCTCAGCAGGTTTACAATTTCTTCACAAATTCTTAATCCTGTCATTCATTTAATGGGCTTTCAAAACTCCGCACCACTTGGCAAAAGTGGTGTCCAGAAGGAAATTTGATTTATGTCGTCTGGCCTCAGAGGGCAGATGTGTATTTTGCACACAAGGTCATTCCAGACCCTGAGATACAAGTGGTCAGGAATGTGGAGGAAAGTTTTATTTCTTCCCAAAATAACGGAATGTAGCCTTTCGCATACTAAAACACGCCTCTGTTCCCAAACGAAAATTCAACCAAAAGAATTTGTAAATCACCCGGTATGGTATATGTAAGTGGAATATCTTGATTCATTTCTTGCGTGTCGCCATGATCAGTTTAATGTTGAATTGCAGAATATTTACCTCTTATTGGCTTTTGTTCTTGTCGAAACATGTTCAAAAGTGAAATACTTTTATACGTCTTAACAGGAAAAACCCTCAGGGTATCATTTATTCAACAGCAGAATGAAGCTGCCCCTTTTGCGATCAGGTCACTGTATTTCAGAGATTTGCTGATTTTTATTCAGTTCAATATGTGTGTTATTTAATTCTTGTCATCCATACAATTTTGATAGAATCATTCAAATTTATTTTAAAAATCGCTAAATGGTTTAACTCCATGACAAAATGTTGTTAGGATTTCCAGTTATAAGTCATCTGCAGCAAGATGGGATGCTCAACATAGTTTGTTCTGTACTTGTAACTATGACTTTTTTTTAAAATACCTTAAACGCCACAGGTATGGACCTAAAATGTTCCTCCCACCACTTCCTGTCAAAGATTGCTTTAAATCTGTTTTATCTTGCAGGCTTCACATCCTCTGCAAGGAACCTCTTCCATAAGCAAATGTACACTGCCGCGTACATGTCAACCACAATGACTAACATACAGGAAGCATCACCATGGGAACCATCATTCATTACCAAAAAAAAGCTGTCTCTGAGTCATATGATAAATCTGCTTGTGCACAGTTATAACTCAGGCACGTAAATCCTATCTTCTTCTCATTTTCTTTTTTTTTTGGCTATCTTGCATGTCCATATTCCTAACCTGACTAAGTATGATACAGAGACAGCAAGGATATTCCGGGAATGAGGGACACCATTTAGGTAGAAAGATGAGACAGAGTGAAGCCTTTGGAAAATCATGTGGAGCCAGTCCTATTTGCACTTGTAAGAAGCAGTTTTGTATGTTATCACCAATTACGGCAAATGCACCAGAAGCTCATGGAATAAAGGGCGCTATTTATTTTCAATCTTGCCTTCATCTGCACCCCATTAGCGGAATGCAAATCGGTTTGACGTTGGCCTCCAGTGCTCTTCCCAATCCGCCATGGGCACCAGCGAAAGATCTCGCTGTAATTTCACCAAAGGATAAAACTGATTCTTGGGCCTCCTGCCGAATCCTTGCCCACCACTCCCTGTCCCCCCCCCCCCCCCCCCCCCCAAGCTCAGCATTGATCTCGCCAGCAGAGGCATGGAAGAATTCTGCTCAACATTTCCAATCTGTGACCTTTCACCCTCTTTATAAGTTGCATCTTGAAAATGAATGGGTGTTAGGGTTCTTAATGAAGACATTTTTTCTCAGTTTGACATCGCAGCCCTCACTCATTAGAGCCTTTAAATTCCAAACATCAATATCCAGAGACTTGAGCATCAAATCTAGGCTAACAGCCTAGTGCAGGACTGAGTGAGTATGGTAAGATAAAGTCACCATAATAATAATCATCTTTATTAGTGTCACAAGGAGGCTTACATTAACACTGCAATTAAGTTACTTTGAAAATCCCCTAGTCGCCACACTACAGTACCTGTTCGGGTACATTGAGGGAGAATTCAGAATGTTCAAATTACCTAACAGCACGTTTTCGGGACTTGCGGGTGGAAACCTGAGCATCCGGAGGAAACCCACGCAGACACGGGGAGAATATGGAGACCCCGCAGAGACAGTGACCTAAGCTGGGGATTGAACCCAGGTCCCTGGCGCTGTGAAGCAACAATGCTAACCACTATGCTACCGGGGCCTTTGTGAAGAACCTCAGCAGGTACAGGAATTGAACCTGCGCTGCTGGCCTTGTTCTGCATCACAAAGCAGCTGTCTAGCCCACTGATAGGCAGTAAACAAGAGCTGAATTTCTTTTACCAAAAAGATACTTTATTCATAATATTTGTGAAGGTACATTACAAAGCAGTTCAATTTTTAAAAATATATATATTTATTGAAGTTTTACATTTTAACAGCTAACGTAAAAAAGCCACAGGAATGATACAACACCACAAGAAAACGTAAAGGCTCAACATAAATGAATACAGAGAGGACAGGAGAAGATTAGTACTACTGGCTCAATGCAATTATTAGGCATAACTTGATGCTTCTAAGCTCCCCAACAGAGCGTACGGGAGAAGCAGGACAAAGCCACGAAAACATGGTAAACCGGTGCACATCCTCTCAGCAAAAGGGATGGAGAACTGACATGAGTGGATTACAGGATAATAAAGGGTCAGGACCCAACCATGGGTCCATATACCTCCAGCGCTGCCTGTCTTGTTATGCTCTTGGCGTAGAATCTGCTTCCTTGATGTTCACTCTGACAAAGGAAGGTTCAGATGTGGAGATAACTTCAACACGTTTATTAAACTATTAACAATTCTCCTACTCGAATTCGCCTCTACTGTTAATCCTTCTATAGTTACTCAGACTGACAAACCAGTCTGCTACAATCCACGTGGTGGGTGTGATGTTGAATCAACCCTGTGTCTGTACTCACTGAGAGTCTCCACTGGAAAGAGGAAGATCATGTGTGCTGTGTCCTTTATATATGGGTTGGTGTAATGCCCCCCCGTGGTAGTGTCACCTCTGGGTGTATCGTGAATGCCCATTGGTGGTGTCCTATCTTACTGACCTATTGGTTGAGTGTCATGTCTCTGGTGCTCCCTTTAGTGTCTAGCTAGTCTATGTGTACTTAAATTAACCCCTTGTGTATCTACAGTGATGCATATCACCACACCGCACACCCTCGTTAGTGAAAGAGAGAGAGAGAGAGAAAAGATAAAACAAAAAACTGCTCAATGAAATAAGAAGCGTCCCAACCACATGGGGGGAACAGAATATCAGCCGAAGTACCGAACTTGATTCAACCCCAGGCCTCTGTTCACAGAAGTGTCCTCTCAGGATATCCTTCAGTGCCTTCAAGAAGTGACACACCAAGCTCAAAGGGGGCAATCGCATACTAACCTAGCCCAGCACCCTGTGACACCCAGAAAGCCCCCCCCCCCCCCCCCCACCCGCAGGAGCCCCAGCACACCAAAACCTATACCCCAGTCAGTCCAGCACTTTCTCAATCACACTCAGGGTTGTGCACCTCCCCTGAACTGCTCACCCAGATTAAGAGAAGAAAAGAAAAAAAATAACCTTGAAAGAAAAACATGCCCATGTTGGTCTAGGAACAATCAACAAATCAATCAAGGATTAACCGCGCCGACCTCAGCATGTTCCAAAGAACACCGACCTCGAAGAGAAGGGAGGTGCTCCACCCATTCAGGACGACTATCGAAAAAAGGATCATAGAAGGCCAGGGGCCCCAACTGGCCGCAGGCCTCGAAGATCACTTACTTTCACTTCCCACCAGAAACACGGACATTCCTTGCCTGGCCCCAGCCTCCTGAAACCATCAGGATATGCGACAAGCTATGCAACAGGATCTCAACGAACCAAAGGTCGGGCGTAACCAGGAAAAGTGTTCAATCGGATGCATGGATTCTCTCCTGTGCCTCCACCATTCCCTCAAAGGTATCTTGCATGTCTTCAAGGTGAGCACAACGGATCTGTAACATGGAACTGAGATCACCATCCAGAACAACACTCTCAGAGGCGGCCATCTTCCTGATGTGCACTCTACCGCCGAGGCGCAGGCCGGATCATCAGCACCAACGCCACCGCAAGCTGGGCCCCACTCCAGCTAACTCTGACCGCCTCATTCACACAATGATTCTGTACGATTTCAATCAGCTCCTCATCCCAAAACCCCAGTCAAGATCATCCAGGAACGTATTACCAAGCGTATGTCCTAAGAAAAGACAATTTTTAAATGACCACATGGATAAAATAAAAGATTAAAGACGAGCAGAGGCAGAGCTCACGGAAACAAAGCTTCTCACTCTCTCACATCACTTGATCCCCCCCCCCAACAGTTCAAATGTAACATTACATAAAGTGCAAACCAAATCTGTTTCTTTTCATACAGTATGTGGTACTTGGAGTCTTGATCATTGCATTTTCAGTTACAGGCTACAGGCGGGAATTACCAGCTGTTCCCAGCGGGAATTTCTTGTCCCACATCAGCGCACAGGTTTCCCGGTGGCGGGGGTTGCTGGTGGGACCGGTAGATCCCGTTGCCTTCCCCACCAGAAAAACACGCAGCAGGGTGGTCAGTATATTTACATTTCTTGTCAAAAATGTCTTAAAACAATTTCCAGTCCCTCCGTATACAACGGAGGGAGGGTTTTAGACTGCGGCCTTTCCTCATTGAGTCTTTGCAACATTGGGTCTGTTATAGTGAACTGCAATTCCGCCTGAACTGAATAAAGGCCTTTACAGATGAAAGCAAATTTCTGCAAATGCTGGAATCTGAAACAAAAACAGAAAATACTGCACACTGGACAATCTCAGCGGGTCTGACAGCATCTGTGGAGAGAGAAGGGAGCTAACGTTTCGAGTCAGGATGACTCTTTTGTCAAAGACAAACTCACCTTTCTCAGGAGGTCTATCACTAACCACTCCTGAAGACTCTGACCGAGCTTTCTGTCTGTCTGTGGTTTTAGTCAGATGATTAAATTATCCAACGTAAGAACCAGATGAGAAAAATTACTGCCACAACCTACATTCAAAATCTGTCATGGTCTTAAAAATACTGCTAACCACGCAGATTTACAAACAGGACCCATCCAAATATTTGTATTGAACGGTGACCACTTACGCCTGCCCCCACCCCTGAACACCTGACCAGAGGAGCAGGGTTTTCTGCTGTAAATAAGTACGTCCAACATTAAGCAAATGGCCAATTCCTCCAGTGACTTATCAGCACCACCCCCCTTCCCCCCCCCCAACCACCTTATCCTAGCCAAAAGAGAAGGGTGGAACGTAGAAAATGTGCAGAGATATTGGGGCCAATTTTCTTTGAAAGAAAGTGAGTTCAAATCTTGCTTATTCAATGAACGTACAAGGGATTGTACATATCAGCCGATGCACTGGCTGCCATTGGCATCCTTACTAGGAAAATACAGGTGTTAGTGCCACCCAATTTCACTATGGTGTGCTCGTGAATTTCTACTTCCGCCCCCCTGCCACTCCCCCCTTCCCCCTTCCACTCCCCCCTCCCCCCTTCCCCCTTCCATGGTTCCTCATCGCCATCCAGCTGTGAAGACAAGCACTCCCACGGCAAAAAAAGGATTAGCTGACTGGCTCAAGAGGTTTCATGGCATCAGGATTAATAACTAGGAAAGCCATCCAAATGTTTAGCCTCTTTCCTTTAAGACTTCAGTAACTTTGTTTTCCCTCTCTCATCATTCAAGTTTTCCCCACTTGGCTGTGGGCAGAGAGAAGCGTCTTACTACAGTCTAACTGGGTCTTTTCAAAGTTGCTTCCAGGACATACTGACTGATAACCTTTTTCTGTCTCAGTAAATTGCTCTGGGTTTACTCACTTGCTCTGTGGTCATCACTTCATTAGAACTCACCAAATAGACAAGGCCGCAGCTCTCACTTTGATGTACTGAAGTGTAAACTCCTCAATCTTGTTGAAAGTAAATGGGAGGATAACAAGAAGAGGCATTTCAAAAGGCTGAAGGTCTATTAATCTTTCAGTGCATCTGTTTATCCTACACATCTACCTTAAATGTGGATGTTTTCAGATCATGGTGAGTACACATTGACCAGTAGTAAACCACACAATGTTGTGTGTGGTTATTGGGTTTCGCCTGTCAATGCAGTGGTGGCGATTTGGATGCTTCAGAATCAGACATTATTCAAGTTGTACAAAAATAAACATTCTGGTGTTGACAGAATGATTAGTTCAGTGGATAGATGTGATGTTTCCTCAGTTATTTTCATATCCATACTGGCATCTGTGTTTCTTGTGTCTATTCCTAAAACTGGCTTTGACTACCTGTGTGAGAGAGCTTTCATGTGTGTGAGAGATTGAGTTTGTGTGGTTAGAACTTCCTGGGGCCTTTGGGGATTAACTGGGTGGTTAGAAGGCTGACAAAATGGTGAGGGGTGATGAAGGGGAGAGGGAATTCCCAGTGCCTACCAGCTGCATGTTATTTTGCCAGCGGTGGGAAAATTGGCCGCTTAGATGCCCACTAAGGGGGTCGATCGAGCCACTTAGGCGACCAGTTAGTGGCCGCAGGTGGACTTCGCAAGCATTTTGCCCACGTTTAGGAGGGCCCATTGACACATTGGGCGAATGTCCAGTGAAACCTGTCAGTCTCTCAGCGAGTTCCAAGAGACGGCACTCCTTTATGGGCGCACCTTAGTTCACAAAGTGAACCCCCACACCCGACAACAATATCCACCCTTACAGCAGTGTCATTTCTGCCTCTCAGCAACTCTCCTCCCACTGTTGCTGGGGTCTGGCTGCCAGTGTTCCCAACTCCATTTAATTTTCTTGGCGGCACCCGGTCATTGACCCACACTCTCATTGACCACAGTCTCAGCAATGGCCACTGCCAGCAGTGGCGTTCTAAGGCTGCTGAGCTGTCAATCCGCTAACTGGGCCGGCAGTTCTGGGGACTGGGTGTTGTCTTCAATTGGACGGCAGCCCCGGAGGTAACCTCTTGGTTGGCCGCCGCCAGTGAAATACTTTGCCAGATTGTGCTGCCAGCCAAAGCAGGGTCACCTCTGGTGGCAGGGTTTCTACCATCTCAATAAAATTAAGTCCTATAAATGAGAGCGAGAGGGTATATGTAGATTGAGAGGTGTGTGTCTGTGTGTGTGTGTGTGTGTGCACCTGCATGTGAGTAACTGTGTGCATGAGAGTTTCTGAGAATATGTGAGTGAGACAGTGGCCTATATATCCGGCCCCACATCGGGATAGGTACTGAGACAAATGGGTGGAAAAAGTCATGCTGCTGGTTTGCTGGCTCCATCCTGCCCCTGGGCCATTTTCCTGGTGGTGATCAGCAGTCCAAAGGGTTTCCCGCATTCAAACAGTGGTAGTAATTAAGGTCGGTTAATTGGACATTTACAGAAGCATTTGGATTTTGCAGTTAGCTTTTAGGCAATCTGAGATGTCGAGGTCTTGACCAGCTGCCTCGAGGCAGAATCCTGGCGACAGACCAGGGAGCCTGAACTCTAGGTAGGCTTGGAGGCCCTCCCTACTTTATTGGCTTGAGTCGCTGGTCATCCTGAGGAGAAATTTGCCCCTCCACATTTGTACCCTGTCTGCTGAGGCCATTTTTTACTTTCAAAGTTTTAAAATTAGCAGAAAGGGTGCCTCAAGGGAAAGACTACCTCCCCACCCTCTCCCTCTTTTACCTGAACTGCAGGTTTTATTACTATCTGAGTTGGAGGACCTGCTACGAGCCCTCTATTTTTGGGTGCCTGCCTGTTATCCTTAATAGGATGGTGAGCTTGCCCGCTGGCCGTTATTTTGCCAATTCAGGGAAAATTACTGCCAGCTGATTGATTCGCCCGCAGTGCGAGGCTGTGACTCGTATTGGACTGGGATCCCAACCTAAAGGGCAAAACTCAGACCTGTGTGCCATGAGTAACTGTGCACATGTGAATGAGAATGTGATGGTGTACAAGTATGTGCAAATATGTGAAAGTCAAGCATGTTAGTGAGTATGTGGGAGAGTGTGCGAGTAAGTCTCCCTCTTAACCTTAGTTATGTCTCCATCTATCTCAGTAGGACGGTTCCGAAAGAATGAAAGAATGCAATAATCCTGAGATCGATCATACACCATTCTCTGGGTCAAAATCCTGGAACTCCCTCCCTATTAGCACAGTGGGCAACTGATGAGATCATCAATTCACGCGACACGTGGTTAGAAGTGAACAGTGGTTTTAATCGTCTTACAACAGAGCCTGCCTGGGACAAGGTGAACTCCAGGTGAACAGGCAGGCAGGCTCTCAGCATCAACCTTTATACTTCCGGTTAGGGGGAGGAGCCGTGGGTGGAGCCAAGGGTGGAGCCCAGTACAATCTCCCGTACACTCCCAGTGCAACTCCCCTAGTGGCAGAGCAGCGCAACTGCTCGTGTGCCAAGCTTACAGAGACATAGTACAACATGTGTAATACAGTGTGAATTATGCTACTGTGATTCACCACATTCACCCCCTGTAAAAAAATTAAGTCCGGCGGGGGTGGTGGCTTAAAGATTGAGTCTGTCCGGTGGCCGAGTTGTCCGCTGTGATTGGAGGAGCACTGGGGTTGCAGCCCCTTCTGGTGGCTGGATGAGCACCATCGGTTGGGGTACGATGGCGGACTCCGGGGGCGATTCCGCCCGAGCTTCGTACCCGTCTGGTTCGACTGGGGGCGCTGGGAGCTAGCTGGCGTGGGCGCGCAAAAAAAATGTAGCGAAATGGTAGGTGCGGGGGCATGGAGGGTGAGTTGGGTGGGATGTAGTGTGAGGGGTACCTCGGCGGTGGTAGTGGGGGGGTTGGATCCTGCAGGTGCTAGGTCCCAGAGGGATACAGTGTCCTGACGGCCGTCAGGGAACTCTACGAAGGCATACTGGGGGTTTGAATGCAGTAGGAGCACTTTCTCTACGAGTGGGTCAGTTTTGTGCGCCCTGACGTGCTTCCGGAGGAGTACCGGGCCCGGTGTCCTCAACCAAGCTGGGACCGAACCCCCCGTGGTAGTGCCCCTGGAAAAAATAAAGAGCCGCTCGTGAGGGGTCTGGTTGGTAGAGGTACATAAGAGGGACCTAATAGCGTGGAGCGCGTCGGGGAGGACTTCTTGCCAATGGGAGATCGGGAGATTCCTGGACCGGAGGGTCAGTAGGACGGTCTTCCTGACCGTCGCATTCTCCCTCTCCAGCTGCCCATTCCCCCTGGGGTTGTAGCTGGTAGTCCTGCTCGAGGCGATGACCTTGCCGAGCAGGTACTGACTCAGCTCGTCGCTCATGAAGGACGAACCCCAGTCGCTGTGTACATAGCTGGGGAAACCGAACAGGGTGAAGATACTATGCAGGGCCCGAATGACTGTCTCGGAGGTCATATCGGGGCACGGGATAGCAAAGGGAAAACGGGAGAGCTCGTCTATGACGTTCAGGAAGTACACATTCCTGTTAGTCGAGGGGAGTGGCCCTTTGAAATCGATAGCGAGGCATTCAAAGGGCCTAGAAGCCTTGACCAGGTGGGCCCTGTCTGGTCTGTAGAAGTGCGGTTTGCATTCCGCGCAGATCGGGCAATCCCTAGTGATGGCTTTTACCTCCTCGGTGGAGAAAGGCAGATTTTGGGCTTTAATGTAGTGGGCGAGCCGAGTGACCCCGGGTCATCGCCAAGGCTGCCATGCAGACGGTGGATGGCCATTGTGGATGGCTTTTAAGCGGTCGCTCTGTGCGCTGGCACACGTCCCGCGGGACAGGGCATCTGGGGGCTTGTTGAGCTTCCCCGGTCGATACATAATATTGTATTTGTAGGTTGAGAGTTCGATCCTCCACCTCAGAATTTTGTCATTTTTAATTTTGCCCCTTTGCGAGTTGTCAAACATGAAGTCAACCGATCTTTGGTCGGTGATGAGGGTTAACCTGGTAGTGCCTCCAGTGACGAACAGCCTCCACAATGGCTTGTGCTTCCTTTTCGACTGAGGAGTGTCGAAGTTCCGAAGCGGAGAGGGTTCGGGAGAAAAATGCGACTGGTCTCCCTGCCTGATTTAAAGTGACTGCAAGAGCTACCTCTGAGGCATCTCTCTCAACCTGGAAGGGGACGGATTCATCCACCGCCCGCATGGCAGCCTTGGCGATGTCCTCCTTGATGCAGTTGAAGGCCTGGCGAGCCTCAGCTGACAGGGGAAAAGGTGTGGCCTTAAAGAGTGGGCTGGCTTTGTCCGCATATTGAGGGACCCACCGGGCATAATAAGAAAAGAACCTCAGGCACCGTTTGAGGGCCCTGGGACAATGAGGGAGAGGGAGTTCTAAGAGGGGGCACATACGGTCTGGGTCGGGGCCCAGGACTCCGTTTTCCACAACATAGCCGAGGATGGCTAGCCTGGTCGTGCGGAAAACGCATTTCTCCTTGTTGTAAGTGAGGTTGAGTTTCTGTGCCATCTGGAGAAATCGATGGAGTTTGGCATCGTGGTCCTGCTGGTCATAGCCGCAGATGGTGACGTTATCCAAGTACGGAAACGTGGCCCGCAGCCCATACTGGTCCACCATTCGGTCCATTGCTCGTTGGAACACCGAAACCCCATTCGTGACGTCAAAGGGGACCTGGAGGAAATGGAAGAGGCGGCCATCGGCCTCGAACGCCGTGAAGTGGCGGTCCTCCGGGCGGATTGGGAGCTGGTGGTATGCAGACTTCAGATCCACCGTGGAAAAAATCCGATACTGGGCGATCTGATTCACCATGTCTGCAATCCTGGGGAGGGGGTACGTGTCGAGGAGCGTAAACCGATTAATAGTCTGACTATAGTCTATGACCATGCGGAATTTTTCCCCGGTCTTGACGACCACCACCTGAGCTCTCCAGGGACTGTTACTGGCCTCTATTATCCCCTCACGTAAAAGCCTCCTGACCTCAGTTCGAATGAACACCTTGTCCTGTAGGCTGTACCACCTGCTGCGAGTGGCTACGGGTTTGCAGTCCGGAGTGAGGTTGGCAAAGAGAGGAGGGGGGAGACTCGCAGCGTTGCTAGGCTGCAGATAGTGAGTGGGGGTAGGGGTCCGCCGAAGCTGAGGGTGAGACTCTTGAGATTGCATTGAAAGTTGAGTCCCAGTAAGAGTGGGGCGCAGAGTTCGGGCAGAACGTATAGTTGGAAATTAGAGTAGCTAGCGACTTGGATTGTTAGAGTTGTGACAGTGCGCCCTTGGATATGGACAGAGTGGGAACTCGAAGCGAGGCAGATAGTTTGCCGTGCAGGGAAAATGGGGAGCGAACAGCGTCTTACCAGATCAGGGTGTACGAAGCTCTCAGTGCTCCCCGAGTCGAAAAGGCACGGTGTACTGTACCCGTTGATTTTGACCGTCGTCATCGAGTTGTGGAGATGCTTTGGGAGCGATTGGTCCAGTTTGACTGCGTTGAGTTGCGGGTAGTCGGCGGCTCGGTCAGCTGCGCTGGGATGGCCCCGCGATGAGTGCCCGCTGAGATCGTAGTCTTCAATCAAGTTTCCTGAGTGTGGAGAGGATGGAGCCCAAGATGGCCGCCCCGTGGATCGCACGTGGCGGGCGGCGAGGAAGATAGCATCCAGGATGGTGGCCCCCCTGAGTCGCCCGTGGTGGACCATGGATCGCACGTGGCGGGTGGGGGCGGAGTCAAGGCATAGGCCGCTGCGTTCCAGGGCCTGCGGGCCTACGAGTGCGGAGGGCGATTACTTTGTGCCGCTGGAGGTTTAGGGGCTGGGGCCTTCCTTGCCAGGCACACTCTGGCGTAGTGGCCTTTTCGCCCGCAGCAGCTGCAGGTCGCGTTGCGGGCCGGGCAGTGCTGCCGCGGGTGCTGGGGCTGGCCACAAAAGTGGCAGGCTGGGGCAGCATGGTGGCTGGGTGGCCGCGTGGCGCAGGCCTTGGGGAGTCGCTGGTCGGGGGCCCATGACGGGGTCGCGCAGTCGGCAGGAAACGAGGTGAGGCTACGAAATGAGACTTCCATAGTTGTAGCAAGTTCAACAGTATCTTCTAAATTTAAGGCCCCCTTCTCCAGCAGTCGGTGGCGCACGTAATTCGATCTAAGGCCTGCAACAAAGACATCGAGGACAGCAAGTTCTCTATGTTCTGCAGCAGTTACAGCCTGGTAATTACAGTCCCGGGATAAGGCTTTTAAGTCACTGAGGAATTTTTCTAGTGATTCTGTAGGGTGCTGGCGGCGAGTAGTAAAAACGTGGCGCGCGTAGACCTCATTGATAGGCCTCATCGAGTAGGGCCAGGGCCTCTGTATATGAGCCGGTACTTTTTAACTGAGTAGATACGATGGCTCACCCTCGCGTGCAGTAGGCTGAGTTTCTGCTCCTCCGTCGTTTCTAGGGTGCTTGCTTCAGCCAGGTAGGCCTTAAAACATCGGAGCCAATGCGAAAAGTTTTATTTTGCCTCTGCATCCTGCGGGTTGAGTTCCAGTCGATTAGGCTTGAGGGCTGATTCCATAGTCATTCCTTACTGTTTCTTAAGACAATTAAATTGATGAGACCATCAATTCACACGACCCGTGGTTAGAAGTGAACAGTGGTTTTAATCATCTTACAACAGAGCCTGCCTGTGACAAGGTGAACTCCAGATGAACAGGCAGGCAGGTTCTCAGCATTAACCTTTATACTTCCGGTTAGGGGGAGGAGCTATGGGTGGAGCCAAGGGTGGAGCCCAGTACAAACTCCCGTACACTCCCAGTGCATCTCCCACTAGTGGCAGAGCAGCACAACTGCTCGTGTGCCGAGCTTACAGAGACATAGTACAACATGTGTAATACAGTGTGAATTATGCTACTGTGATTCACCACAGCAACCCTACACCAAATGGACTACAGAGATTCAAGAAGGCAGCTCGCACCTCCTTCCCAAGGGCAAATAGGGATCAGAAACAAATACTGGCCAAGCCAGCGAAGCCCACATCCCGTGCAAATGAACTTTAAAAAACCATTCACCTTTGTGACCAATGCCAGAACAGGTTTTATGAGGTTCCCCAGGCCACAGGTCTTCTCCAGCCAGGGAGGAATCATTAAGGCATCTCATTCATCCCAACTCATGTGTAAGACCATCAGTAAAACTTTAGCCATTTTCAGATGTGTGGTGATATGATTAGCATAGCTGCCTGCCATTGGTGCAGAACACCGGCTTACCATTGGCCCTGGTCGGTCATGTGCCTCTCGAACGGTTGGTTGAGACCAGTCATGTGACCGCTCCCCGATTGGTCGAGAGGCTGAGTTAACCCCGCCTCCAGTACGCCCGGCGGTCGTCCTTCTACTGTAATCGACCGCAGGGATAACATCTAGTAGATTAAAGCCATACTTTTGTCCAGCAACTCGTCTCGCGTTCAATTGATGGCACATCAAGATGTGTGGTATTTTGGTAGATGTATGAGAATAAGGCACTGTACACTGCAGCATGTGATTGGTCACTTGATGTTTTACGCTTACGTGCTATGGCAATTAAAAGTTTGCTTTTGTACCCATGGAGATTTGGTAGGCCTAGGGCGAGGGAGTATTCTTTTTTCTCCCACGTCCACAGAGTGTACTCTAGGATCGATTTTTTCGAATTGAACAGGGGGCTGATACCGAGAGTGCAGGACACGGAGTACTCGGCCATTGCGATATCGGACCATGCACCACATTGGGTGGACGTGGACATGGGGGAGGCGCGGGACCAACGCCCGTTGTGGCGCCTGGATGTAGGGCTGTTGGCGGACGAAGAGGTGTGCAGAAGGGTGAGAACGGGCATTGAGAACTATCTGGGTACGAATGACACAGGTGAGGTGCAGGTGGGGACGGTCTGGGAGGCCTTGAAAGCAGTGATTAGAGGAGAGCTGATCTCCATAAGGGCACACAGAGAGAGGAAGGATGATTAGCATAGCTGCCTGCCATTGGTGCAGAACACCGGCTTACCATTGGCCTTGGTCGGTCATGTGCCTCTCGACCGGTTGGTTGAGACCAGTCATGTGACGGCTCCCCGATTGGTCGAGAGGCTGAGTTAACCCCGCCTCCAGGGTGGGGTATAAATACCCAGTACTCCAGGCGGTCGTCCTTATACTGTAATCGACCGCAGGGCTAACACCTAGCTGATTAAAGCCAAACTTTTGTCCAGCAATTCGTCTCGCGTTCAATTGATGGTACATCAATTTAATCAGCTAGAAATTTGAAGATGGAGCTCCGGATCAAGCCCGACTGCCTCTTCATCAGCCCGCAAACTCCGAACGCATCGGCAATCTTCAAGCATTGGCTGGCGTGTTTCAATGGCTACCTGGCGACCGCAAGCAGCCCCCTCACCATGGCACAGAAACTTCATATTCTCCATTTCAGCGTGGGCATGGCGGCCTACGCGATGATAGGGGAAGAAAAAGAGTACGACGCTGCCATTGATAAGCTGAAAGGACAGTTTCTTAAGCCAGTAAACCGAGTGTTCGCCCGACATCTGCTGGCTACCAGACAACAGTTCCCCGGTGAGTCCTTAGATGATTTTTACCGGGCCCTCGCTGTCCTGGGGAGGAATTGCGTCTGCCTCCAAGTTTCAGCCACTGATCACATGGAACTTTTGATCAGAGATGCTTACGTGGCTGGGATGCAGTCCACCGCTATCCGCCAGCGGTGCTGGAAAAAGACGACCTCAGCCTAACTGAGGCACGGACTCTCTCCACCTCCCTGGAGGTCACCGACTTAAACGCCCGCGCCTATGTCCCCAGCCGAACAGCAGCGCCCTGGGCCTCCTGGCACACTTCCCCACCGCCATCCGCCGCTCCCGACCCCCCACAGGCCTGCGCCGCGGGATGCCCCGACAAGTCCGCGGGGCCCCACTGCTATTTCTGTGGGTTCGCCAAACACCCTCGCCTGCGCTGCCCGGCCCGCTCCGCCCTTTGTAAGAGCTGCGGGAAGAAGGTCGATTTTTCGTCGGTCTGCCAGGCCAAATCAGTCGCTGCTGTGCCGCGCAGCAACCGGGGATCTCCTCCTCCGGACCCTTCCGGGCCTTCCCAGCGCACCGCGCCAATCTCTCCCCCCCCCGCTTCCGGGCCCCTGCGCCCGGCCTGCGCGCCTCTCTGCCCCCCGCTCTCAGCCGCTCCGATCGGCCCGCCAGCACCGCTAACCCTGCCCCCAGCAACCACAAGGGTCCTGCGGGTGCCGCCATCTTGGGCCCCGGACGCCACGTGCGGGTCCTGGGTGCCACCATCTTGGGGCCCCGACTCCACGTGCGGGTCCTGGGCGCCGCCATCTTGGGGCCCCGACACTATGTGCGGGTGCAGGGTGCCACCATCTTGGGGCCCCGACTCCACGTGCGGATCCTGGGCGCCGCCATCCTGGACTGGCACACAAGGCCCTGCCAGCACCTACTCGGCCGACGACGACTACGACAATGGATCTTCTCCACGGCTCGCGGCCATTCAGCTCGACCAGTCACGTCCACGCACGCTCGCCAAGACGACGACGCTAATCCACCTCAACGGGCACGAGACGGGCTGCCTGCTGGACTCCGGGAGCACGGAAAGCTTCGTACATCCTGACACGGTAAGACGCTGCGCGTCCCCTGTCCACCCTGTAAAACCCAAAATCGGGCTAGCCTCAGGTTCGCACTCCGTCCGCATCACTGGGTGCTGCATCGCAGACCTCACAGTCCAAGGGAAGGTTTTTTAAAATTATAAACTCCTTATCCTCCCCGACCTTTGCGCACCGGTACTCCTAGGACTGGACTTCCAGTGTAACCTGCAGAGCTTGACCTTCCAATTCTGCGGCCCTATACCCCCCTCACTGTCTGCAGCCTCGCGTCCCTCAAAGTGGACCCCCCCTCCTTGTTTGCTAATCTCACCCCCGATTGCAAACCCGTCGCGACCCGGAGCAGACGGTACAGCGCCCAGGACTGGACCTTCATCAGGTCCGAGGTCCAGAGGTTGCTGAAGGAAGAGGTCATCGAGGCCAGCAACAGTCCCTGGCGAGCCCAAGTGCTGGTGGTCCGGACTGGGGAGAAAAACCGGATGGTCATCGACTACAGCCAGCCCGTTGAGGTGGATTAGCGTCGTCGTCTTGGCGTGCGTGCGTGGACGTGACTGGTCGAGCTGAATGGCCGCGAGCCGCGGAGAAGATCCATCGTCGTAGTCGTCGTCGGCCGAGTAGGTGCTGGCAGGGCCTTGTGTGCCAGTCCAGGATGGCGGCGCCCAGGATCCGCACGTGGAGTCGGGGCCCCAAGATGGCGGCACCCAGGACCCGCACGTGGAGTCGGGGCCCCAAGATGGCGGCGCCCAGGACCCGCACGTGGAGTCGGGGCCCCAAGATGGCGGCGCCCAGGACCCGCACGTGGAGTCGGGGACCCAAGATGGCGGCGCCCATCAACCGGTTTACGCAACTGGACGTGTATCCTCTCCCCCGTATTTCCGCCAGGGTAAACGAGATTACGAAATACAAAGTCTTCTCCACTGTGGACCTCATGTCCGCTTATCACTAGCTCCCCATCCGCGCGAGTGACCGCAAGTACACCGCGTTCGAGGCTGATGGCCGCCTCTACCACTTCCTCAGGGTTCCATTCGGTGTCACAAATGGGGTCTCGGTCTTCCAACGGGAGATGGACCGAATGGTTGACAAGTACGGATTTCGGGCTACCTTCCCGTACCTCGATAATGTCACCATCTGCGGCCACGACCAGCAGGACCATGACACCAACCTCCGAAAATTCCTCCAAACCGCAAAACTCCTTAACCTCACATACAATAAGGATAAGTGCGTGTTTAGCACCGACCGTCTAGCCATCCTCGGCTACGTAGTGCGTAACGGAGTGATAGGCCCTGACCCCGAACGCATGCGTCCCCTGATGGAACTCCCTCTCCCCAATACCCCCAAATCCCTTAAACGCTGCCTGGGTTTCTTCGCTTACTACGCCCAATGGGTTCCCAATTACGCCGACAAGGCCCGTCCCCTCATTCAGTCCACAACCTTCCCGCCATCGTCAGAGACCTGCCAGGCTTTTAGCCGCATCAAAGCGGACATCGCAAAGGCCATGATGCGCGCCATCGACGAGTCCCTCCCCTTCCAGGTCGAGAGCGACGCATCAGAAGTTGCTCTGGCAGCCGCCCTGAACCAAGCGGGCAGACCCGTGGCCTTCTTCTCCAGAACCCTCCAGGCTTCCGAACTCCGCCACCCCTCTGTGGAAAAGGAAGCCCAGGCCATAGTCGAAGCTGTGCGACATTAGAGGCACTATTTGGCCGGCAGGAGGTTTTCCCTCCTCACAGACCAACGGTCAGTAGCCTTCATGTTCGATAATGCACAGAGGGGCAAGATTAAGAACGACAAGATCTTGCGGTGGCGGATCGAGTTGTCCACGTACAACTACGATATCTTGCATCGTCCTGGGAAGCTCAATGAGCCTCCTGATGCCCTGTCCTGCGGTACCGCCACCAGCGCGCAGATAGACCGCCTCCGCTCCCTCCACACGGACCTCTGTCATCCAGGGGTGACCCGTTTCTATCATTTCATAAAGACCCTCAACCTGCCCTTCTCCATTGCGGAAGTCAGGACAGTAACCCGTAACTGCCACATCTGCGCAGAGTGCAAACCGCACTTCTACCCCCCCCGAGCGCGCACATCTGATCAAAGCATCCCGCCACTTCGAACGTCTCAGCATTGACTTCAAGGGGCCCCTTCCCTCTAGCAACCGCAACATTTACTTCCTGACGGTGATCGATGAATACTCCCACTTCCCCTTCGCCATTCCCTGCCCCAACATGACCACATCGACCATCATTAAGGCCCTCCTCTCCATCTTCTCCCTGTTCGGCTACCCCGCGTACAGACATAGCGATCGGGGGTCCTCTATGAGCGACGAGCTGCGTCAATTCCTGCTCAGCAGGGGCATTGCCTCTAGCAGGACGACCAGCTATAACCCCCGGGGTAACGGACAGGTTGAGCAGGAGAATGGTATCATCTGGAAGACCATACTACTGGCCCTCCGGTCCAGAGATCTCCCTATTTCCCGATGGCAAGAGGTTATCCCCGATGCCCTACATTCTATCCGCTCCCTCCTCTGTGCCGCAACAAATCAGACACCTCATGAACTTCTTGTTTTCCCCAGGAAGTCGTCCTCCGGATCCCCTCTCCCGACGTGGCTGGCCGCCCTGGACCCATCTTGCTCCAGAAGCATGTGCGGGTGCACAAGTCCGACCTGTTGGTGGAACAAGTCCAGTTACTCCACGCTAACCTACAGTATGCGTATGTGGAGTACCCCGACGGTCGGCAGGACACGGTCTCCCTCCGGGACCTGACACCCGCCGGCGTGCGGCCCTCACCCCCTTCACCACAGACCCCCCCCCGTTCTTTTTGCCCCAGCGCCCCGCCCAGGCCACCCCTCCCCCATCCATGGCGTCTCCACCAGGAGTCCAGGACATCAGCAGCGGAACCACCATCATCGGCTGAACCAACGTCACCAACTCCACTGTGGCGGTCTGCCAGGACATCACGGGCAACGAAAAGACTGATCGAGTCCATTTAACTTTCAACATCACCATGGACCTTGTATGGACACTATGTACTGTTGTTAAATGTCTGGGCCAGTGGGAAGCCAAGGATACATTTTTTCCTTCTCTCCTTACTACTCATACCACCAGTTCCCCCCCCCCGCCCCCCCCCCCCCGGCTTCTTTCTCTGCATGGGGTGAATGTGGTGGTATGATTAGCATAGCTGCCTGCCATTGGTGCAGAACACTGGCTTACCATTGGCCCTGGTCGGTCATGTGCCTCTCGACCGGTTGGTTGAGACCAGTCATGTGACGGCTCCCCGATTGGTTGAGAGGCTGAGTTAACCCCGCCTCCAGGGTGGGGTATAAATACCCAGTACTCCCGGCGGTCGTCCTTATACTGTAATCGACCACAGGGCTAACATCTAGCTGATTAAAGCCATATTTTTGTCCAGCAACTCGTCTCACGTTCAATTGGATCTCCATGGAGTGGGATCCGGAGGCCAGGGAGATTCGTTGTGTAATGGGGTGTACCGCGAGGGAGCAGTGCCTTACCATATCGGGGTGGATGAAGCTCTCTGTGCTCCCAGAGCCCAGATAGCAGGATGTCTTGTGCCCATCGACCTTTACCGTCATCAACGCGGTTGTGAGGTTGTGCGGCCGGGACTGGTCGATCGTGATGAATGGCACTAAGTCATGATGCTCGTTTGGAGAGCTGGTGCAGACACGATGGGCCAAATGGCCTCCTTCCACGCCATAACAATTCCGTGATTCTTTGATTGACCCAATTTTGTCTTAAAACTCTTGTGTTCATAAATTAATTCAATGTTGTTTTCAAGTGTGTCCTGCACTGTCTTCATCGAATGCAATAGTATTTTACAGCACAGAACCAAATCATTAACAGTTCTGTGCTCGTGATTATGCCCCACAAGCGCCTCCTTCCATCTTATTTTGTCCCACCCTGTCAGATTGTAATTTCTTTTCTCCTTCATGTTTTCATCCGGCTTCCCCTTCAATGGATCTCCGCTATTTGCAGCATCTGCTCAACTTCAGAACCTTCATTTAGATTTCAGGACTGACGGGGTTAACATACATCTTTTAAAAAAGTATTTAATTTGTCAGAAAACCTACACGTTTCTCTGAATGTTTGCGCGTTTTCCTCTTCCTGTGTGATATCAATTGGTTTGACCTCACAGCCCTCTACTGGTACATCCTAGAAGTGGGCAGATTACGGTGTGCTAATGTGCGATCACATCTTCACTATTCGTGACACTGTCAGCAGCGGAGAATATGTTACAAACTAAGAAAGTTAGTCTGCTTACATCAGGGTGTTTCAATGTATAAATACTTGAATGTCTTGTCAGGGATTTGCTGAGAAGATGGGTCTTGAGACCGGTTGGAATTGTTGCTTCTTGCAGTCTGATGGCTTTGTCATAGAACCAGATCATTTAATGTCCACTTCTCAAAATGCTGTGGAGCAACAAGGTTATATTTGATTTCCAAAGTTTATTGCTGCTTATTACTTGATGTTTGATACTTGTTTCTTTGCCCTTTATTCTTTCATGGGATGTGGGAATCGTTGGCTGGGGCACTATTTGTTGCCCGTTCCACATTGTCTTCAAACTGAGTGGCTTTCTGGGCCATTTCTGATTGAATGGCGGAGCAGACTCGATGGGCCAAGTGGCCTAATTCTGCTTCTATGTCTTATGGTCTTGTGTTAGAGGGCAATTTAGAGTCAACCACATTGCTGGAGTCACATGTGGACCTGACCAGGTAATGATGGCTGATTTTTGTTACCTTAAGGACATGAGTGAACCAGCTGGGTTTTTACAACAATCAGCAATGGTCATCATTAGACTTATATTTCCAGATTTTCATTGGAGTCAAATTCCACCATCTGCCAGGATGGGATTCAACCCCAAGTCCCAAAAGCATTATTCTGGGTCTCTGGATTGCTATTCCAGCCCCATTGTTTCCCTTACAGCCGTGGTGTGAAAATGAAGCCTTATTTAATTCAATTTTATAAACGAGCTCTCATCGGTGAATTCTAAGCACAGGCTCCTAATAAAGAGTCAACTTTCTACCAGAAGCATTGCAATTTCATGCTTATTGTACCACTCAAGGAATTTGTGTTTATAAATGTCAGTTAGCAATCTTACTTCATGTTTGTCATGTTTAGCTATATAAGAGGTTTTGATACATAAATTCTCACTATATGCACTTTAAATTGTCAGACAGAGTGTTACCCATGAGCCCCTTTTATGACTAATGGATTTTTTTTTTTCACGTGCATATTATCTCTCCCTCTTGTTGCTATTTGAAGCATTAAGGAGCATTTGGGGCCCATAGTCCTCCGAGTAGGCATCCTGTCACTTCACCATAATAAGAACCTGTGAGATCTGACTTAGATCCAAGAGTGACTAACCTGCTGCAACAAATGTCAGGGAGTTAGAACCTCAGTTTCAGCGATGTAAACGATTAGCATGGACCATCTCTGTCACAAACCATCAGCCAGGAAATCAGCCGTGAACTATCACCTGTTTCTCTTCCCCTCAATCAATATTTGGCAGTCATCCGTTCTATCAAGATAAAAGTTGAGGCCATTGGTTGACAACAAAAATCAAATTAACATTAACAGGAAAGCATTCTCTCTTTCATGTTCTGAGACTACCTGACCCTCCCTCCCCACAAATGGATAATATTTTTAACTTTGTAAAGCAGGCAGCAAAAGCTGAAGTGTTTCTCTCTCATTCCTCTACCTTCTCCCCCTCTTCCCTCTCCCCTCTTCCACTTTTCCATTTCATCTATTTGTACAAACTCATTAGCACTTAACGTAAATTGTTCCTCAGCTCCTGGAATCAAAGAACAATACAGCACAGGAACAGGCCCTCCGGCCCTCCAAGCCTGTACCAGTCATGATACCAACTATGGCCAAAACCCTCAGCAATTGCTTGTGCCGTATCTCTCTATATCCATCCTATCCATGTATTTGTCAAGATGCCTTTTGAACACCGTTAATGTATCTACTTCCACAACCTCCCCTGGCAACACGTTCCTGGCACTCACCACCCTCTGTGTAAAAAATCTGCCTCACACATCTCCTCTAAACTTTGCCCCACGGACTTTAAACCTAAGCGCCCTGGTGACTGACCCCTCCACCCTGGGAAAGGGTGTCTGCACATCCACTCTATCCATAATCTTGTAGGCCTCTATCAGGTCACCCCTCAATCTCCGTCATTCGAATAAAAACAGTCCGAGTCTATTCAGCCTCTCCACATAGCTAACACCCTCCAGACCAGGAAACATCCTGGTAAACCTCCTCCTCTGCACCCTCTCCAAAGCCTCCACATCCTTCTGGTAGTGTGGCAACCAGAATTGTGCACAATATTCCAAGTGCAGCCTTACCAAAGTTCTGTACAACTGCAGCATGACTTGCCAGTTTTTATACTCGATGTCCCGTCAAATTAAGGCAAGCATTTTTTATGCTTTCTCGACTACCTTGTCCACTTGTGTTGCCACTTTCTGTGGACCTGCACGCTCAGATCTCCCTGACTTTCTATATTCCTAAGCGTTTTGCCATTTACGGCATATTTCTCCTCTATGTTAGATCCACCAAAATACTTTACCTCACATTTGTCTGGATTAAACTCCATTTACCATTTCTCTGTCCAGGTCTCCAACAAATCTATGTCCTGCTGTATCCTCTGGCAATCCTCAACACTATCTGCCACTCCACCAACCTTGGTGTCATCCTGGAAGAAGCTTATCCAGGCAAAATTAGGTGGAGTGCATGCAATGATAAACTTAGAAAAACAAGGCAGGGAGGCATAACGCATGTGATGAACGATATTAATAACTGCTGTCAACGGTACCTGACCTTTAATACCTTGCCCCTTTAAGATGCTTGGAACCCTGGGGGACTCTGCCTCTGACTACGCCCCCAGGAAACGGTATATAGGCTAAGGCTCCATGTGGTGAGCACACTTCTCTCGGATGCTGTTCAGTTCTCTGTAGATTAAAGCCTTTTGATTACCGACCTCGCTATCGCGTCGTAACTGAGGGTGCCTCAACGCAGAATTATATTGAATCTGAACTCCTGTGGGCCCACAACTGATCTTTCTCATCGTAAACTCTGTCAGAGGTCTGACAGAAAGAACAACTATAGCAAGGTTGCAACATGGATTACGGGAGGATTACCAAACAAAGATTAACAGTAACCCAGAAAGAAAAAAACAGTTCAGACCAGTATTCCTACTTCCCTGTTTTTTTCTTAATTTTCTTCTGGGAAGTCACACACGAAGATGTGCAGATTAGGTGGATTAGCCTTGCTAAATTTACCCTTAGTGTCCAAAGATGGGGTGAAATGGAGTTCCGGGGCTAGGGCAGGAGAGTGAGCCTAGGTGAGGTGCTCTTTTGGAGGATCAGTGCAGACTCGATGGGCCGAATGGCCTCCTTCTGCACTCTAGGGATTCTACGGATTCTATGGAAGATATCACAACAGGTGACAAAAAACTTGGTGAAAAAAATCAGATCTTAAGGAGCATCTTAAAGGAGGGAAGCAGAGTTCAGAGAAGGAGAGGTTTAGGGAGGAAATTCTGGAGGTTAGGGCTCAGGTAGCTAGCCGAAGGCCTGGCCGAAAATGGTGGAGCGATTAAAATCGAAAATGCTCAAGAGGCCAGAATTGAAGGAACACAGGTTTTTGGAATGAAAGAGAGACTGGGAAGGGTGGGGCCATTGAAAGATTTGAAGTCATGGATGAGAATCTGAAAACCAAGATATTGCTTAATCAGGGACCAATGTACATTAGTAAATATAGGGGTTGATGGATGATGCAAATTAGGACATGGCAGCAAAGGTTTTGGATGACGCCGGGTTTACTGTGAGTAGAGAATGGGAGGATGATGTTGGAATAGTCAGGGTTTCACCAACAGATGAGATGAGGTATGGGTAGAGTGAGGCAATGCTAAAGAGATGGAAATTACCCGAGTGATGGTGCGACTGTACAACTGAAAGTTCATCAGGGGTCAGGATTGACACGAAGATTTTTGAGGAGTCTGGTTCAACCTAAGATGGTTCCCAAGGGGAGAGGTGAAGTTGGTGGGTCAGGAATGGAGTTTGTATCAGGGATCAACGCCTATGGCTGCTCAATATTGAATTGGAAAAACATTGCTGTCCACCCATTACTGGATGTCAGACAAACCATGTGACAATTCAGTGATAGTGGAGTGGTCAATGTAGATGGTGGTGAGGTAAAGCTGCATGCCAACAGCATATGTGAAAATGCTTGTGTATAGATTCTGTGGTGTTGCCAAAACTCTCCTGGTGGAGTTATGGTGGAAGGCCAGTGATAGTTCCATGGAACTTTAAGGCCGTTGTATTTTTTCAAAAGTGAGTCAGACAAAAGTAACATTCATATCAACTTGTGAAGAGCTCTCAAAGATGGCTCTTTGAATCAGACACCCTAAGACTGGACTGGTTCTTTTAGGTTTTGAGACTCAGAAACTGAAGAGAGAAGATGGGAGTCTACCAGGAGCAAACGGGTAAAGGACACCCGACAGTGAATCATACAGCTTCATAGAGGCCCTCAACCAGGTGAGATTTATGCATTCAAATTTTGTGTGACTGTATGAGTGTGTACAGCTTTATTCAGTTACACCCTGCGATGGACTGTTGTTCATATATCATTGCGTTTGCTTATCATTTGTGCTAAATAATCAATACATTGCATGTTTAAAATAATTTTAGGATATTGTCTTCAGCTTTGTGAGGAATGTCACAATCTTCAATCCCATTTGTGGCGCATGCATTACATTTTTGCCCCTTTTTCTAATCCTCTTTCCCTTCCCAATGGGACAGGAGTGTGGTGGTCATATAACTGGACTAATAATTCAGAGAATGAGAGTTCAAATCCCAGAAATTTGAGAAGTTGAACTCAATTTATATAAAAGTAAAATTGCCCGTGAACTGATTTGATTGTTGTGTAAACTTAACTGGCTCACTGGTGTCATTTTTTATTGGACAATAAGGGAATCAAGGGATACGAGAAGAGGATAGCAAAGTGATGTTGAGGGAGAAGATCAACCGTGATCTTACTGAATGATGGAGCTGGCTCTGGGTGCTCCGGTTTCCTCCCACAGTCTAAAGGTGTGCGGGATTGGTCGTGCTAAATTGACCCTTTGTGTCCAAAACGATGTGCAGGTTAGGTGGGGTTACGGGGATAGGGCGAGGCAGTGGTGCTACGTCGGGTGCTCTTTCAGAGCGTTGGTGCAGATTCAATGGGCTGAATGGCCTCCTTCTACATTGTAGGGATTCTCTGGAGCTGGCTCAAGGGGCTGCATAGCCTCCTGGACCTTATTTTTTAATTTCTCTTGTACAGGCAGTAGCTGAAGTTTAGTGGATGGCCCTGAAGTTTCTGGTAGCTTCCTCATGCCTTAGCCAAGTGGCCATTCTTCAACGATAAGAATAGAAATTTGGACAAGGTGCCACCAAATGTGGTGTCTGTGAGGCAGTCCCTCAAAATATGTCAGTGCTTTCAGAATAGAAAGATGTGAAAATGGTGGTTTCCATTCCTCCCACTCTCCCACCACCTGACATTGCTCCAATCTCCTGTCCTGCTTTATTTATTAAACTTTCAGTGAAATTCCCATAATTTATGTAGAGTTCAAAACCAATGAATCACCTTGTGGAATGCTTGGGTGGTAACTATGTTCTCAATTACATTCAAGGTAGCAGACACTGTAAATAAAACCTGATATTTGAATCACAGGCTAAATTACCCGGGGGACTGAGAGCATTCGACCACACCTAGAGCATGTTGACAATGTTCCCCTTTTGGTTCCGCTTTTTACAGACTACTGCAGACAGTAAGTACTGATCAGGCGCTGGGGCGAACGCAGAAGAGAAATGTAATTAAGCACTTTGCTGCAACAAAGCAAATCTCCATTGAACCTAAATGCCACTCTTTATTTAAAGGAAGTATGCATCATTCTAAGGTTCCTGCTATTCCTCTTTGATGTCAGTTCCTCTGACAGCAACTTGCCTTTTCAGCTTCACCGGTTTTCCTTGCTCCACCTTTGGTGGGCACAGCTTCAACTGTAATGGGCCGATAGGCTGTGGAATCCGCTCCCCTCCCCCAACACTCTCCAATTTCTACCTCTCCTCCTCCAAGATATTCCTTCAAATCTACTTAATTGACCAAGCTTTTAGCCTCCTATCCTTGTACCTCAATGTAGCTCGCTATCAATTTTTCTGAAGCACTTTGGGAATGCTTTACTATGTTACAGATGTGATAGATACAAAGCTTTTTTTAAAATTCATTTACGGGAGGCAGGCATCGCTGGTTAGACCAACATTTATTGCCCATCCCTCGTTGTCCTTCAGAAGGTGGTGGTGAGTTTCTTTCTTGACCCGCTGCAGTCCTTGAGGTGTAGGTACACCCACTGTGCTGTTAGGGACGAAGTTCCAGGATGTTGCCCCAGCGACAGTGCAGGCACGGGGATATATTTCCAAGATGGGATGGTGAGTGACTTGGAGGGAAGCCTCCTGGTGGCGGGGTTCCCAGGTATCTGCTGCTCTTGTCCTTCTAGATCAGGGGTGGGCAAACTTTTCCGTGCAAGGGCCACATTCAGAAATTCACAATTTTAAAGGGCCGCATAGTATATTAAGTAAAATAATTAATATTTAAAATAGCCAAAATAAAAGGATTTTAAAAAAAAAACAATTAATTTTTATTAATTAATATTTTAAAGTAGAAACTTCACATGAAACACATGTTGTGCCGAACAATGATCACCCTACTCAAGTCAACGTATCCACCCTATACAGTAACCCAACAGCCCCCCCCCCCCCCCCCCCCCCCCCCATTAACCTTAAAATTAAAAAAAAAAATTTTAATTTTATTTTAATGACTTGATCTTGGTGGGCCGCATAAAGGGTTTGGAAGGCTGTCGTTCCATCACATTCAAGTGCTAGGATAGTTCTGCCCAGAAGGAGAATATTTATTGACAAAGCGGTTCCCTGCTGAATACAATGTTCCAAACTGTGTTGGTTTAGCAGCAATGCAAAATATGTTGTGAAACACCAGCCCTGCTGGCACAGGTCCAGGACTTTGTTTCGAGCATGTGATCACATCAGGAGGGTAACCTCACAACTATTTGTGTTCAAAATTTCCAGTGCAAGGCCAACATTTTAAGCTTGCTTATGCAAAGGCAGATCACCCTTCGATTCTCCTGACAACAGAGTGTCATGGAGCTAGGGTATAACTTGATGCTGCCAGATTATAGCAATCCATAAAAATACTTGCAATGTAATTGACTCCGCTGAATGTTATATTAGTGTTATATTGTTATATTGGCCGGGATTCTCCCCTACTTGGCGGGGCGGGGGGTCCCGGCGTGTTGGAGTGGCGTAAACCACTCCGGCGTCGGACCTCCCCAAAGGTGCGGAATTCTCCTCACCTTTAGGGGCCAAGCCCTCACATTGAGGGGCTAGGCCCGCGCCGGAATGGCTCCCGATCCGCCGGCCGGCGTGAACGGCCTTTGGCGCCCCGCCAGCCAGGGCCGAAAGGCCTTCGCCGGCCAGCGGAACTCCACGCATGTGCCGGTGCGTTAGCGGCTGCTGATGTCATACTGGCGCATGCGCAGGGGAGGAGGTCTCTTCCGCTCCCGCCATGGTGAAGACCATGGCGGGGCGGAAGAAAAAGAGTGCCCCCATGGCACAGGCCCGCCGCCGATCGGTGGGCCCTGATCGCGGGCCAGGCCACCGTGGGGGCACCCCCCCGGCGTCAGATCGCCCCGCACCCCACCTACAGGACCCCGGAGCCCGCCCACGCTGCCAATCCCGCCGGCACCAGAGGTGGTTTATACTACGCCGGCGGGAAAGGCCTGTCAGCGGCGGGACTTCGGCCCATCATGGGCCGGAGAATCGCCATGGGGGGCCCGCGGACCGGCACGGCACGATTCCCGCCCCTGCCGAATCTCGGGAGGCGGAGAATTCGGGACACGTCGGGGGCGGGATTGACTCCGGCCCCGGGCGATTCTTCGAATCCCCGGGGGGTCGGAGAATTCCGCTCATTACTCTTCAGCTCTGAAGAATAGGCGTAGACACAAAATATTAACTCTCTCCACAGATGCTGCCAGACCTGCTGGGTTTATCCAGCATTTTCTGTTTTTATTTTATATATTAAATTACTATGCTTGTGCAAGGTTGCTTTACCCTGTTACCTACAAGTAAAGACTTAATTACCTGCAAAGATTTGTATTCAAAGTATCGTCTTGCATCATTGCAAACATATATATATGTTTCTGGAACCCACCTCTTCATTCACCTGAGGAAGGAGCTGTGCTCCGAAAGCTAATGATTCCAAATACACGTGTTGGACTTTAACCTGGTGTTGTAAGACTTCTTACTGTGCTCACCCCGGTCCAATGCCGGCATCTCCACATCATGTTTTATTAAAGGCATTCTATGGGCGAGATCCAATTCCATGTTGAACCTGAAAGTCAGCAAGTGGTACAGCATGGCTGATAAAAGCCGGGAGAGCCACTCCTGGGATCTACCCAGCCCGACGCCTCACGAGATCTAAGGTGATCTCACAAGATGTTGCGATGTAAATCCCCCCATTGTAAATCCTGCCCATTGCGCAACTGCCTCCCCCAGTACCAAGTACTCATCCTAGTTTCAGGAATAGACCAAAGTTGATTAGATTGATTTTAACCAGAGGATAGAAGGACGATACATGTTGTTTTTCCTTGAGGGAATGACAATTATTTTGGTTCAGGAAATCATCCTGCAGGGGCATATCTGAGCATCTCCTTTGCATTGAAAATTTCCAGTAAGATCACCAAACCTGGAGTTTTTGCGGACCGCATTCAAGACTGGTAGCCATGAATCTAGCTTCACCTCACATCAGTATACAAATTGGGCTCCAGGTGTCAGCTGTGCTTCTGTGGGTTGCATCCTCGCCTCTGCATCAGAAGGTTGCGGTTTCAAGTGCCACCCCAGGGACTTGAGCATAACATTTAGGCTATCACGCGGTGATGAACCGTTAAACTTGAATCCCTCACATATGGACATGAAAGATTTTATTTTTTTGAAGAAGAGTGGTTGGGGCAAGTCATGGGGAGGGAGGGATTCTCCCTGGCGTCCTGGCCAATATGCACCCCTCAATCAACAATCACAAAACAGATTATCTGGTCAGCACGGTAGCATAGTGGTTAGCACAGTTGCTTCACAGCTCCAGGGTCCCAGGTTCGATTCCCGGCTGGGTCACTGTCTGTGCGGAGTCTGCACGTTCTCCCCGTGTCTGCGTGGGTTTCCTCCCACAGCCCAAAGATGTGCGGGTTAGGTGGATTGGCCATGCTAAATTACCCTTAGTGTCCACAAACTGTTAAGTGGGAGTTACTGGGTTACGGGGATAGGGTAGATACTTGGGCTTCAGTCAGGTGCTCTTTGTAAGGGCCGGTGCAGACTCGATGGGCTGAAAGGCCTCCTTCTGCACTGTAAATTCTATGATTCTATGATTGTCACTTTGCTGTGTTTCTGGGACCTTGCAGTAACCAAACTGGCAGAAATCATGACACCACTGACTACACTTTAAAAATGCTTAATTGGCTGGAAAGCACATTCCATAGTTGTGAAAGATGTCATATACATGATTTCTTATTTCCTTCCATTTGCTAACCATCGTAATAACTGGCAGATATCTGATTATTCTTCATTTTACGAGGAAGGAGAAAAAAATAAAAATATTGCAAATGAATTGTATATAATTAAAGAGAAAAAATAAGTGACTCTAATTCGATTGGCTGAGAATTTGATGGTGGGTTGACATTAATCAAGCATTATGTTTTTCACTGTTTGAGTAATAGAAATTGGGGAAGTTGGCCATAGTTACAGTGCAGCCAATAACACCCTCCAATGCTGCAGCAATCTCCCTTGAAGGTGGCCTCATTTCTGACTTTTAACACAGCACTAGGGATTTGCTTTGAGTAAACAGTGGGGCAACATTTATATAAGATATGTTACAGATTGCAAGATTCTCCAGTCAATGGTAGAATACGCAGGACTATTGGAGTTAGTTCCAATGAAAAAAGGAGCACGGTAGCACAGTGGGTTAGCACAGTTGTTTCACAGATCCAAGGTCCCGGGTTCGATTCCCGGCTTGGATCACTGTCTGTGCGGAGTCTGCACGTTCTCCCCGTGTCTGCGTGGGTTTCCTCCGGGTGCTCCGGTTTCCTCCCACAGTCCAAAGATTCTGGTAAGTGAATCAGAACCACCCAAAACCCCCGATTTATCTCAAAGTTCCGGAAGATTCCAGGTGCTGGGTAATTACCCATTGGAATACCGAAATCCCTGTGTCGCCAGTGTATCTGGAGTTCCGAGGGCTCCCCTAGCACAACTTGGGGTGGGGGGGGTGGGGGGGGGGGGGGGGGGGGGGGGGGTACCTCTGGGGTTCGACCATCCACAGATCACAGGTTCTGGGCCAATGATGTTTCAGAAAGAGATCGGGAGACGATCCACAAAAATTCCACCCCATCATCTCATTGGACTGCTACCATGGCCAAAACTGCAAACTCACTAAATGTAAACAGAGATACTCACGATAAAACTGACAGAACAGTGTGGCTGTATCCTCCTCAGCAACAATTCCCAGCAGATTTACTACTTCACATGTCACCAGTGCTGGGGACAGCTAATGCAATACGGTTGTACAGTGCTTATCACCTCTAGGATTGATTAAATGACATTTTCCTCCTCTTTGTTGGCTACTGGCAATCTCATTCAGGGATTTGTTTGGTGGTAACGTTGGGACGATGTGAATGAGACATTGTTGAAATCAGACTGAACTGTGGAAGGAATTCATTGGAGTCAACTTTTGGGCAGTCCTCCAACCTGTTATATACTTGATCAGGCTGATACTGTGTGCTCAAAGTGTCAAAATGTTCCCATTCCACAACTAAATCCCACATCCCGATGAGCATAAAAAATGACCATAATTCTGAAATGCAACACATCATATTGCCAGGTTATGCCAAATAATTCTTCACCTGATATCACTTTGCAGAAGAATTCCAATGTTCCTTATGTTAAGGGAACTTCCAAGGCAGCAAAACAACTTCTCCACACTCCTGCATTATTCTCACCATTTCGCACGTGGCTTTGTGGAGAGAGATACAACAAGTCAGGTCAGGCAATTGCACTTGGCACAAAGCTCAAGAAGAGCGCTCACTGAAATGCCGAGGTCCCTCTGTAAGCTCATGACACTGCTCATGATACAGTGCAGAGGGAGGCCATTCGGCCCATCGAGTCTGCACCAACCCACTTAAACCCACACTTTCACCCTATCCCCATAGCCCAGTAACCCCTCTGAACCATTTTGGTCACTAAGGACAATTTAACATGGCCAATCCACCTAACCTGCACGTCTTTGGACTGTGGGAGGAAACCGGAGCACACGGAGGAAACCCATGCAGACACGGGGAGAATGTGCAGACTCGCACAGACAGTGACCCACCAGGGAATCGAACCTGGGACCCTGGCGCTGTGAAGCCACAGTGCTATCCACTTGTGCTACTGTGCAGCCCTACACCCATTACCTTACTCATCGATATACTACACAAAATAAGAGCCCATTTGTCCTGTGGCAATTCAGCTTCATCACCACTTTCTCAAACAAGACAAAATATCTCCTAACTTCGTCCTCAGTGAGTTCAGGCACAAACTGAGTCAGTGGGACTCAACTCATTGTCTGAGATACTAGTTTCCCTTTCACCCTGTTGCACTATCAATTACGACGAGACGAGAGCAGAATGTAATCGAGGCTTTATTACGCAGAGATGTGGAGCCTCCCGCAGCTGCTGCCGAAATGGCTGCAGCTCGGAGAGCCCACACATTTATACTCCGCCTACTGGGCGGAGCCAGCAGGCAGGGATCTACCCCCGTACCTGTAGCACTGGGGCCTTACCGTAATACCCTCGTATGCAGCATATAATACAACAGTGGTGACTACCACACACCCAGTAAACTAAACTTCTCTTTAGCCAATTCATAAAGAGACCTTGTTGAACTTGTAAAAGACCCAAGTTCAGCCTCGCTAACTAGAGTGTTGCATTGAGTTCTGGACGCTGCACTTTAGAAAGGGATGGGAAGGTATTGAAAGAGTGTGGGAAAGATTCATGAGAATAGTTCCTGGGGCAAGGAACATCAGCTGTGAAGGTGGATTAGAGAAGTTAGGATTGTTTTCCTTCGAGAAAAGAAGGCTGAGAGGGGATCTGGTGTAGATATTCGAAGTCAAGAGGGACCTGGATGGAGTAGAAAGGGGGGGGGGGGGTACAGAGGGGACTGCTTACACTTGTGAAAGGATTTAGAATAAACGGTACAGATTTAAAGTAAACAAAACAAAAGTGATATGAGGAAAAGCATTTTCACACAGCGAGTTATTATGGTCTGGAATGCACTGCTTGAGACTGTGGTGACGCAGGTTCAATTGAAGCCTGCACCAGTTATGCTGCCCGTCTAAACTAAAATCTTCTACACTTCCGGGGTCTATATCCCTCTATTCCCATCCTATTCATGTATTTGTCAAGATGCCCCTTAAACGTCATTATCGTCCCTGCTTCCACCACCTCCTCTGGCAGCGAGTTCCTGGCACCCACTACCCTCTGTGTAAAAAAACTTGCTTCGTACATCTCCTCTGAACCTTGCCCCTCGCACCTTGAACCTATGCCCCCTAGTAATTGACCCCTCTACCCTGAGAAAACGTCTCTGACTATCCACTCTGTCTATGCCCCTCATAATTTTGTAGACCTCTATCAGGTCGCCCCTCAACCTCCGTCGCTCCAGGGAGAACAAATCGAGTTTATTCAGCCTCTTCTCATAGCTAATGCCCTCCATACCAGGCAACATCCGGGTAAATCACTTCTGCACCCTCTCTGAAGCCTCCACATCCTTCTGGTAGTGTGGCGACCAGGATTGAACACTATACGCCAAGTGTGGCCTAACTAAGGTTCTATACAGTTGCAACATGACTTGCCAATTTTTTATACTCAATGCCCCGGCCAATGAAGGCAAGCATGCCGTATGCCTTCTTGATTACCTTCTCCACCTGTGTTGCCCCTTTTAGTGACCTGTGGACCTGTACACCTAGATCACTCTGACTATCAATACTCTTGAGGGTTCTACCATTCACTGTATTTCCCTACCAGCATTAGACCTTCCAAAATGCATTACCTCACATTTGTCCGGATCGTACAAGGTTTGAGATCTCTTGGGCCTTCTGCTTTCTTCCAGAAAAATTATCCCTTCAAATCTCTTCCAATCGCCCTGTGGTTATAAACTCCCTGTACATCACAAGCATCTTCAGCATCTTAAGCATACCCATCTTGGGCTGGAACTCTTTTGGCCCTCATATTATTTAATTCTGGAATTTTGCATCTAAAACTGCCTCTCTCTCCTCAGCTTGACTACATCAGAAATTCAACTCACTGTTAGTCGATTCCTTCAGTTAGCAAGAGTCCGAACTCTTTGAGCCAACACCCAGAATTTCAACCGAATGTTTCCTTCACTCCATCATGTTCTAAACTCTAAAACTGAACAGAGATCCGCACCCTCTAATTAACTTATGTTCACCCTTTTTTCCCAAGTGTTTATCTCCCATACAAATTGATCACATGATCATTTCCTGGAAGCCAGTGGCTGTTTACCAGAAATCAGTTCCTGGAGAGACGTAGTTCTCAAATGGATCACAAGCCCACATAAAATATCTTTCTATTCACCCCCAACAAAGAACATGGTCATCATTCTGGTGAGCTCCATGTTCCCTCCTGAATTTATTTGGTGACCATCTTATATTTATGGTCCCTAGTTTGGAACTTCCCCTGAAGGTGGAAACACCTTCTCTATATATTGTGTAGAAGATCAGCAGAAGCCTTGAAGAATTGTCACAATTGGACCATTTATGCCATTTCTCTGATACTTTCACTGATCTCTCGCCAAAAAATTACAAGTGGAAATTCTGTCCATGAGCACCTACCCTTGGGAAATTGTACTTCGAGTCCCTCTGGATCAATTCTGTGCATTTTCTAAGACTAAGGACAAGTTGTCTGGCTGCCCATTTGGCCAGAATGGGATGTCGGAAATTGACAGGATAAGAACATTTAAAGCACTAAGAATAAACTTGCATTATGGGCTGCAAGCAATTCTGGAGAACGCACATGTAGGAAGGATATACTGGCTTTGTCAGGCTTGCAGCATAGATTTACTAAAATGATACTTGGACCCGAAGGGCTACGCTATAATTGTGTACCTGGGAATACATTCTTGTTGGTTCTGTGTCGTGTGATGTGACATCAGCAGAGCGTGTGCATGGACTTTGAGCAGATTACCATCTTGATTGTATAAGCAACACCCTTAATGAACCTTTCACAAGAATCCAGAGTGTGGGCACCTCCATACCTTTTCCCTTTGCGGCAACAAAGAAATAGAACAGGAGACAAAACTGCCGATGAGGATTGTCAGTTTTTGACTAAATCGAATACATGCAAGGACTTTGCAAGAAGAACCATATTGCCAAGCCGTGTTGGGTTCAGACAACACCAAGAAGGTGCAAAAAGAACAACACAAGTAAACAGGCTGGTCACGTCGACAAATTATTGGATGACGGTCATGATCACTCAAAAGAGAGTGAAGCCGAGCTACTGCAAGAGCTGAAGCTAGGTGTCTTGTCAATGCAGAGCAATTAACAAGGTTTTTTGGCATATCAAAAACTTAAAGTTCATGAAATTAAAATGGAATGGATACAGGTGCAAATGTATCGCTAATGGCTGAGGCAATTAATCACCAAAAGTTGAAACATCTGCTTTTTAAACTGTTAAATGTGATCCTAAGGACGTACACTGAAATGGTTCTACCATTAAAAATATGTATCATGGTGATTGTAGAAGCAAATGGACAAACAGCAAAGTTGTCTCTTCACATTGTCCATGGAAACTTTCCTGTTCTATTTGGCAAATCAGGGTTGGTTAAGATTAGGCTTGACTGAGAAGCAGTTAATCAATCAGTGGATTCAAAGTGAAATTTGCAACAATTTTCGAAGCCGTATGAGAAAGTGTGCGAAGATTCACTAGACTGGAGCTGAGCTACTCCTAAAAATCAAACCAGACAGCACTCCCAAAAATCTCAAAGCTGGAACTGTACCATCCACCATTAACACTAAAATTGATGAACAGCTAGAAAGGTTAGGAAGGACAGGAATCATTGATCCTGTTGTTACACGTGATTGGGCAACACCAATCATTCCTGTATTAAAACGGGATGTCTCATTGAGAATTTGCTGAGATGTTAAAACTACTATGAACTCAGTTTTGTGCGCAGATCATTATCCACTGTCGCTGATTGAAGACTTGTTTGCTGGACGTTCTAGAGGACGAAAGTTCTGTAAAATTGATCTTTCACAAGCATATCTGCAGATGAAAATGGTTGCCTAATCACCATCGTAATGTACAAAGGTCCGTTTCGTTACAGAAGACTACCTCTTGGAATAACATCTGCACTGCTCTTTTTTCAAAGATCTATAGATCAAATTCCAAGTGGGTTGAATAGAGTGCATTGTATGAGCAACCGTTCATCGTGTTTTACAAGAATCCAGAATGTGGGTACCTCCATACCTTTTCTTTGTGGTATCAAATAAATATAACAGCTATAAGGAGAGATTAGACAAACGAAGGTTGTCTGCCCTAGAATATGGAAACTTAAATGGTGATTTGCTCAAAGTTTCCAAGCTATTAAGGTGAGAATGCAGAGTGGGGGAAACTATCTCACTGGCTGGCGAGTTCAGGACTGGGGGCAGAGCCTAAACATTTGAGCCAGACCATTTCGGAATGAAATTAGGGAACACTTCTTCACAAAAAGAGTGGAGAAATTTGGAACTCTCTTCTGCAAGCAGTAATTTATGTTAGATCAATTGTTAATTTTAAATCTGAGATTGATTGATTGTTCGCCAGCGGCGAGGAGGGGGGGAGGGGGTACATAAAACAGGAAACGTCGTTGACAGCGACGGGACCAGAAAATCCCACCACCGGCCAATGGCGGGACGCCTCCATCACCACAAAGCACACGGCAGGGGATGGGGAAAATCCCATCCAATTTATCTATTTTATACTATGTTGTAGATTATGAAATCAATAATATTCAACCGTGTAAGTTGTTTGCCTGTTAACCAGCCCTTGATGGAATTTTCGTTTTGCAATGTTGAATTTGCAGTTTTTCCTTGGACCCCTTTTAGCCTTCATGCTACAGGGAGCCTCGCAACAAAGGTCATGAATATTTCACATCAGGCTTGGAGAAAATTACTCCAGTCTACTTGGCCAGCCTGTTTGGTAGCTTACCAAGCTACGCTCACCTCAGAAACCATGGTAACATCAGCATCATCCGGCTAATCGAACAAGTATTTGAGAGTTCCTGGAGATATAAAGAGCACAGTAAACATATGATACAGATGCAACCAAAATCCACAAATCCTAGAGGTTCCAAAACAGAAAGTCCCAGAAATGGCCAGCTGGTTGCATCATCTTGTCAGCCACATGTGGAATATAAACACCTTTTCCTTTTCTTTTTCCGGACCACTCTGCGCGGGATTCTCCCGCAGTCGGCGGGGCTGGCTGTACCGGCACCAAAGAATGGCGTGAACCACTCTGACGTCGGGCCACCCGGAAGGTTTGCTAGGGGGCTAGGCCGGCACTGGAGTGGTTGGCGCCCCGCCAATCGGCGCCGAAGGGCCTCACTCGACCGTCGCAAGTTGGCGCATGCGCAGGAGCGCTAGCGTGTTCTGGTGCATGCGCAGAACCACTGCCGTGATTCCTGCGCATGCACAGGGGGTTTCTTCTCCACGCCAGCCATCACGGAGCCTTATACAGGCCGACGTGGAGGGAAAGAGTGCCCGCACGGCACAGGCCCACCCACAGATCGGTGGGCCCCGATCGCGGGCCAGGCCACCCCATGGCCCCCCCCCCCGGGGCTGGATCCTCCCACATCCCCCCCCCCCCCCCGAGGACTCCGCTGGCCACCCTCAAAGCCAGGTCCTGCCGGTACAGACCTAGTCTAATCCATGCCGGCGGGACTGGCCGAAAACGGAAGGCCGCTCGGCCCATTGGGGCCCGGAGAATCGCCGGGGGGCCACTGCCAACGGCTCCCGATCGGCGTGGCGCAATACCCGCCACCGTCCAAAACCCTGCACCGGAGAATTCGGCAGCCGGCGTCGGGGCAGTGGGGCGGGGTTCATGCTGCACCCCCCCCCCCCCCCCCCCCCCCCCCCGCCGATTCTCCGACCCGGCGGGGGGTCGGAGAATCCCGCCCTCTGTCCTTTTTCATATTTCCAGTATCCATAATTTTAACTTTCAATCTTCAGCTTTCATGGGAGAAATTGGAAAGATTTTGTACAATTGAATTTTACACCAAGCTGCTCCTTCCACAGATCTCTAAGTTTGAACTTGATCAGGAAGTTGCCAGTTGACTCGTTTTTATCTATTAAAAAAAACTTGCCTTTTCTGTTTAGTACCATTTTTTTGAGCAGAACCTCTGAATACAATACACCTTCAACCAAATAGCAGTTACTTTTGTTAAAGGAAGAACTTGCATTTATATAGCATCTTTCATGACCTCAAGGAGTCCCCTGCACTTTGTAACTAATGAAATACTTTTGAAATGTAGTCAGTGCTGGGGCAATTTCCACCCAGCAATCTCCCATAAATGGCAATGTGAAAATGACCAGATAATGTCTTTTTATGATGTTGATGAAGGATAAATGTTGGCCAGGACAATGGGGATAAATCCCCCAGCTACTCTTTTTCAAAATAGTGCCATGAGACCTCTTAATCTCACCTTAGAGGGCAGACGGGTCTTGGCTGTCTGAAACATGGAACCTCCAAGAGTGCAGCACTCTCTCAGTACCGTACTGGAGTGTCAGCCTAGATCTTTACACTCAAGTCTCAGGGTTAGGACTTAAACTTCTGACTCAGACGGCAGAATGCCAACAGCTGATTTGCCACTTGCATGTTGTTGCACTGTCTTTGGTACAAAAATAACATAAGGGTGATAGTGTTATCTAATCATTCGACGTGGCAGCAGCCAAGCATACTCAGTTGTGTATATCGTGCCAAAGTGCATGTTGGTGACATAATAAGCTGTGTATGGACTGGAGATGCCTGTGGTTTCAAATACAAATGCGAATGCAGTCACCAATGGGCAGGGGAAGAGAGGCCTTCAAACCATTCCCATCCTCAGTCATGGCCCATCAGTCAGTCTGTGTGCTGCCTGTAACTCTCCAAGTTCCATTTAAAAGGAACCCAAATTTAGTGCACCCTTGGTTGTCAAACCAACCAGGGAAACAACTTGGAGCTTCTTGATTTCCGCGAATCTGTACCCTACCGAGTAGTTCTCTTCGCAACTGAATCACCGCAGTCGCCTATCAATTTTCTTTACAGTGTATTGTTATCTGGAATGCACTTCCTGAAAGGGTGCTGTAATCAAATTCAGTAATAACTTTCAAAAGGGGAATGGGATAGATCATTGAACACGTGGGTTGTTGTTGCAATCACACAGCTGCACAAAAGTCAAACTGTACTCCAAAAGTTTGCATTTCTTCAGCATTGTTTTGTGTCTTTCATAAACATCTCAAATTGTTTCACAAAGAATGATGGTTGTTGCCAATTGGCTGCTTTCAAATCCATTTCCCCCTCATTCGTGATCCATCAGTCAGCCTTGAGGCTCTTGAGGGTTCTACCATTCACTGTATATTCCCTACCTGTATTAGACCTTTCAAAATGCATTACCTCACATTTGTCCAGATTAAACCCCATCTGCCATCTCGCCGCCCAAGTATCCAAACAATCTAAATCCTGCTGTATCCTCTGACAGTCCTCATCGCTATCCGCAATTCCACCAACCTTTGTGTTGTCCGCCAACTTACTAATCAGACCTGTTACATTTTCCTCCAAATCATTTATATATACTCCGAACAGCAAAGGTCCCAGCACTGATCCCTACGGAACACCATTAGTCACAGCCCTCCAATCGGAAAAGTACCCTTCCATTGCTACTCTGCCTTCTATGACCTAGCCAGTTCTGTATCCATCTTGCCAGCTCACCTCTGATCCCGTGTGACTTCACCTTTTGTACCAGTTTGCCATGAGGGACCTTGTCAAAGGCCTTACTGAAGTCTATATAGACAACATCCACTGCCCAACCTGCATCAATCATCTTTGTGACCTCCTCGAAAAACTCAAGTTAGTGAGACATGGCCTCCCCTTCACAAAACCGTGCTGCCTCTCGCTAATACGACCACTTGCTTCCAATGGGAGTAGATCCTGTCTTGAAGAATTTTCACCAGTAATTTCCCTATCACTGACGTAAGGCTCACTGGCCTGTAGTTACCTGGATTATCCTTGCCACCCTTCTTAAACAAAGGAACAACATTGGCTGTTTTCCAGACTTCCGGGACATCACGTGAAGACACTGAGGATCCAAAGATTTCTGTCAAGGCCTCAGCATATTCATCTCTTGCCTCCTTCAGTAGGGGGTAGATCCCATCAGGCCCTGAGGACCTATCCACCTTAATATTTTTAAAGACGCCCAACACCTCGTCTTTTTGGATCTCAATGTGACCCAGGCTATTTACACACCCTTCTCCAGACTGAACATCCACCAATTCCTTCTCTTTGGTGAATACTGATGCAAAGTATTCATTTAATACCTCACCAATTTCCGCTGGCTCCACACATAGATTCCCTTGCCTGCCCTTCAGTGGGCCAACCCTTTCCCTGGCTACCCTCTTGCTTTTTATGTACGTGTATAAAGCCTTGGGATTTTCCTTAATTAACCCTATTTGCCAATGACTTTTCATGACCCCTTTTAGCCCTCCTGACTCCTTGCTTACGTTCCTTCCTACTTTCCTTATATTCCACACAGGCTTCGTCTGTCCCCACCCTTCTAGCCCTGACAAATGCCTCCTTTTTCTTTTTGACAAGGCCAACAATATCTCTCGTTATGAAATGAAATGAAATGAAAATCGCTTATTGTCATGAGTAGGCTTCAATGAAGTTACTGTGAAAAGCCCCTAGTCGCCACATTCTGGCGCCTGTTCGGGGAGGCTGTTGCGGGAATCAAACCGTGCTGCTGGCCTGCCTTGGTCTGCTTTCAAAGCCTGCGATTTAGCCCAGTGTGCTAAGTTGCCAAGGATCCTGGAATTTGCCGTATTTATCCTTCTTCCTCACAGGAACATGCCGATCCTGAATTTCTTTCAACTGACATTTGAAAGCCTCCCACATGTCAGATGTTGATTTACCCTCAAACATCCGCCCCCAATCTATGTTCTTCAGTTCCTGCCTAATATTGTTATAATTAGCCTTCCCCCAATTTAGCATGTTCACCCTAGGACCACTCTTAGCCTTGTCCATCAGCACATTAAAACTTACTGTATTGTGGTCACTGTTCCCGAAATGCTCCCCGACTGAAACTTCTACCACTTGGCCGGGCTCATTCCCCAATACCAGGTCCAGTACAGCCCCTTCCCTAGTTGGACTATCTACATATTTTTTTAAGAAGCCCTCCTGGATGCTCCACTCAAGCATTTGCTGATCAATCCTGAGTGTGCTAAGAATTACACAAATAAGCAATTTAAGACTATTAGTCAAGCTCACAATGTACCTCACTTATGCATGTTAAAACCTACATATATTCATATGCAGATACATGTCCTCTGCTGGCAAAAGGTTTACGTCCAGATATTGCTCCATTTTTGAATAAAACAAAGCATGTGGGATTGGTGGCTCCCTGCTGCTTTCACCATGGCAACATTTAGACCAATCAGAGCCAACTTGCCTGCCCGTCAGCATCACTTTTATCATGCAGTATAAGTTGTTGTTCTGTTTGAAATTTGGGCCGTGATTCTCTGCTCAAGCGAAGCGAGGCTGATAAATAGCAAGAGGCCAAAAACAAGATCCACGCCAGGTGCCAAAGAGTTTCCGATGCAAGCGACCGGCTCCCATAGGTGAAATTGGCATGGTGCGGCAAGAAACCAATTATCACCACTTAAGCCCTATTTGCATACAATTAAGGGAAGCCACCCAGTATCCAACGGCTTCCCGTCATTCATCAGCCTCCCCAGCAAGTGGTCACATTGGCGCCGATTAGTAACCCTTTGGAAAAATGTGAACCTGGCCGAAGGGCTTCTGTGGGGAGCCAAGGTGAGTAACCATCTTTGCTCACAGGCAAAGTGCCCGGAGGCACTGAGCTTGCCACCCCAGTGCTCGGCAAGAGGTGGGAGTCCCTCTGCAGGGGTGAGCTGCCATGAGGGGGGGGGGGGGGGGGGGAGAGGTGCTGGGGGCAACCGGAGGGTAACCACTCCTGGCACCACCATGCCAACCCTTGGATCATATGTACCCATTTCGGGTCGACCTTTGGCCCTGCCAATCTGCCTCACCGACCACTCTTAACCCCCACCAACTGCCGAGGCCTCTGGCCGTGCGGATGAAAGCTATCGCTAATAGGGAATTGGCAATCGTGATTAAGTGAGTACTTCACACAACTCAAGTGGATTCCCATGGGTGGGCGGGCCATGTAGCACGTGGGAGTCATTGCCCAGAATCTCAATCAGACCATGATGCCTGAACACTGCGCTTGAACACTGCGAGAGGCAACACTAGGGACGCAGCAGCCAACATCCGAACACCCATTGGGATGGGACACAGCTCCGAGGACTTGTCCACGGCTGGAGGATGGGTGAATGCCACATGGAGACGACCAACGCCCAGTCCAGGTGATGTCATGAGCGGATGTCGAGGTACAGGGTCTGGGCTCCGGTGAGGGGGATCCGCTACGGACGGGTGTGCATGGGCAGTACATTCTGGGTGGGGGGGGTGAAATCAATTGGGGAATGGAGGTTCCTGGGATGGGAGCCATCGGTATTTGTCAGTCTGACATCCTCTCTCAATGTCTTACAGATATTGAATGAAATGGCAGGGATATTGGACCCAGAAACTGCCCTTGTGATGCTGCTGGTAGTCCAGGTGGCCAGACGCCAAGAGACGTCAGCAGCAGCAGCAGCTTCAGCAGATGCTCGAGGCGGCGGCCCATATGCCAGACCCTGCCCCACACCCTAAGGACCCAACCACTCATCAGGCCAAGGAGGGACCCATAAAGATCCAGGGTGTACAGTTGTCGCTGGTTGTTTGAACAGATGGCAGACAGCACGTGCCGCAGGAGGCTCCGCCTCAATAAGGAGACGATGTGACACCTGTGCCATGTCACCGCGGACTTGGCTCCGCGTGGATGAGGAGGACACCCGCTCCCGGTGGCCGTCAAGGTCACCGCAGCCCTGAACGTTCGGTATTATTCCAGGGCTCGAGCGGGGACTTGTGTGGTATCTCACAGGACAGAGGTCACAGGTGCGTCCGACAGGTCATGGATGCACTGCATGGCCGGGCAGAGAACTACATCACCTTTCACCTGGACCAAGCCCACCAAGGTGCCCGGGCTGCAGGTTTCTCTGCCATCGTCGGGATGCCCCAGGTCCAGGAGGTAATAGATGCCACGTATGTTGCCCTGTGCTCACCGGACCATCTGGAGTGTCCTACATTAACAGAAAGGGGTTCCACTCCCTCAATATCCAGCACATGCAGATCATGCATGTGCGTGCTCGTTTCCCTGGGACTGTGCATGACAGCTACATCCTGGGGCAGTCGGTCATTCCTGGCCCCTTCGAGGACCACCCGAGGATGGAAAGTTTGCTTTTAGGGGATAAGAGGAACCTGCTGAGGACCTGGATAATGATGTCAGTGGAGAGGCCGGAGACCGATGCGGAGACCTGATACAACGAGGCCCATGTGGTCACCCGGACTGTGATTGAGCGGTGCATCGAATTTCTCAAGATGCGGTTCCGATGCCTCGACCGCTCAGGGGGTGCCCTCCAGTACACCACCTGGAGGGTTGCCCGCTTTGTGGTGGCCTGCTGTGTCCTCCACAACCTCACACAGCAACGAGGCGGCGAGCTGAGGTTGATGATGAGGAACATATGGCCACCTCCAAGGAAGAATCATAGAATTCACAGTGCAGAAGGAGGCCATTCAGCCCATCAAGTCTGCACGGGTCCTTGGAAAGAGTACCCCACCCAAGCCCACACCTCCACCCTATTCCCCACCTCACCTTTTTTGGACACTAAAGGCAATTTAGCATGGCCAATCCACCTAACCCGCACATCTTTGGACTGTGGGAGGAAACCGGAACACCCGGAGGAAACGCACTCAGACACGGGGAGAACGTGCAACTCCGCACAGTGACCCAAGCCGGGAATCGCACCTGGGACCCTAGAGCTGTGAAGCAACTGTGCTAACCACTATGCTACCGTGCTGCCCAAGAGGCGGACGAGGATGCTGAGGTGGCGCCGGACATGCAGGGGGTCTGGAGGGCGGCGCCGGGGAGGAACCGGCATGGCCTGGTAATTCCCTACCCTCCCAGGCTCTGTGTCGGCACCATCAGCGGGTCACTGTCGAGGACAGGGTGGTGATGATATCCCACAGAGAGCTGAGCGCCAGTGCTCCTCTTTCTATGCCATAGTCTGACCCCTGCCTATCTGCTGAGTGCTCGCTCACACCCATCACCGGTACGCAGTGTGCCCGGGAAGGGGGGGGGGGGGGGGGGGGGGGGGGGGGGGGGGGGGGGGGGGGGGGGGGGGGGGGATGCCGAGAGAGATGGGCCGAGGGTTCGGAGGTCAGTCCACATTGTGGAAGAAAATGACAGAGGCACCATACTGGTTGTGCACAAGGGTCTTCATTGTATTTTACAATTCCCTATTCTCCCGAAGGTGCCACATCCCCCCTCCACCCCACCAGCGCCCTCTCAGGGGAGCTGATGGGGGATGAAGGGGCTGGTTCGAGCCCCGGCTGCCCTTGCCAGCCCTGATGGTTCACCATGGGCTGCACCATTGTGTGGACGCCCTCAGTGATGCCCCTCAGTGACTGAGTCATGCTCTGCAACACTTGGCAATGGCCACCTGTGACTGGACAAGCTCTGCAGTGCCTCGGCCATTCTAATTTGAGAGTGGAACATGTCCCGCAGAACCTCATCAAGGTCAGCCTGGTACTGGGTCACATGCCCCAGTACCACAGTACCCACAGTCGGATATTCTGTGAAGTCCCTCAGCCATGGCCGTCACCGACTGCGCAACGCCTTGGACACCTTCACTAATGCTGCCAACGTCATGCACCAGGCTGTCCATTGGCACCCGAGCGGAGTTGGCCTCAGTGCCACACATTGCCGGCAACATTTCCTGAGCCCCTAGCCTCTGGGACTCGTCTAAGCGGCTATGGATCTGCTGGAGTGATGCTGACATCTCTGAATGTCTTGGCTGCGCCGTAACATCTCCATCAGCTCAGGGAAAGCCTCTTACATAGGCTCAGCAGCAAGCTGGGACCCATCTGGGTCCTGGGATCCAGCAGCCCTCTGATTCCTGTCTCACATGGGGGTTCCTGCATCCACCAGATGTGCAAGAGCAGCAGTGTGGTGCTCATCAGATTGTGCCCCAGAAGCCTGACCACTAACATTTCCCACCGAGGTGCGTGTATCTGCTGTGGTGGAGAGTGGGGATGACAGCTGTGGCACGATTATTATGGTGGCAACCTTGGAGCTCTCCTCCGAGATGGTCCCATGGGAGGCTAGAGAGGATGCCATCCCCGGGGTGGACCGGTACCGTCGGCTGGAGGACCTGCAGGAGAATGGGCATGTGGTCAGTGGGAGGGATGGGTCAGTGAAAAAGGCAATAACATTTGACAGGTTCCCTGGGTGGAGCCCGGTGGTTCCTCACCTCCGTAGCATCCGCCAGCCTCCAAATTGGTGACCGTCCTGTCCTCGGCCACCCCAGTCACCTCCAGGGCCCGCTCCTCGAAGTTGGTGAGGATTCTGATATCCGGCACATCACCGCCAGTCTGGGCTTCCTTGTGCCGATTGTGGGAGAGCTTTTCCTGAGGAGACACAGAGAAGGCATCATTAGCCACATGCATGGTTCACAGAGGTGGGAGGGGGGTATGAAGGAAGGGTTGGGGGGTGTTGAAGGGCGGGAGGGTGGAGGGAGTGTTGGGGGGTCACATGGAAAGTTGGGGAGTGGATGCTCCCGTAGGGGTGGAAATGTCTCAGGGCAGGCTTTGGTGTCTACCCATTCCTGACCTTTTTCCGACACTGGAGACCTGTTCTCCTGGTCACAGTCCCAGCGCTCAGAGGTGCCATCACCTCGTCCCAGGCAGCACTTGCTGCTCTGTGGCTGACCCTCTGGGACCCTTGGGGGAACAGGACACCCCACCTGGCCTCCACAGTATCTAGCAGCCTGAATCTTGGGGCTGGTCTCCTGGGCGCCATTCTTGTGAGCTGGCTGAGGTTGGCTGAGCAAGTGCAGCTTCAATGCCGCTCGACATTGTTGGCAGGGGTGCCGGAGAATCAGCTGGCGACCCTTTATTTGCGGCGAGAAGCCCATAAGGCTTTGTTAAGTGGGCCATTTAACTTTTTTTCAAAAAACATTGTATTAGGGTATCTGTAGTTTTTACAATAATAATAACGGCAACATAAACATAGTACATAAAACATTTCCATACCTACAACGTTCTTCGCACCCCCAATCAATGAAATAGGCAGCACGGTAGCATAAGTGGATAGCACTGTGGCTTCATAGCGTCAGGGTCCCAGGTTCGATTCCCGGCTGGGTCACTGTCTGTGCGAAGTCTGCATGTTCTCCCTTTGTGTGCGTGGGTTTCCTCTGGGTGCTCAGGTTTCCTCCCACAGTCCAAAGACGTGCAGATTAGGTGGATTGGCCATAATAAATTGCCCTTAGTGTCCAAAAAAGGTGAGGAGGGGTTGGGTTACGGGGATAGGGTGGAAGTGAGGGCTTAAGTGGGTCGGTGCAGATTTGATGGGCCGAATGGCCTCCTGCTGCACTGTATATTCTAATAGCCATACCCCTCCCCTAGATTTCTGCCTCTGCTGACATTTTAATTTTCTCCCAGAAAGTCAACGAACAGCTGCTAATTTCGGGGGCTTTCAGTCCCTCCACATTAACAGTATTCGTCTCCGATCTACCAGGGAGGCAAAGGCCAAAACGTCAGCCTCTCTCGTCTCCTGGACTCCCGGCTCTTCCGATACTCCAAAGATCGCCACCTCTGGACTCGGCACCACCCGTGTTTTATGTACCGTGGACACAGCCTTAGCAAAATCGTGCCAAAACCCTCCAAGCTTCGGGCATGCCCAAAACATGTGGACATGGTTTGCTGCACCTCCCGTGCACCTCGCACACCTGTCCTCTACCCCAAAGAACTGGCTCATCCGCGCCACCATCATGTGTCCCCGATGAACTACCTTAAATTGTATCAGGCTAAGCCTGGCACATGATGAGGATGTGTTAACCCTGCTTAAGGCATCCGCCCACAAACCCGCCTCTATCTCTCCCCCTAGCTCCTCTTTCCACTTGCCCTTTAGTTCCTCTATCTGGGTTTCCCCGACTCCATTAGTTCCTTGTAGATATCTGATACCTTCCCCTTTCCCACCCATGTTCTGGAAACTACCCTGTCCTGTATCCCCCGTGGGGCAGGAGCGAGAAGGTCGGAACCTGCCCTCTCAGAACATCCCATAACTGCAGATATCTAAACCCGTTCCCTGCTGGCAGTTCAAATTTCTCCTCCAAATCCTTCAAGCTAGGGAAGCTCCGGTCTATAAATAGATCTCCCATCCTCTCAATTCCTGCTCTCTGCCATCTCTGAAACCCTCCATCCAGCCTTCCCGGTACAAACTGATGGTTGTTGTAAATCGGGGCCCAGACTGATGCTCCCTCCGCTCTCCTATATTTCCTCCACTGCCCCCGACTCTCAGAGCCGCCACGACCACCGGACTTGTGGAGTACCGGGCCGGCGAGAAAGGCAGAGATGGCGTCATCAGTGCTTCAGACTTGTGTTCTTTCACAATGCTGCCTCTACTCGCTCCCACACTGCCCCCCCCCCCCCCCCCCCCCCCCCCCCCCACTACTCAGCTCCTAATCATGGCTATATTAGCCGGCCAGTGGTAGTTACAAAAGTCCGGCAGCGCCAACCTACCCTCCCCCCAGACTGCGCTCCAACAACATTTTCTCTACTCGCGGGGTTTTATCCGCCCACTCAAAGCCCAAAATCACCTTACTCACCCTTTTAAAAAAGGCCATCGGGATAAAGATGGGGAGACACTGAAAGACAAATAGAAATCTGGGGTGGACCGTTATTTTCACGGTCTGTACCCTGACCAATTAACTTTTAATTGTGTTACCGGCCTCACTGGGCCAAGTGCCTGGAAGTTCCTGGCAATTCCCACTCGCTATAACACTTAGAGACCTTTCTGGAGAATTGTGCCCTTGGTATTCTTGTATTTGCCCTTGTGACGCAAGATGGAAACTTTCAATAACATGTCTTACGAACATTATTTCAGTTTTGATTAATTCACTCAATGATAGATAAACTGTTGGACGTGGATGACTTAGAGGGGGGGAACTGCTGGGACCTGTATGGACACTGTTAGAGGAGGCATATTCCCCGCTGGACACACAGGGAGAATGGGAGCAAAACTAGGGATAGAAATAGAGCAAAGCACTGAACAGGGCAAATCCCACCGATCGGCGGGTCGGCGTCTCTAAGGACGCACTCTTTTCCTCCGCCATGCCGCAAGATCAATCCTCCATGTCTTGCGGGGCGCCTGCGGGGAGGACGGCAACCGCGCATGCGTGGATGACATCATTTATGCGGCGCCGGCCGCGTAATTTACACGGCGCCGCTTTCACGCGGTGCCAAGGCCTGGCGCGTGTAAATGACGCGACGCCGCTCCTCGCCCCCCCTGGGGTGGGAGAATAGGGGGTGAGGAGCGGCCTCCGACGCCGGAGTGAAACTCTCCGGGCGAGATTCTCCGCACTCCCGACGGTGCGGAGAATAGCGGGGCTCGTAAAATTTTACGGCCACGCTGTTCCGACGCCCTCCCGCTATTCTCCCCCCCCCCCCCCACGCCCAACTCCCGACACGAATCGCTGCCGCCGTTTTTTTACGGCCGGCAGCGATTCACAGCTGATAGATGGGCCGAGTTCCCAGCCCTTTACGGCTGTTTTTACGAACGGCAAACACACCTGGTCTGGCCGTTTGTAAAAACGGCCGTAAACACTCGCATTTTATAACCATGGCACCGATTGGCACGGCAGTACCACGGCCGTGTCAAGGGTGCCATGGGCCCGCGATCGGTGGGCACCGATCGTGGGCAGCGGGCCCGATGCCCGTGCACTATTTGTCCTTCCGCCGCCCCGCAGTATCCATTCGCGGGGCGGCTGAGGGGGATCCCGGCCCGCGCATGCGCGGGTTTCGCGCAAATACGTGATGACGTCATCCGCGCATGCGCGGGTTGGAGTCTTCCAATCCGCGCATGCGCGGCTGACGTCATATGACGCATCAGCCGGCGCTAACTCCGGCAAGCGGGAGCCTACGGCGTCGGGCTGCTAGCCCCGACCGGGGACCAGAATCGGTTCCCGGTCGGGAAGGGGGGGGCTGGCGTCAAACCCGCCCGGATTTGACGCCAGCCTTACAATTTCTCCCCATATGGGAGAATTTCGCCCTCCGGTTTTCACTCCGGCGTCGGCACTTAGTCTCCCGTTGGGAGAATCCCGCCCATTTAAAAAAAAATTAATTCAGTTTTGAGCCTCTGTTTAAAATATGCTCAATCCTTCCATTTTATTGGCTCAGCAAATGAGCTCGGGGATTAGGAAATGTTTTCTGTTGCACCTCCAGTGCCACCTTTCCCTGACTATGATACAGGTAATTTATAATTACTTTTATTATGCATAATGTGTAATCGGTTACCAAAATCTTTGCACCTGCAGAAGACAGGTTATTGTGATCGTGAAAACCACATGATTTGAATTGTAAGCAGGGTGCCAGCAATGGGGACTGCTACAAAGAGCTGCTTATACTCCACGGTAGCACAGTGGTTAGCACTGTTACTTCACAGCTCCAGAGTCCCAGATTCGATTCCTGGCTTCCTGGTCACTGTCTGTGCGGACGGTCTGCATGTTCTCCCCAGGTCTGTGTGGATTTCCTCCGGCTCCGGGTGCTCCGGTTTACTCCCACAGTCCAAAGATGTGCAGGTTCGGTGGCCATTTTAAATTGCCCTTAGTGTCCAAAAAAAAAAGGTTAGGTGGGATTACGGGGATCGGGTGGAGGTGTGGGTTTAAGTAGGGTGCTCTTTCCAAAGGCCAGTGCTGAATCAATGGGCCGAATGGCTGTAAATTCTATGATTCTATCCCTTAGACATGATTACATACCCTGGGTCTCAAGTACTCCAGTTACAGGAGTGCTTAAGCAGACTGTGGTTACTCCGATGGCAGTGGTGATATGGAGCTCCCTTTACGCATCAATTGATAACAACACAGGTTAGAGTGGTGCAGAGCCCCCATTGTGCTGTATTCTCTTTGATTCGCTTAAGCTTTCCCTTGAGTCTGAGTTCATAATAGGTACTCCAAGTATAGCTGCGAGGAGCAGCTTCAATTTTCCTATAGGTCCTGAAGCCGTGATAAGTTTGGGCACTTGTTAGTGTTCTTTCATCCATTCACATTCGGATGAGCCTCACATGTCTGTTCACTCTGGTACACTGATTACTTCAGCTCCCTGACTTGCATGTGAATCAGCTTGAGTCGGAGAACAAGCCGTGGGGCTGCAACAGCCACCTGCCAGGCTCTGCATGTATTTAGCATTCAAAGAAATTAGTGAATTTGTGAGGTGATTGATTTGTAGACACTTCACATCATTGCTGTGGGAAGCCGGCTGGGCTGCATCCCTTTGGGAATGTGAGTGTCTCCAGTCAATTTAGGACATTTGCTCTACAGAGACGAAGAAACCTTGTTAAGAACACATCTTTTAAACCCACAATATTTTTTGGCCCATTTAGTGTTCCAATATTGGAAAGATTTGACAGCGCAATCTTGCAAATTGCAAGGGTAAGAACAAAGAAAAACTGCAGCACAGGAACAGGCCCTTCAGCCTGCGCCAATCCAGATCGAGACAAAGATTGAGTAAATAGGTCCCACCAAGCTAACCTCACTCTAGCCAGGATACACGACCAGCTGGCTAAGGACATAAACCAAATATGAAGCAAACTAGAATGGATAACTTTTCATTCATACTGGAGCTGCGACATCACAATGTTTAAATTCACCAGACAGATTTGTTAGTAAGACAAAATGATTTGGAGCAGCACCCACGTTTTCTGTAATTGGATTATGAAGTTCTAGAATGCTTGCTCCGAGGGTCGAAATTGTACATCTCCATGTGATTGTACATCTCCAAATCGATATCGCCATGTGGTGAATTATAAACCACTGTTCACTTCTAACCACGTGTCGCATTAATTGATGGTCTCATCAATTTAATTGTCTTAAGAAACAGTAAGGAACTACTATGGAATCAGCCCTCAAACCTGATCGACTGGAACTCGACCCACAGGATGCAGAGGCGAAATAAATCTTTTCACACTGGCTCAGGTACTTCAAGGCCTACCTGGCTGAAGCAAGCACTACAGAAATTACGGAGGAACAGAAACTCAGCCTATTGCACGCAAGGGTGAGCCATCGTATCTCTACTCAACTTAATTGAACCAGCTCATATACGGAGGCCCTGGCCCTGCTCGACAAAATGTACGTGAGGCCCGTCCATGAGGTCTACGCGTGCCACGTTTTTACGACTCGCCGCCAGCTCCCCACAGAATCGCGAGAAGAATTCCTGCGCGATTTAAAAGCCTTATCCTGGGACTGTAATTATCAAGCTGTAACTGCTGTTGAACACAGGGAACTCGCTGTCCGAGATGTATTCGTTGCAGGCCTCAGGTCCAACTACGTGCGCCAGCGGTTGCTTGAGAGGGGGGCCCAAAACTTAGAAGACGCTGTAGAACTACTATGGAGGTCTCGTTTCGCAGCCTCACCTCGTTACCTGCGGACCCCGCGACCCTGTCATGGGCCCCCCGACCAGCGACTGCCCCAGGCCTGCGCCGCGCGGCCACCCAGCCACTATGCTGCCCCAGCCTGCCACTTTTGTGGACAGCCCCAGCACCTGCGGCAGCACTGCCCGGCCCGCAACGCGACCTACAGCAGCAGTGGTCGCACCGGAGACTATGCCCGGGCCTGCCTGGCGAAGAAAACTCCTGCCCCAAACCCTCCCGCAGCCCAGAGCACTCGCTCCCCGAACTCACAGGCCCGCAACGCTGCGGCCTGTACTCTGACTCCGCCCCCAACCGCCACGTGCGACCCATGGGGGCCGCCATCTTGGCAATCCCCCACCACGCGGCTGGCCACGTGCGACTCATAGGGGCCGCCGTCTTGGACGCCATCTTCCTCGCCGCCCGCCATGTGTGATCCACGGGGGTGGCCATCTTGGGCTCCATCCTCTCCAAACTCAGAAACTCAAATCGAAGACTGCGACCTCAGCGGACAGTCATCATGGGGCCACTCCAGCACAGATGACCGAGCCGCCGACTACCCGCAACTCAGCACGGTCACGTTGGACCAGTCGCGCCCGAAACACCTCCGCAACTCAATAATGACCGTTAAAATCAACGGGTACAGTACACAGTGTCTCTTCGACTCCGGGAGCACCGAGAGCTTCGTACACCCAGATCTGGTAAGACGCTGTTCGCTCCCTATTTTCCCTGCACGGCAAACTATCTCCTTCGCTTCGGCCTCCCACTCTGTTCACCTCCAAGGGCGCATCGTCGCGACCCTAATGATCCAAGGCGCTAGCTACTCAATTTTCAGCTATACGTCCTGCCCGAACTCTGCGCCCCACTCTTACTGGGACTCGATTTCCAGTGTAATCTCAAAAGTCTCACCCTCAGCTTCGGCGGACCCCTACCTCCACTCACTATCTGCAGCCTAGCAACGCTAAGAATCTCCCCCCCTCCACTCTTTGCCAATCTCACTCTGGACTGTAAACCCGTAGCCACTCGCAGCAGGCGGTATAGCCTGCAGGACAGGGTGTTTATCAGAACCGAGGTCCGGAGGCTCCTACGTGAGGGGATCATAGAGGTCAGTAACAGCCCCTGGAGAGCTCAGGTGGTGGTCGTCAAGACCGGGGAAAAATTCCGCATGGTCGTAGACTATAGTCAGACCATTAATCGGTTCACGCTCCTCGATGTGTATCCCCTCCCCAGGATTGCAGACATGGTGAATCAGATCGCCCAGTATCGTATTTTCTCCACGGTGGATCTGAAGTCTGCATACCACCAGCTCCCAATCCACCCGGAGGACCGCCACTACACGGCGTTCGAGGCCGATGGCCGCCTCTTCCATTTCCTCCGGGTTCCCTTTGGCGTCACGAATGGGGTCTCGGTGTTCCAACGAGCAATGGACCGTGTACGGGCCACATTTCCGTACTTGGATAACATCACCATCTGCGGCTATGACCAGCAGGACCACGATGCCAACCTCCATCGATTTCTCCAGACGGCCCAGAAACTCAACCTCACTTACCACTCGGAGAAATGCGTTTTCCACACGACCAGACTCGCCATCCTCAGCTATGTCATGGAAAACGGAGTCCTGGGCCCCGACCCGGACCGTATGCACCCCCTCTTAGAACTCCCTCTCCCTCATTGTCCCAGGGCCCTCAAACGGTGCTTGGGATTCTTTTCATACTACGCCCAGTGGGTCCCTCAATATGCGGACAAAGCCCGCCCACTATTTAAAGCCACACTCTTCTGCATGGCCGCTTTGGCAATGTCCTCCTTGATCCGAGTGAAGGCCTGACGAGCCTCATCCTTGTCAGGTCTTCACTCGGATCAAGAAGGACATCGCCAAAGCAGCCATGCGGGCGGTGGGTGAATCCGATCCTTTCCAGGTAGAGATCGATGCCTCAGAGGTAGCTCTCGCAGCCACACTGAATCAGGCAGGGAGACCAGTCGCCTTTTTCTCCCGAACCCTCTCCGCTTCGGAACTTCGACACTCCTCGGTCGAAAAGGAAGCACAAGCCATTGTGGAGGCTATACGACACTGGAGGCACTACCAGGTTCACCCTCATCACCGACCAAAGATCGGTTGCCTTCATGTTTGACAACTCTCAAACGGGCAAAATTAAAAATGATAAAATCCTGAGGTGGAGGATCGAACTCTCCACCTACAAATACGATATTATGTATCGACCGGGGAAGCTCAACGAGCCCCCAGATACCCTGTCCCGCGGCACGTGCGTCCAGGAAGCTCCCGACCTCCCATTGGCAGGAGGTCCTCCCCGACGCGCTCCATGCTATTAGGTCCCTCCTATGCACCGCCACCAACCAGACCCCTCACGAGCGGCTATTCGTTTTTTCCAGGGGCACTACCACGGGGGCTTCGCTCCCAGCATGGTTGAAGACACCGGGCCCAGTACTCCTCCGGAAGCACATCAGGGCGCACAAAACTGACCCACTTGTAGAAAGAGTGCTCTTACTCCACTCAAACCCCCAATACGCCTTGATAGAGTACCCTGACGGCCGTCAGGACACTGTATCCCTCCGGGACCTAGCGCCTGCAGGATCTAATCCCACCACTACCACCGCCAAGGTACCCCTCACACTACACCCCACCCAACTCACCGCACCCCACGCCCCCGCACCTACTGGTTCACTTCCCATGTTCCGCGCACCCGCGCCCACAATCTTCCAGCGCTCCCCATCACCAGTCGAACCACGCGAGTACGAAGCTCAGACAGAATCACCCCTGGACTCCGCCATCGTACCCCAACCAACCGTTATCGTCCAGCCACCAGAAGAGGCTGCAACTCCGGTGCTCCGCCAATCACAAAGGACAGCTCGACCACCGGACAGACTCAATTTGTAGACCCATCACCCCCGCTGGACTTGATTCTTTTCACAGGGGGTGAATGTGGTGAATTATAAACCACTGTTCACTTCTAACCACATGTCGCGTGAATTGATGGTCTCATCAGTCCAATTGTATGCATTCCATGTTACATAGTTTTTCACGAGCGGCTCTGGTTCGAGATAATTCAACTTGAAACTTAAGAGAGATTCGCAACTAACAAGATTAGTGCAAAGAAATAAATTCTTAACTCATCAAATATCCCCAGCAACAAATGTTGCATCAGGTGAAAAAAACCATCTCGAAGTCTGATATAGTTATTATTATGCCTATGCCAAACGGGGGCGCAAAATCAGATTTAAAGTAGATGTTTACGTGGGTCTAATTGCCTTCTTCATGCCAATCAGGTTCTGTTTTCTATGGCTCAGCGACCTCTGCCACTTGGGACCACAGACGTGCTTTGTCTCACTTGTGTCTACTTCCCTCTCGTAAGGTGAGACTTTGCTTTCCAGACATCATTTCAGTCCAATTGATTTGTGAAAAGCATCCCATGGAGCTACTATATAAGCCTTATTTAACAGATGGCAGAAAAAATAAATTCAACTGCAAACTGTGATTTATGGCCTCAAACATCAGTTACAAACAGAAATTGGGAGTAAGAATATGTACGTTTTAAAAAAAAAATAGAATTCCTGAATTCAGTGAAAAATCCAGTCGCTGGTCTGATTCTAAGGCCTGACGAGATTCACGCTGGTGGAGTCTTGTGATGCAATCGTCCCCACCATTGGCGTAACGTGGTTCAACATCCAGGAAAGTCGGGAACCTGATTTAAATACATTTTAATGTCATTTGGGGGCTTTCCCGCTGTATCGTTCCCTGCCCATTCGGATCTCCCCCCCATCCCATCCCACCAACGTGACGTCATGCTGCAATGTTTACAACAGGTCTGGACCAACGTGAAACTGGCGAAAAGAACTGCCGGGTGTGCACAGGTAAGTACAGTCCCCAGTGTCATAATATACACCAGTATATCATGGTGCAGACACACACACTGATGGACATACACTAGGACCAATCAACATGCACAAACACCGCAGCCAATCACCAGTTAGAACACACGCACTATAAAGACAGAGGGCATCACTTTTCCCGCTCATTCTGGATGCTGCCTCTCATAAGCACAAGAGCTTATCAGTCACAGTACAGACTCTCACCACGTGCTGAGTGATTCAACTGGTTCGGACAGGTACAGGTCTCTAGTTAATCCAGCATCGTGTAAACCCACAGTAATAGTATGTCTAGTATTTTATAAGAGTTAATAAAATAGTGTTGAACCATCTTCAGTGTTGGTGGCCTATGTCTGCTTCACGGATCCAGAGTGCCCAACGTATCACCCCGGGGGGAGAGGGACATGCCCAGGCAGTACCTGGACATTTCCCCCTGGCAGTGTCTCCTGGCACTGGAGGGCTGTGCCATGGGGAAGTGCCAAGAGGCGGGGCCTGGAGGAGGCTCCCTTTGGGGTGATGCATGGGTGGGGGGTGGGGGGGCGGGGGGAATTCTCTGTCCCTGAATGGAGGTTCCCTTTGTTTGTGGTGGGAGGGTTCCCTGTGTCCATCGTGGGGCGTGGGGGTGGGGGGGTGGGGGGGGGGGGGGGGGGGGGGGGGGGGGTCAGAGTCCTTGGGAGGATCTTTGTTTTTATTTGGTCTGATCACTAGAAAGCCAACATTGCAATATTGCCTGCTGGGCGGGCTCTGTCAGTGAGACAGTATGGGACCCACCACCAACAATTTGTTTGTTAAAGGTTTAAAAGTTTGTTGGGAAATGTTTGCAGATCAGTCGGCAGGCTACACACTTTCCCACCTGAGACAACACTTTGGAAAAAAAAACCTGGAAAATTCCAGCCTCTGTTTCATACTATCCTGCAGAACAGGAGACAAGATTGGAATTAATTGTGCCTTGCTTTGATTTTCAAAAGAGATGGGACAAACATGGGGAATTCTAGTGTTTGGTTTAAAAAAACGAGGACGGGCAGGATTTTCTGCCTCTCCCACGAAATGTTTTGTGGTGGAGGAGGCTACCCGCCATGGGCCCAGTGGCGGGATCTTCCAATCCGGCTACCGTCAACGGGGTTTCCCATTGTCCGGATCCTCCGCCACTAAGGAACCTACGGCCAGGGGGGTCAGTATCGGCGGGACCAGGCGATCTTGCCAGTGGCAAGGGCTGGCAAATCCTGCCCGCATTATGCTCAGGCTGTAAATTGATTTAAATAATTTTTTAATAAGTAATTTTGTCTCAAAATTAACTTTCAAACGGCTTAACCCATCAGAGTATGTCATCTTTTAAAACACTCAAATCCCATAAAATTGCATTTTGAGCGCATTTATGTCATGTCTGACATGTAAGTGTATATAATTGTACACTCAAAAAAATGATATTCTTCCATTACAGCAATTCCAAAATCCAAAACTGCTGCAAGTTAATTATACCAATTAAATTTAATTTGGAATTTAGTCCTAACCAAATTCATTTGGAGAATATACACTGTATCAACAGAAGGGCGATTATGATGCAATAAGAATATAGGTCTTGAGTATTTTATTGTCTCTGGTATACCTTCCGGGGCATACTAACAAATGTAAAATAACAAGTTGTGTGTCTTTTCAGCATTTCCCTCCTGGGAAAAGCTCCAGACAACACTATGATGAAAGTGGCTACAGGAAAAAACTTCAAGACTTCAAAAAAAGGCAAGTTTCAAAAGCTAACCCGTTTGACATATCAGGTTATACAGGGCAGTGCGGCTGCTTTGTTATGTTTATTGTGATGGCTCTGTCATGTGTTTGCACCCATGTACAGAGGGTGCCACCTAATTTCAGGGTGGGGTGGTGGGTATGAAGCAGGATCAACCGGGCATTCGGCATTGTTTGAATATTCTCTTGACTGGTATATGATTTAACTTAATTGCTCATTTCCACCTGAAGAAAACTTTGATTGCTGACCTTTCTGTGGATTTAATTTAGTCTTTGAACATGCGAAGACTAGGGGGACAATTAAGACACAACCCAGCTGAGGTCATTGCATAGGCCAGACATAAATCTTCTGTGATCTCCTCCATCTCCACAACACTCTGAGATATCTGTGCTCTTTTAATTCTAGCCTCTTAAGTAGCCTCGATTTTAATTGCTCGACCATTGGCTGTGCCTTCATCTGCCCAGGCCTTAAGCTCCAGAATTTGTTTTCTACATGTCTCCATCTCTCTACCTCATGTTTCCCCTTCAAGGCACGCTTTAAAACCTATGCCTTTGACCAAGTTTATAGTCACCTGATCTAATACCTCCTTGTGTGGTTTAGTGACATATTTCATTTTATTGTGCTCTTGTGAAGCACCTTGCAATATTTTACTCGGTTAAAAGCAGCTATATAAATACATGCTGTTGTTATTGTAATTCAGTTGTGTAGTTGCCCACACCATACTTCTGTCAGAGTCTTAAGCTCTTGCAAGAATTTGTCCCACATCCGTTAGGCTTGGTGCCCACTGCACCTTAACTAAAGCCAATGTGAAGCAGAAGCTAAAAGGTTAACAAGCAATCTTTATTTCTTGATCCTTTCTGTTCTGACCCCCTACAGGGACAGAGCTGTATAGCATCCGCTTCCCCTCCGACAAACCTGAGGATAAGCTACTCGGGTGACTAGGGGGTGGTGCTCCCTCTGAATTGCAGGAGCTCCCCAAAGAATATAAACCCCGACCTGGAAGCAGTTTGAGGAAGGAGAGCCTGTGGAGAGTGGCGATTATTGTGACTTATGTCGAATAAAGTGAGATATGCCCTGTCAACCTGGCCTCTCGTGGAGTCTTTGCCTTCGCCCACAACACTTTCAATTTTGGCAGAGACTATAGCCAGTGTAATAGTCACAATTCAATTCAATCCTTGTTCTGTTTTTCTTTGCAACCCAAAGAGAAACAAGGCACTTCAGAATACGTTCACTGCTCCTAACGTCAAAATAAATATTTAAACCAACGGATCAGATCAAAGCTCTGCAGTTCTGCCACATTCACTCGTGGATAGTGGTGGAAGAGGCTCCTTAAACAGCCCTGCCCTCAATGATGGGGCAGCCGGGGCAGCACGGTGGCGCAGTGGGTTAGCCCTGCTGCCTCACAGTGCCGAGGTCCCAGGTTCGATCCCGGCTCTGGGTCACTGTCCGTGTGGAGTTTGCACATTCTCCCCGTGTCTGCGTGGGTTTCGCCCCCACAACCCAAAGATGTGCAGGGTAGGTAGATTGACCATGCTAAATTGCTCCTTCATTGGAAAAAATCCAGTTCGGTCATTTACTGTCCCATCAGTCTAATCTCAATCATCATCAAACTGATGTGGAGATGCCAGCGTTGGACTGGGGTGAGCACAGTAAGAAGTCTTACAACACCAAGTTAAAGTCCAACAGGTTTGTTTCAAATCACTAGCTTTCGGAGCACTGCTCCTTCCTCAGGTGAATGAAGAGGTATGTTTCAGAACATATATATGGACAAACTTTGTCTATATTATATATATATATATATGTTTCTCATATATGTGTTTCCTCAGCTGAGGAGCTCAAAGTTGCGAAAGGGGATAAGGAGGAGCCCTTGTACACAGATGACTTATACATTTCGGAGCCAGGCTCCTTGGTGGGGGAAATGAAATGAAATGAAAATCGCTTATTGTCACGAGTAGGCTTCAATGAAGTTACTGTGAAAAGCCCCTAGTCGCCACATTCCGGCGCCTGTCCGGGGAGGCTGGTACGGGAATCGAACCGTGCTGCTGGCCTGCTTGGTCTGCTTTAAAAGCCAGCGATTTAGCCGAGTGAGCTAAACCAGCGCCTAAGCTAAACCAAAGATTTGGGACGTTCGTAGGGCATAAGCTGAATTTCGGGAAGGGTATTTTGTATTCCGTCTGGTAGCTTCTCATTTTAGGTATCTGGGGGTGCAGATGGCTCAGGACTGGGCAGGTCTTCAGAGGTTGAGTTTATCTAGCTTGGTGAAGGAGTGTGAAGGCTGATTTGTCAAGGTGGGATAATCTACCTCTGTTGCTGGTGGGCCGGATACAAGACATTGCATCTTCGACTTTGCCTATATATATATATGTTTCTGGAACATACCTCTTCATTCACCTGAGGAAGGAGCAGTGCTCCGAAAGCTAGTGATTTGAAACAAACCTGTTGGACTTTAACCTGGTGTTGTAAGACTTCTTACTATCATCAAACTGATGGAAGTTGTTATTGGCAGCGTTAACAAACGGTACTTACTTAGCAATAAGCTGCTCACTGATGTTCAGTTTTGGCTCTGCCAGAGGTACTCAGCTTCAGACCTCATTATAGCCTTGGCCACAATACAGGCGAAAGAGCTGAATTCCAACGGTGAGGCGAGAATGACTGCTCTTGACCTCAAGGCAGTGTCTGAGCGAGTGTGGCATTGAGCAGCCTCAGCAAAATTGAAATCAATGGGAATGAGGAGGAACGTTGGTCGGAATCATACCTAACATAAAGAAAGAGGGTTGTTGGAGGTCAATCATTGCAGCGTCCAAACCCACAACCTTTACCACCTAGACGGACAAGGGCAGCAGGCACAGGAGATTACCACCACCTGCAAGTTTGGCACAAAGCCACATACCATCCTGACTTGTAACCAAACCACAACTTCTTTACTATTGCCGCGGTAACAATCTGAAACTCCCTTCCTCACTAATACCTTCCCAGGGATAACGTATTCTGGTCTTGCCAGTGACGCTCACATCCCCTGAAAGAAAGACAAAATCCAAAATTTCATTCCAAGATTCATGCAAATTTTCCATTTTTACTGTGAACGGTTGTGTAAATTTGAAGCAGAACCCAAGGTATAAACAAATATCGAAAGCCTCCACTAGGGGGCAAGATTGTTTTGTTGAATAGTAATTCACACATCCTGTTACTATGTACCACTAAATAGCAGAACCTATACTTCAAATTTAAAAGCTTTAAATATTTAGTTAACATGTGTTGGTTGGAATATTGTATGCTATTTGCCCTTCATAAGTTATGCTGAAAATAGGGCCATGGAGAAATAACTCACAGGACAGAATAAGTAATCAAACAGGATAGATTTCCTTCTCTACTTTTCATGATATAATACAAGCATGCTGGCACAGCAAGCAGCTAAGAAGGAAAATGGTACGTTGGCCTTTATTGCAAGGGGATTTGAGTATAGGAGCAAGGATGGTTTACTGCAGCTGTACAGGGCCTTGGTGAGACCACACCTGGGGTATTGTGTGCTGTTTTGGTCTCCTTATCTGGTATGTTTCCTGGAATGGCAGGATTGTCGCATGAGGAGAGATTGGGTCAACTAGGCTTGTATTCACTGCAGTTTAGAAGACTGAGGGGATCTCACTGAAACGCATATAAATCTGACAGACTGGGTGCAGGAATGACGTTTTCCTTAGCTGGGAGATCTAGAACAAGGGGTGACAGACTTAGGAAATGGGCTAGGCCATTTAGGACTAAGATGAGGAGAAACTTCACTCGCAAAGAATTCCACAGGTTGCTCACTCTCTCACAGAGGGCTGTGTGGTCCAAGTCACTGAATATATTTAAGAAGGAAATTTCTACATTCTAAAGCGGTCAAGGGGTAAGGGAGAGTGAATGGCAATGATGTTGAGATAAACCCACAGAATAAATAGGATCCCTAAAGTGCAAAAGGAGGTATTTTGGCCCATCAAGTCTGCACCAACCCTCTGAAAGAGCACCCTCCCTCGGCCCAATCCACTGCACTAATCTGGAACTCCAATTCATTGGACACTAAGGGGCAATTTAGCATGGCCAACCCACCTAAACTGCACATATTTGGACTGTGGGAGGAAACTGGAGCACCCGGAGGAAACCCACGCAGACACGGCAAGAACATGCAAACTCCACGGGGCCTCACGGTAGCATGGTGGTTAGCATCAATGCTTCACAGCTCCAGGGTCCCAGGTTCGATTCCCGGCTGGGTCACTGTCTGTGTGGAGTCTGCACGTCCTCCCCGTGTGTGCGTGGGTTTCCTCCGGGTGCTCCGGTTTCCTCCCACAGTCCAAAGATGTGCGGGTTAGGTGGATTGGCCATGCTAAATTGCCCGTAGTGTAAGGTTAATGGGGGGGATTGTTGGGTTACGGGTATACGGGTTACGTGGGTTTAAGTAGGGCGATCATTGCTTGGCACAACATCGAGGGCCGAAGGGCCTGTTCTGTGCTGTACTGTTCTATGTTCTATGTCCACACAAGCCGGAATTGAACCCGGGTCCCCAGCGCTGCGAGGCAGCAGTGCTCACAATTCTGGCACCATGCTGCCCCAGCTGTGATCACACTGAATGACGGTGCAGCCACAAGAAGCCGAATGGCACACTCCCGCTCCTATTTTCTACACTTCTAACACTATTGGATGATGGACAAATGCTTAGTGAAGTCTGAAGAACTTCAGAAATGTATCAAGTAACAATAACAAAAATGCTCCCCATCCTTTCAGTACCACCACCACTGTTAAATATTCCTCTGTGTAATTTTATCTATTTCTTGCACCATAAGTGGTGAAATATTGGTCTTTATAGCTCAAGTTAATTCAGTGAAGCCAATGGGAAAGAGAGCCAGGGGGACAGAGAAACAGGCAGTCAATGAGCTGCCCAACAGGAATTTAATCTCTGTGACAGAGAAACAGGCAGCCAATGAGTCGCCCAAGTGGACTTTCACGTCCGTGACAGTGAAACAGGCAGCCAATGAGTCGCCCAAGAGGAATTTCACCCCCTGTGGCAATGTAAGAGGCAGCCAATGAGCAGTCCAACAGGAATTTCATCTCCGTGACAGTGAAACAGGCAGCCAATGAGCAGCCCAACAGAAATTTCATCTCCGTGACAGAGAAACAGGCAGCCAATGAGTCGCCCAAGTGGACTTTCATCACCATGACAGCAAAACAGGCAGCCAATGAGCCACCCAAGTGGAATTCCATCCCCATGACAGAGAAACAGGCAACCAATGAGCCTCCCAAGAGCAATTTCATCTCCATGACAGTGAAACAGACTGCACTCAACAGGGAGCCAAGCGCAGTACTAATCATATGATCATAGAATCCCTCCAGTGCAGAAGGAGGCCTTTCAGCCCATCAGGTTGTCAGTGACCTTCTGGCAGAGCACCCTATCTAGGCCCATGACCCCCCCCCCCCCCCCCCCCCCCCCCCCCCTCATCCACGTAATCCAGTAACCCCACCTAACCTTTTGGACACTAAGGGACAATTTAGCATGGCAAATCCACCTAACCTGTACATTTTTGGATTGTGGGAGGAACCAGAGGACCCGGAGAAAACCCACGCAGACATGGGGAGAACATCCAAACTCCACACAGTCACCCAAGACTGGAATTGAACTCGGGACCCTGATGCTGTGAGACAGCAGTGCTCACCTCTGTGCAACTGTGCCACCCAAATACCATGTCTGGCCTACCACCTTCTGTTCTTAAAGACAGTCTGTCCTTTTTGAAAGCACAGCTGAACCGAATTACAAGACACTGCTGCTGAATACTATTGCTGAAATTGTAACAGGGAAAATGATAAACCAAGCAGTGAGGGGCTCCAGTGTTACGGATGCAGCAATAGAAGTATTTTTAATGGAGGTGGACAGGAGCAGACATGCCATGGTTCTGAGGTGACAGGGGAAAAGGGTCGGATTAGGCAGAAGTTCTCAGTGACAACCCTCGAAGGGGACTGGGAACAGGTGGCCAGGGGGGTCTGAATCGAAGGACGGGGCAGCAATGCCACAAGAAATCTAATTTCATCACTGAGGTAGTCAAGGTTAGTGAATGGTTCTTCACATGACATTTCCTATCCACTGCTCCGTAAGCCTCTCACACTGCTCAATGCACCATATCCCTTCACTCACCCAGCACCAACCCCTGGCACTCAGGTTTCATGCCAGACATTCAGATCTACCACCTTAACCTTACACATCTGTCAGTGCTGCCAGCCTCACACACACCAGCACCCTCTGTTTCTGCATACCTCCAGCTATTTAGCTGTGACATACATATCACACAAACACAGAGCAACACAATCACTGACATTCATCGCTCGCTCTTGTAGGGCAAAGTGGCCCCACACATTGGAAGGGTGCTCAGCATAACCGGTAGGTGACAAACATGCCTGCATCTCCCAGCCCTCCAGGGAAGGTCGTTTGCTACATCTTTGGACCAGCTGCGAGAGCCTATGGATCTGTTGCCAGTTAGGGCGGACCAAATATGTGAGTGGACACAAACAGACCCCTTATTGTCTGGAGTTCGCCATATAAGACTAGATGGGGGCCAGCATCGGAAACATCCCAGCAAGTTAAAGGCTTTTACCATCAAAATAGCAGAGTTCAGTGTGGAACACGGCATCCTCCTCTGGGGGACTCACGTCATGATCCCGTACAAGGGTCAGGACCCCATACTGAGGGACCTACATAATGGATATATGGGCACGCCCAAAATGAAAATGCCCGCCCGCGGCTATGTCAGGTGGCCGGGCCTGCACGCGGAGATAGAGCGACTGTTAGTGTGTACCTCTTCATCTATGGAAGTGGCGATGACAACCTTGGGTACATCTTCATACCGATTTTGCCAGCCCTTTTCAAGGCTCCGTGTTTCTGGTCGATGTGCGTTCAAAACGGCTGGAGGTCCACAGGATGTCGTCCACGACTTCGCCGATGGCGATTGAGAAACTGCGACTCTCCTTTAGCACACACGGTATCCCGGATATGTTCGTCACCGACAACTCCACGCCATTTACTAGCGAAGAGTTTGGGGATTTATGAAGACTATTGGAGTGCGCAAGGCCCCATATCACCCAGCTTCAAATGGGTCAGCTGAAAGAGTGGTGCGAATGTTCAAGAGAGGACTGAAAAAGCAGACCTCGGCCTCTGTTGATGCACATCTTGCGAGATTCTTTTTTTGTTACCGTTCCACCTCACATGACCGGCGTAGCACTAAGAAGGCACTAGATTGATTCTTGGAGGAGAGAGTTGTCCTATGATTAGAGGCTGAGTAATTTGGTCTATAGTTTCTGAAGTTTAGACGGTCATCTCATTGAAACATTCAAAATTCTGAAGGGGGTTGACTGAGTAGACACTAACCTAACATTTCCTTTGGGTATCGAGAACACAGGAGCACAGTCTCGGAATAAGAGGTCCATCATTTAAAACTGACTGAGGGGAAATCTCTTCATTCAGAGGGCTGGGAGCATTGGAATTGTCTACCCCAGAGAGTTGTGGAAGCTCCATCGTTGAGTATACTCAAGACTAATTTCAATAGTTATTTGATTTCTCAGAGAATCATGGGGTGTGGGGAGAAGGCAGTAAAGTGAAGGTGAGGTTGAAAACCAGCTCCAATTGCATTGAATGATAGAAGGGGCTCGAGTAGCCAAATGGCCTACTCCTCTTAGTCCTTATGTTAAGAATAGTTTTCTGATAAGGAAGTCAAATGATCAATGGCAGAATCTGTGAAATGTCAATGCTGTAATTTGCAGAGTTGGAAGCAAAACAATCCAGAGCATAGAAGAATGTGCCTGACACGAGTGAAGGTCAACTGTTTTAAATTAGTAACACTTATTACAGATCAGAACAGGGATGGAAAGAATGTTAGCTATGACCCTACATGATCAATGCTTCAGGAGAGAGGAAATTCTCAAAAAGCGCCAAATGTTTCTTCATATTTTCAGAAGCTAAAGAGTTAGGTTTACAAAGGAATACTAAAACTTGCTATTGTGGGGAAAAATAAATAAATAAATTTAACCTGCAATGCACCCACAGGGATATAGTAGCCAGGTCACAATGGCTGAGAAACCAGCTAAATATATACAGGGGCTGGTTTAGCACAGTGGGTTAAACAGCTGGCTTGTAATACAGAACAAGGCCAGGAGCGTGGGTTCAATTCCTGTACCGGCCTCCCCGAACAGGTGCCGGAATGTGGAGACTAGGGGCTTGTCACAGGCACTTAATTGAAGCCTACTTGTGACAATAAGCGATTATTATTATAATGGCTGAATTTTTCAATCAAATTCTTCACATTGGGGCTGAAATTCATCAACACCAGTAGTACAGTATGGGTTGTTGGCAGATTGGCCGTCTTTTCTCAGCATAGCAATTTTTAAAAACAAATAGAATTGCTCTCATCTCCTCCCCCATCCAATGTAAAACGGCATCTAAACTTTAAATTAAAAAAAAGATTTGCATTCATATAGCACCACTCACAATTTCAAGACATGCCAATGATTATTTCCGAGCCCCTTTTTGGGATTATTCCAGATCAGGCGCACTCCTCGGATGATGATTCTTTCTTTAAGGTGAGAAGGACAGGCCTCAGAGACACTTAAATTGGTCTGAAAAACGAATCCAACTCATCCTGAAGGAAAGGCACGGTCTTTAGAATATTACCAAGCTCTAGATAGCCTTTTAGACGCATTTCAGACAGATTATAGTAACCTATATATTTTAAGGGTCTTGGGATGTCTCCTTAACAATGTATCATTCCACAGAAGAAGTTTTTCGAGTTTGGATACAGAAGATTTTGCAAAACCATATAATGTCTAATTTATATTTATGTTGGGGTGGCAGTGGCACAGACACATTAAAATAGAAGCAGGAGGAAGCCATTCGGTCATTCGTGCCTGCTCCGCCAATCATTATGATCATGGTTGATCATCAAGTTCCCTGATCCCGCCTTCCCCCCATATCCCTTTAGCCCAAGAGCTATATTTAATTCCTTCTTGAACTTACACAATGTTTTGGCCTCAACTACTTTCTGTGGTTGCGAATTCCACAGATTCCCCACTCTCTGGGTGAAGAAATTTCTCCTCACCTCAGTCCTAAAAGCTTTACCTCTTATCCTCAAACTATGACCCCTAGTTTTGGGCTCCCCCTACCAACAGGAACATTCTTTCTGAACCTACCTTGTCTAATCCTGTTAGAATTTTGTAAGTTTCTAGGAGATCCCTTCTCACTCTTCTAAACTCCAGGCATTGTCAGTGGATTAGTAATCCAGAAGCCCAGGTTCAAATCCCACCATGGCAGATGGTGAAATTTTAATTCAATAAAAATCTGCAATTAAAAGCCTGATGGTGACCATGAAACCATTTTCAATTGTCATAAAAATCCATCTGGGTCACTAATGTCCTTTAGGAAGGGAAATCTGCTATCCTTACCTGGTCTTGCCTACTTGTGACTTCAGGCCCATAGCAATGTGGTTTACTCTGAAATACCCTCTGAAACAGCCTAGAAAACCATACAGTTCAAGGGCAGTTAGGGATGGGCAATAAACGCTGACCCAGCTAGCGATACCCACATCCAATAAATTAAATATAAAATTTTATTAAAGAACCAAACATTCAATTCAATTCAGGCATGTTTAGAAACTTCTGAACCCTTGTCCAGTAGGTGAACTCTGTTTTTAATTTTAATACCTACTTCATGGGCCAGTCATTCAGGGCGCGATTCTCCGCCCCCCACGCCGGGTGGGAGAATAGCGGGAGGGTCTCCCGACATTTTTCACGCCCTCCCGCTATTCTCCCCCCCCCCCCCCCCCACCACCCCCCCCCCCCCCCCCCCACCCCCACGCCTGACCCACGCCACGAATTGCCGATTCTCCGAGGCCGATGGGCCGAGCGGCCAGGCCTTCACGCCCGTTTCAACACGGCAGCAAACACACCTGCTCGCTGCCATCGTGAAACGGGCGCCAGATGCCCGTTTGGGGCACCTGGGGGCCCGATTGGCATGGCAGTACCACGGCTGTGCCAAGGGGGCCGTGCATCCATAACGGACGCACTCTTTTCCCTCCGCCGGCCCGCAAGATCAAGCCGCCACGTCTTGCGGGGCGGCTGAGGGAAAAGACGCCAACTGCGCATGCGCGGGTTGGCGTTGTCCAACCTGCACATGCGCGGCCGACATCATCGGCCGTGTCAGCCGCCGTGACGCACGGGGCTGCGCACCAAGCCCCGCCTGGGGGGGGGGTCGGCCCCGGAAGTGGGCGTGAAGGCTGCCGTGGGTCACGGCCTGTCCCACAGCAGCCTTTACGATTCTCCGCATTTGCGGAGAATCTCGCCCTCAGTATTTACAACTGTATTTTCTTATATATATTTATAACTTCACCACTTAACACCAAAAGTGCTTTGTCAGCAATGAATTATGTTATAAAATAGGACAGGGCAGCAACTAATTTGCACAAAGTAATGTCCCACAATCAGCAGTGACCAACTAAATTATTTCCAGTAATGTTGGATGAAGGGTTGGTCAGAACACCGGGATAGCACCTTTACGATTTAAATACAGCCATGGAATCATTTATGCCAGGGGCAATAGGACCCAAGTTTAACATCTCATGCAAAAGTCGGAACTTCTGACGATATATTACTCTCAAGACTGCACTGGAATGTCAGCCGAGATTACTTGCTGAAGACCTGGACTGGGGCTTGAACCCATGACCTGTCATCGAGAGGTCAGTATTATCATTGAGCCAAGGCTGGTAACTACAACAACTTATGAATCGTTAATGTCATGAAACTTCCCAAGGTGCTCACAGGAGCATCATATAACAAAGTATGACACCAAGCCACATAAGGAGATATTAGGTCAGATGACCACGAGGTGCCAGGTTCGATCTTGGCTCTGGGTCACTGTCTGTGTGGGGTTTGCGCATTCTCCCCGTGATTGCATGGGTTTCGCCCCCACAAACCAAAGATGTGCAGGGTAGGTGGATTGGTCACGTTAAATTGCCTCTTAATTGGAAAAGATGAATTGGGTACTCTAAATTTATTTCAAAAAAGGTCAGATGGCCAAAAGGCTTGGTCAAATATGTGAATTTCTTCAAGGAGAAAAACAATTTAGAAAGGCGTAGAGGTGTAAGCAGGATATTCGGAGGCTTGAGGCCTGGGCAACTGAATGCAAGGACACCAATGGTGGAGCAATTAAAATTGAATCAAATTTTGAGGACTGCAGATATTCCAGAGGGTTTAGGGGTTGGAGGAGATTCTAGAGATAGGGAAGAGGTGAGGCTATGGAGAGATTTGAAAAACAAGGTTGAGAATTTTAAATTCAAGACATTCCTCGACTAGGATCCACTGAAAATGAATGATATTAACAATCATTATTCCACTAATTGAGCATGCATAAATGAACTGATGTAAGGTAACGTGCTATTCTAATCAATTTCTAATTAATTTGCTATATGCACTTTAGATACTTTATTCAATAATATACCCATTTCATCTCAGTTTAGTCAGGTAGCATCGTGAACATTGTTTGACACTTGGTAAATTGCTTCCTTGCTAAATTGTTGGCTAAAATATTCTCCTTGGGGACATCCAAGTCTTCATGCATTTTAACCTCCAAATTATATCTCATGCCCGTCAGCCACGATATATAGTAACAACAACAACAAGCAAAGAGTAGAGATTTGTCTGCCCAAATGTTTGTAGTTTGTGGGGATATGGATAAGAAGCAAAAAAATAAAGGAAATAAATCATTTGAACTCAGGAAAAATGCTGTTGTATTTGACTCGTTGTTTGCTTATGTTTTACTCCTAGACCCAACAGATTTTCATGCTGTATTTTTTGGTGAAGTCTGGGTTGGCTGTCTGCATGTAGTTGGCATGCTTCGGATTGATGCTGCATGGGTTCTGTATGAAAGGACGATCGAAAGCCAACGTCTCCTGTCATCTATTTGGAACATTCATGTGAGTGGTGCTTTGATTTCTGATATTTTAGAATTATAGAATCACAGCACAGAAAGAGGCAATTTTCCCCATTGGGTCCATACAGTATGTGATATAAATTGCTTGTTTCATAGATTTACATTTGGGGGTTGGTTGCTCAGTTGCTGGTAAGTGGATCAGATTAATGCCAGCAGCATGGGTCCAATTCCCATTCCGGCTGAGGAGAACAATACTGTACACAATACTCCAGATGTGGTCTCACCAAATCCCTGTGCAACTGAATCATAACCGTGCTACTTTTGTAATCTGTTCCCCCCACAATAAATTATAACATTCCATTAGCTTTCCTAATTACTTGCTGTACCTGTGTGATTCATGCACTAGGACACCCAGATCCCTCTGCAACTCAGAGCTCCAGCAATCTCTCACCATTTAAATAATAAGCTTCTTTTTTATTCTTCCTTCCAAAATGGACAATTTCATATTTGCTCACATTATACGCCATTTGCCAAAGTTTTGCCCATTCACTTAACCTATCTTTGTTCTCCTTAAGTTCAGTTCACAATTTATTTTCCGAGCTATCTTTGTGCTGCCATAAATTTAGCAACTCCTCCATGTTTAGATCGTGAGCAAGAAGTCAAGCATAGTTGCCTAGAGGAAGATCTCCACTTTTGTAGCAGGCTCCATTACATATGTGATCTAAAGCCAGCAGTTCCAATGTGTTTAATTGCCAATGGCTAGTAGACGTCTTGTGGAATCAGATAACTTGCACTGGCATTTATTTAATTCGCTTCCCGCACCTCGCAGTGCACTCAGGCAAACTTTCATCCATTTCCACAGCTAGTAATTCCCAGAACAGGTCGCTAGTCTGTCACCAGGGATTTATAATCTGTTTGGCTGCATTATCATAGAATCATAGACTCTCTACAGTGCAGAAGGAGCCTGTTTGGCCCATCGAGTCTGCACTGACCCTCCGAAAGAGCACACTACCTCGGCTCAATCCCCTTCACCTAACCTTTGGATACTTAGGGGCAATTTAGCATGGCCAATCCATCTAACCTGCACATCTTTGCAATTCCTTGGCCTTCAAGTCCTGGTGTGGGACTCAAAGCTCAGGGCTTCTGGCTCAGAGATGGGGACACTACCTGCTGTTCCACAAGACCTCCTTGAGCATTTATTTGTACTTTTACATGTAAATCTGATTGTGAGATGAGGGAGTGTCTACTGAGATATATGATCCAGGTTCATGTCCAGCATTCTGATTGAGGAAGGAAATGAATGGAAGCAAGAGGGGAATAAGAATCGAGGACCCAGGTTCAATCCCGGCCCCGGGTCACTGTCTGTGTGGAGTATGCATATTCTCCCCATATCTGTGTGGGTCTCACCCCCACAACCCAAAAATGTGCAGGGTAGATGGATCGGCCACGCTAAATTGCCCCTAATTGGAAACATTGAAAAAAGAGATAGGAATCAGTAGGGAACATAGTAATAGTAAATATCTAGTTTAAAATATTAAGGGATGAAAGGATTAGTATAATTATCCCTGAATGCATTCTACTCTTTTACAAAAGTGGATGCTGGAAAGCTGAAATTAAAACAGAAAATGCTGAAAATGTTCAGCAGGTCTGGCAGTGTCTGTGGAGAGAAACAGAGTTAGCATTTTGGGTCTGTGAATTCACCAGAACTAGGAAAGGGTAGAAATATGCTAGGTTTTGAGTAAGTGAAAAAGCAGCGAGTGGGAAGGCCTGTGATAGGGTGGAGGGCATGAGAGACTAAATAACAAAGGATTTCATGGCGTACGTTTTTTTATCTTCTTTCTCCTCACCAACCATAGCCCCAAACAGTCCACGCCGCTGCAACAACAATTCACTTGTATTTCTTTCAAGTTAGCATACTGTATTCACGGCTTATGATGTGGTCTTCTCTACAATGGAGAAACAGAACACAGACTGGGTGACCACTTTGCTAAACGCATCCATTCAATCCCCAAGCATGACCCCGAGTTTCGGGTCACCTACGGTTTTAATTCTCCACTTTGCTCCTACTCTGTCCTCTCTGTTCTTGGCCAACCAGAGTGTTCCAATGAAGCTGAGTACTTCATCTTTTAGCTGCACAGTTTGCAGCCACATTGTGCCCAACAATTTTAGACCATAACCTCTGCCCGCGCCATCATTTTGTTTCATGTTTCTTTGCTAGTTATGTTTTATTTCTCTCTTATTTCCTTTATTTTGCACTTGAATGGCTGGTATTCAGGATCCTACAATTCACTCCTCCTCCAGACACATTTTTGTTTTTTTACTTGTCTTTTGCCTTGCAGCCTGAAACCACATTTCACCTCGGGTGGAATTACACTGACTGGGAAATGTTGAGACTGAGGTGTGAGTGAGTGGTGGTCAGTAAAATACCAGAAAGCTCTGTCGGGATGGCTTCCAACCCTATCCACCTGCCATTGTTTCCCAGTGTCCGGAATGAGCGGCTTGACTACCAGCCTAACAAAGGCAGACAGCAGACTGGTATGATTAATGACCCAATTACCAGGACATTGTCAGGGCAAAGCAGCCACCCACATCCCGTCACCTCCACCATGCAGGGTTGCATGATCTCCCTGTGGCTTCCTGGGGGGGGGGGGGGGGGGGTGCAGGGAGAGTCATCGGAGCCAATGGCTCTATGCCGAGGGGAGGGAGCTGCTGACAGAAAATAATGGGTGTGATTTAATGGGAGACGTTCTAAGTGCCATATCGGATGCAACTACCTGGGTGCCTCCCCACAGCCAAGCTGGCGAGATCGTGGCCCATATTTAACAGCACTTAGTGCCCGAAATGATACCCCCCTAGCTTCACAGCGGAAATGGCGGTCCCGCCAGCTAATTGCCCTGGACCCCGCCTGGCAGCACCCCGATAACAAGAGGGGGTTGCTTGTAAATACTCCCTCCAGTCAGCAAACAGCCATGCCACCACGTAGACCTGCTCCAGGCTTCGGGAATGCGAACCAGCTGGACGCTGTGGAGGCGAGACAGGACGCACTGTTACCCCGATGGGGTCGGAGGACCAATGACAGGGCCATCAATGCCGCCTCAGTGGCAGCAGCCATCAGTGCGGGCAAACCCAAAAGCTTTCTATAGGTATGTCAGGAATAAAAGAATGACTAGGGTAAGAGTAGGGCCAGTCAAGGACAGTGATGGGAAGTTGTGTGTGGAGGCTGAGGAGATAAGCGAGATACTAAATGAATACTTTTCGTCAGTATTCACTCAAGAAAAAGATAATATTGTGGAGGAGAATGCTGAGACCCAGGCTATTAGAATAGATGGCATTGAGGTGCGCAGGGAAGAAGTGTTGGCAATTCTGGACAAGGTGAAAATAGATAAGTCCCCGGGGCCGGATGGGATTTATCCTAGGATTCTCTGGGAAGCCAGGGAAGAGATTGCTGAGCCTTTGGCTTTGATTTTTATGTCATCATTGGCTACAGGAATAGTGCCAGAGGACTGGAGGATAGCAAATGTGGTCCCTTTGTTCAAGAAGGGGAGTAGAGATAACCCCGGTAACTATAGGCCGGTGAGCCTAACGTCTGTGGTGGGTAAGGTCTTGGAGAGGATTATAAAAGATACGATTTATAATCATCTAGATAGGAATAATATGATTAGGGATAGTCAGCATGGTTTTGTGAAGGGTAGGTCATGCCTCACAAACCTTATCGAGTTCTTTGAGAAGGTGACTGAACAGGTAGACGAGGGTAGAGCAGTTGATGTGGTGTATATGGATTTCAGTAAAGCGTTTGATAAGGTTCCCCACGGTCGGCTATTGCAGAAAATACGGAGGCTGGGGATTGAGGGTGATTTAGAGATGTGGATCAGAAATTGGCTAGTTGAAAGAAGACAGAGAGTGGTAGTTGATGGGAAATGTTCAGAATGGAGTTCAGTTACGAGTGGCGTACCACAAGGATCTGTTCTGGGGCCGTTGCTGTTTGTCATTTTTATAAATGACCTAGAGGAGGGCGCAGAAGGATGGGTGAGTAAATTTGCAGACGACACTAAAGTCGGTGGAGTTGTAGACAGTGCGGAAGGATGTTGCAGGTTACAGAGGGACATAGATAAGCTGCAGACCTGGGCTGAGAGGTGGCAAATGGAGTTTAATGTGGAGAAGTGTGAGGTGATTCACTTTGGAGAGAATAACAGGAATGCGGAATATTTGGCTAATGGTAAAATTCTTGGTAGTGTGGATGAGCAGAGGGATCTCGGTGTCCATGTACATAGATCCCTGAAAGTTGCAGGTTGATAGGGTTGTGAAGATGGCCTATGGTGTGTTGGCCTTTATTGGTAGAGGGATTGAGTTCCGGAGCCATGAGGTCATGTTGCAGTTGTACAAAACTCTAGTACGGCCGCATTTGGAGTATTGCGTACAGTTCTGGTCGCCTCATTATAGGAAGGACGTGGAAGCTTTGGAACGGGTGCAGAGGAGATTTACCAGGATGTTGCCTGGTATGGAGGGAAAATCTTATGAGGAAAGGCTGATGGACTTGAGGTTGTTTTCGTTAGAGAGAAGAAGGTTAAGAGGTGACTTAATAGAGGCATACAAAATGATCAGAGGGTTAGATAGGGTGGACAGCGAGAGCCTTCTCCCGCGGATGGAGGTGGCTAGCATGAGGGGACATAGCCTTAAATTGAGGGGTAATAGATATAGGACAGAGGTCAGAGGTGGGTTTTTTACGTAAAGAGTGGTGAGGCCGTGGAATGCCCTACCTGCAACAGTAGTGAACTCGCCAACATTGAGGGCATTTAAAAATTTATTGGATAAGCATATGGATGATAAGGGCATAGTGTAGGTTAGATGGCCTTTCGTTTTTTTCCATGTCGGTGCAACATCGAGGGCCGAAGGGCCTGTACTGCGCTGTATCGTTCTATGTTCTAACCGGACTATCTATCTTATCTATCCAGCTATCTATCAATCTAACGATCTAGCTATCTATCTATCTACCGAGGAGCGGTACCCACACATGCCACCTACCATAGAGCCTCCCTGATGAACCAAGTGTTGAGCTCACAATGCCCTCTCCTTGCCCCCGCAGGAGAAGTTAGCCCATAATAGGTGGGAAAGGGCCCAGTCAGGCAGTGAGGTTCCGGACACCCCTATGAGGAGCAGGCACTGGAGATCACTGGGTTGTCCGAGGAGAGAGCAGTCATCCACAGTGAGGTTGACCTGTGCCGCAGAGATGAGGATCAACTGCTCCTCCACCCAGGTGACTTGTCTCAAGTGAGTTGTTCATGTCAGACAAAATTATCCTTCCTCTCACCGACCACACATCCATTCTCTCGCAGGATCTTCATCCAATGGCGCCGGCCCATCCAGGAACATGTCCCAGACACAGTTGGATATTTGTGGGGCACTCCAGAGCCTGGTCCAGTCACTGAGGACCATCGATGAGGGCATCAACACCATGGTGCAGACAACGGGCAGGCATCAGGACTGGCAGGATCAGATGATGCAGAAGCCCCTGGAGATCAACCCAGCTGTTTCTCTGTCCAATGCTGTGATGTTAGACAGTCCCTGTCCCATGGGGTGACGTTAGACAGTCTCTGTCCAATGGGGTGATGTCAGACAGTCTCTGTCCAATGCTATGATGTTAGACAGTCTCTGTCCAATGGGGTGATGTTAGACAGTCTCTGTCCAATGGGGTGATGTTAGACAGTTTCTGTCCAATGGGGTGATGTCAGACAGTCTCTGTCCAATGCTGTGATGTTAGACAGTCTCTGTCCCATGGGGTGATGTCAGACAGTCCCTGTCCCATGGGGTGATGTTAGACAATCTCTGTCCAATGGGGTGATGTTAGACAGTCTCTGTCCAATGGGGTGATGGCAGACAGTCTCTGTCCAATGCTGTGATGTTAGACAGTCTCTGTCCCATGGGGTGATGTTAGACAGTCCCTGTCCCATGGGGTGATGTTAGACAATCTCTGTCCAATGGGGTGATGTTAGACAGTCTCTGTCCAATGGGGTGATGGCAGACAGTCTCTGTCCAATGCTGTGATGTTAGACAGTCTCTGTCCCATGGGGTGATGTTAGACAGTCCCTGTCCCATGGGGTGATGTTAGACAATCTCTGTCCAATGGGGTGATGTTAGACAGTCTCTGTCCCATGCTGTGATGTTAGACAGTCTCTGTCCCATGGGGTGATGTTAGACAGTCCCTGTCCCATGGGGTGATGTTAGACAATCTCTGTCCAATGGGGTGATGTTAGACAGTCTCTGTCCAATGGGGTGATGGCAGACAGTCTCTGTCCAATGCTGTGATGTTAGACAGTCTCTGTCCCATGGGGTGATGTTAGACAATCTCTGTCCAATGGGGTGATGTTAGACAGTCTCTGTCCCATGCTGTGATGTTAGACAGTCTCTGTCCCATGGGGTGATGTTAGACAGTCCCTGTCCCATGGGGTGATGTTAGACAATCTCTGTCCAATGGGGTGATGTTAGACAGTCTCTGTCCCATGGAGTGATTTTAGACAGTTTCTGTCCCATGGAGTGATGTTAGACAGTCTCTGTCCAATGCTGTGATGTTAGACAGTCCCTCGGAGGGTGGAACACAGTAGTCAGGGAGGGGGAATGTATGGGAGGGTTGGGAATAGGAGGGAGAATGGGGGAAATGGGTGGGGCAGCGGGGGTGGTCAGTGGGGGGAGAGGTGATCGCGGTAGTTGAGGGAGGGGAAAAGGAGGGATTGTGGGGGTGGGGGGAATTGGGGGAAGGTGGTATCGGGGAGGTTGGAGGGGTTGGTGGGAGGAGGGATCGAGGTGAGTTGACAGACAAGGCCTCACCCTATGGGAATCGGATGATGATGAGGGCCTCGCTCGCTCTCCAGCATGCTGGACCCTTGCTGCCACCTGTCCTCCATCCTCCAGCTGCTCCTGCAGGTCAGAACATGGGCTCATTCTCCTGTCCCTCCTGGTCGAGCCGCTCATCGTCCTCCTCAGACAAGGCCACATGTCCCTCCTCCTCCTCCTCCAGCACGTCGCCTCGCTGCTGGGCCAGGTTGTGGAGGGCACAGCAGACCACCACAAAGTGGGAGACACTCTGGGGGATGTACGACAGGGCACCATCAGAACGGTCCAGGCATCAGAACCGCATTTTGAGCAGTCCGATGCACCGCTCAATGGCGGCACGGGTGGCAGTGTGAGCCTCGTTATATCCACCTCCGTCTCCAAGCTCCACACTAGTGTCATCAGCGAGGAGCTCAGCGGGTACACCTTATTCCCCCAAGAGCCAACCTGTCATCCTGGGGTGGTCGTCGGAGATGCCGGGATCTCCGAGTGTCCCAGGTTGTAGCTGCATGCATGCTCTCCCTGGGAAGCATGCATACATGTGCAAGGTCTGGAGGTCATGGTCACACAAGAGTTGAACGTTCAGGGAATGGAACCCCTTCCTGTTAATGAAGGGCACTCTCTGATGCCCCGGTGCTGCAAGGCAACATGCGGGCCATCAATTACCCCCTGGACTTGAGGTATCCCGGCAAAGGTGGAGAATTCTGCTGCCCAGGCATTTTGATGGGCTTGGTCCAGCTCAAAGTTTATATAGTCAGCTGCCCAGGCGGACAGGGTATCCATGACTTCACAGATGCACTTGTGGGCTGTAGGTTGTGACATGCCTCACAATCCGCGTTCGAGCCATGGAATGAAATTGTGTGATAAAAGTTGAGGGCTGCAGTGACCTTCATGGCCACCGGGAGCGGGTGTCTCCTCCAATAGGTGCCAAGTCTGCAAGGACATGGCACAGGTGGCGCAGCGTCTCCTTATTGAGACAGACACTGCCCGTCATCTCCTTAAAATGACCAACGACACCTGTATACCTGGGGCCGTCACTGGCATCCCCCTGATGGGAGGCCGGGTCTGCTGGGTGTGCGGCAGCCCTCTGCACATGGGTGCCGCCTCAAGCCTGTGGCAACACTGCCGTTGCCTTCTCTGGTGACCTCGGCAGTGGCCACCTCTCTCAGCGGCATTGCCACAGTTCCTGAATTTCCAGCCCTTTGATTGGAAAGGCCTCCTGCCGTCCTGAACTGACTGCCTCCCTGCCTGCCAGCTCTTCATTGCCTCCTCTTGGCAATATTGTGGCAGAGGTCTTATCGTCGCCATAGTGTGCCAACCATCAGAAAAACACCCTGGTGATGGCAGCGTCACCACGTTGGCGAAATCTCGCCCTTCATCACTTCTTCAGACTATCCTATCTCAGATCTTCCCTTTTGGTCCTCTTCCAAAGAAATTCTTCCTCCCGTCCTTTCACAGCCCCTTTTTACAGTTCTATTTCAGTCGCGGTGCCATTTTTATTTAGCTTCCAAATCTCCACTGTATTTCAACTGAGGGGCAGCCAAATAGGTTGTAGGCTAATCGACTGATACAGCACAGAAAGAGGCATTTCTGTACATTGTCCCCCTGTCAGCTCTTTGAAAGATCTATCCAATTAGTCCCTCTTTCGTCATCGCCTGCAAATCTCTCCCTTTCAAGTGTTTATCTAATTCTCTTTTGAGGTATTTGAACGCTGGAATGTGGAACAAAATGTTTCCAGATGTCTTGGGACCTTGAAAATCGATAGGTCTGAGTGTGTAAGGCAAAAATTGTCATCGTAGATATTCCAGAATTTTACTTGATTTATATTTGACTTGCAGGGGAGGAAATGACTTGTAGAACTTCCATTCGGAGACGGAATGGGGGAGGGTAGATCCATGATAAGGCAAATTGTACATTATCAAAAGAACTCGTGGAATCTCTGTTCCTATATCTCTGCCAATTTAACATTGTAACAAGCTGCAGAGAATTGTAAGTAGGGGAATAGCTTTTCTTTGCTACGTGCTTTATGTTCATACAACTCTCTGCAGCTTGTTACGATGCAAGAATTGACAGATGGTATACGAGCAAGTCTCGCCTGTTCTTTCAGCCAGTGAATATTGAAAAGGGAGAAGTAGAAATGCAAATTTAAGAATATAGGGAATTGCTGGCTATTAGCAGCCTTTTGTGATCATGGGCTCAGCTCTTGATTATCAGCATCCGACCAACTGACAGTAGTCCCTACTCACGGAGTTTGTTTCCTATATGCAAGATAAAAAAGCATTAAGCGAATAAAATGTTAATACTAACAATTAATATTCCCATGCAGCATTAAAGGAGTTGTGATGGGATTATCATGACATTGTATCATCACATTAATTTCTTACTAACTGTACCGAATCGCATACATCATTGACTCAATTATTAGTAAGATTTTGCTTAACACTATAAATCCCACTTTAGCTGAGTGATACATTCGTTTGACATAAAATCTTAACTGCATGTAATTCAAGAAGATTTTTAATCAAGTATGACAAATTTTTAATAATTGCATGAGTCGCTTACAATTCAGAGAATTTAGAAGGACTGGATACACATGATATAGCTCTCACGATGCTTATTATCTTCGCACTTTAATCTTAATTGAAATAGGAATTCAACTGACGTGTCACTGATTGGTTCGGAGAATATGGGGATGGTCTGATGTTGGCTCAAAAAATAATAGCTTTTTTCATCCTTTTACACGGTCGTAAGTAACTAAGATTATTAAAACACCTAAAATTAAAAGGTATCAAGAAAAAAATAACTTACAAGTTCTCTAAACTCTGAAATGTCCTGATATGATCTGCATGATATGATATGAAATATTGATGGGATTTTCAGTGAGTCAGCTAACATGGATAGACATAATAATGTTACTCCACTGTTGGAGCTGAAATGAGATAATTTCTATGCAAATGGCAGATTACATTTCCTCTTTCTTTTGAGTCGAGACCCCAAAATCTCTAAGCAGGTCTAAGTAATGAAGTGCATGAGATCCAAATGGGGAACGGTCTACATCCCACATTACAACTTTAATCTTCTGACTGAAACCTGAGACGTAACAATTATGATAAAGGATCTCCTGACTTTTGTGCGATTATTGTAGAGTGTTACATTCCGGCAGATGTTTCATTTCTGAACTGTCCCTCCATTAAGTTCTGCTCAACTTTAATTATTAATTATCTACAAGGACCAGCCAAACAATGGTGATGTTTTCTAATTAAATTGGCTCACAACTGCAAAAGAAGATTGGTCATTTGATTGCGGTTAAGTGCCCCGAGTATCAAGATCACTCAACTAACTGACAAGTATTTTGCAACTTTGCGAGCCATTAGTAGATCATTAGTGAATGTTACACTGAAAAATGTTCAGTTCAAGGCAGTCAACAAAAAAGACAAGGTGACCAGAGGACTTTACAAATGAATCTCTCTAAAGCATGTCTGCAAGTGAACATTTCTTTGAGTCTTTATTCCATAAGGTTTAGAAGTTCTTAATGCAAATAGAAGACTATTGGTGGTATTTATACACCCATTTTAAAATGTTATCAAAGTAGTGTTCCAGTAGATTCTTCTCTGTTCAAAAATGTAAAATACTTTACACATTGTTAGCAAGATATCTTAATTCCGTCCCGCAGGATGAGTTTGGTGTTGGGAGACATTTAATCAGATGGGAGGGTGGAGGGTGGCGGGTGTAATCCTGCCGCTGGTGATTAAATCCATGGCAGGAGGTCTGTTGGCAGACTTCCTGTCCCACCAGAAATTGAGGAACTTCAGTGGGCAATTAAGAGCTGTTGCCCTCTGATTGTCTGGCAGCTCCTGGCAGGCAGGACATATGAGGGGGATGCTAGATTCTGGGGAAGGTACACCACCGCCCAGTTGTGTATCCGATGCAATGGTTCTTCTCGCAAGGTGACAACATGGGGCTCTTTCCAGCTTCCGGGTGAAATCCCCATAACCTCTGTAGTAATCCACGGGAGGCAGGAGTTCCGTCACCACACCAATATTTATTTACAATGACGATATTACAGGAGCAGCTACAAACAGTGCTGCTAGCAGTCCAGTCAACTTAAGACTGGCTCACAAAGCCTACACAGGTGATTATATGGGCCCCCTCAATGAGCTATCATTGAGGGAGCTCATACTCCAATTGGCCAACCAATAAAGCCAATTGGAGTTCATTGCAACCTCTATTAAACACTGCCCTGAAAGTCTAAAACTGCTAGGGCAATAGTGATTCCCAAATCCGAGAACTGAGAGCAGTGCCTTTTTCTTTATTCGTTCAAAGCAATGTGCCAATTTTTCAAAAAGTGAATTTAAGGGATGTGGGCTTTGCTGGCTAGGCCAGCATTTATTGCCTGTCCTTAATTGCCCTTGATAAGGTGGTGGTTAGAAAGCTTCTTGAACTGCTAAAGTCATTGTGGTGTAGGTACCAGGGCTGTTAGAGAGGGAATTCCAGGATTTTGATCCAGCAACAGTGAAGGAATGGCCGATATATTTCCAAGGCAGGATGGTGAGTGGCTTGGAGGAGATGCTCCAAGTAGTGGTGCCCCCAGGTATCTGCTACCCTTATCCTTCTAGACGGTAATGGTTGTGGGTTTGGAAGGTGCTGTCTAAGGATCCTTAGTGAGTATCTGCAATGCATGTTGTAGATGGTACACACTGCTGTTACTGTGCGTTACTGGTGAAGGGAGTGAATGTTTGCGGAAGGAATGTCAGTCAAACAGGCTGCTTTGTGGATTTCCGGTGGCGGCTATGAAGGAGTAAGTCGCACATTTAGTGGCTCCCGCTCGGGTCAGACTTTTGGACCTTTTACTCCGATTTTTTACTGGACTTGATTTGAAAAATCGATGACAGAGTTAATTGGGTACTGGATTCCCATTGAAGGGAAGCATTGAAGGCGGTGGTTAGAGGGGAGCTGATCTCGATATGGGCCCATTGGGAGAAGGTGGACAGGGAAGCGACGGACCGACTGGTAAAGGAGATACTACAGGTCGACAGGAGGTATGCGGAGACCCCAGAGGCAGGGCTTTTAAGGGAACGGAGGAGGCTGCAGGCGGAGTTCAGCTTGTTAACCACAGGGAGGGCGGTGGAGCAGCTGAGAAAGGCGAGGGGGGCGATTTATGAACATGGAGAGAAGGCCAGCAGAAAGCTTGCACAGCAGCTTAGAAAGAGGGAGGCAGCCAGGGAGATTGGGAAAGTGAAGGATGGAGATGGGAACCTGTTTGGAGACTCAGAAGGGGTGAATAAGGCGTTTAAGGAGTTTTACAGTAGGCTGTATGGGTCGGAACCCCCAATGGGGGCCAGAGGGGATGAGGCACTTCCTGGGGGGCTGAATATCCTGAAGATGGATGGGGAGCTGGTAGAAGGGCTGGGGTCCCGATCGGGATAGAAGAGATAGTGGAGGGTCTGAAGGCCAAGCAGTCGGGTAAAGCCCTCGGGCCGGATGGGTACACAGTGAGTTCTCTAAAAAATTCTCTGGGATATTGGGGCCGTTGTTGATGAGGACATTCAATGAGGGGTGCTTCCCCTGACGATGTCACAAGCCACAGTTTCACTGATCCTGAAGCAGGACAAGAACCCGGAGCTGTGTGGGTCCTACAGGCCGATATCCCTATTGAATGTGGATGCCAAACTGCAGGCCAAAATTTTGTCCTCGAGGATTGAGGATTGTGTTCCGGACGTTATTGGGGAGGACCAGATGGGGTTTTTTAAGGGAAGGCAGTTGGTGGCCAATGAAAGAAGGTTGTTAAATGTGATCATGATGCCCCCGGGAGGTAGGGAGGTGGAGGTAGTGGTCGCAAGGGACGCAGAGAAGGCATTTGATCGAGTTGAATGGGAATATCTGTGGGAGGTACTGGGACGGTTTGGATTTGGGCGGGGCTTTATTGACTGGGTCAGGTTGCTGTATCAGGCTCCTGTGGCGAGCGTACAGACGAATAGGGCAACATCGGACTATTTTAGGCTGCATTGGGGGATGAGACAGGGGTGCCCCCTCTCCCCACTGTTCGCATTAGCCATAGAGCCGCTGGCAATTGCACTGAGAGCCTCAAGGGGCTGGAAGGGGCTGTTCGGGGGTGGGGGGGTTGGGGGGTTGGGGGGGGGGGGGGGGGTTGGGGGGGGGGGGGGCGATGGGGGATTCTCGCTTTCCGCAGACGGCCTGCTTCTGTATGGATCGGACCCAGCAGAGGGGATGGAAGAAATGAGGATTCTGGGGGAATTTGGCCAGTTTTCGGGGTATAAACTAAATATGGTGAAAAGTGAGATGTTTACGGTCCAGGCGAGGGGACAGGAGAGGTGACTGGGGGAGCTGCCGTTTAGAGTGGTGGGGGAAGCTTTAAGTATTTTGGCATCAAAGTGGCGCGGGAATAGGAACGGCTGCCAAGTTAAATCTGGCCTGACTAGTAGACCAAATGAAGGACGATTTTCGGAGATGGGGCGTGCTCCTGCTGTCACTCGCCGGGAGGGTGCAGACAGTGAGGATGACGGTCTTCCCGAGATTCCTGTTTGTGTTTCAGTGTCTCCTCATCTTTATTCCGCGGTCCTTTTTTAAACGGGCCAACAAAGTGATCACTGGCTCTGTATGGGCAGGCAAGACCCCGCGAGTAAAGAGGGGGATGCTTGAGCAGAGCCGGGGAGAGGGTGGGCTGGCGCTGCCAAACATCAGTAACCACTATTGGGCAGCGAACATTGCCATGATCAGGAAGTGGGTAGTAGGGGAGGGGTCGGCATGGGAGCTTATGGAGGCGGCTTCATGTAAGGGCACCAGCTTAGGGGCGTTGATAACGGTGCCGCTGTCGTTCCCACCGGCACGGTACTCCACCAGCCCCGTGGTGGTGGCGGTCCTGAGAGTCTGGGGGCAATGGAGGAGGAATGTGGGAGTGGAGGGAGCATCGTGGTCTCCAATTTGTAATAATCACCGGTTTGCCCCGGGAAGGATGGTCGGGAGGGTTTCAGAGATGGCAGAGAGCAGGGATTGAGAGGATAGGGGATATGCTTATAGAGGGGGGCTTTCCTAGCTTGAGGGAGCCGGAGGAGAAATTTGGATTGGCGAGGGGAAACTAATTCAGGTACCTGCAGGAGTGGGACTTCCTACGCAGGCAGGTTTCAACCTTCCCGCTCCTACCACCAAGGGGGAATACAGGACAGGGTAGTTTCCAGAGGGTGGGTGGGAGAAGGGAGCATCTCGGATATTTACAAGGAACTTATGGGGTCAGAGGAGATGCAGACTGGGGAGCTGAAGCGCAAGTGGGAAGAGGAGTTGGGAGGAGAGATATAGGATGGTCAATGGGTGGACACGTTGAGTAGATTTAATGTGTCCACAACATGTGCGAGGCTCAGCCTGATACAATTCAAGGTTGTTCACTGGGCTCACATGACAGTGGCCCGGATGAGCAGGTTCTTTTGGGGTGGAGGACAGGTGTGCAAAGTGTGCTGGAGGTCCAGCGAACCATGTCCATATGTTCTGGGCATGTCCAAAGCTTGGGGGATTTTGGCAGGGGTTTGCAGATGACATGTCCAAGGTGTTAAAAACAAGGGTGGCACCGAGTCCAGAGGTGGGGATTTTCAGGGTGTCGGAAGATCCGGGAATCCAGGAGGAGAAAGAAGTAGACGTTCTGGCCTTTGCTTCCCTGGTAGCCCGGAGACGGATACTATTAGCATGGAGGGACTCAAAGCCCCCCAAGTCGGAGACTTCGCTATCGGACATGGCTAGCTTTCTCTGTTTGGAGAAAATCAAGTTCGCCTTGAGAGGGTCAATGTTAGGGTTCGCCCGGAGGTGGCAACCGTTCCTCGACTTCTTCGCAGAAAATTAATCATCAGCAGAAGCGGGGGGCGGGGTGTTAGTTTAGCTTAGAATAGGGGGTTAATAAAGATGGACCTGTCAGGGAGGAAGACGGCTTTTGCACTATGTTTATAGATTCATGTATATTGTTTATTTTGTTGTTGCTGTAAAACCAAAAAATACCTCACTAAAATGTTTATTCAAAAAAAAGCAGGCTGCTTTGTCCTGGATGGTGTCCAGATTCTTGAGTGTTGTTGGAGCTGCACATTTCCCAGCAATGGGAGAGTATTCCATCACATGCTTGACTGGTACCTTAAAGATTGTGGACAGGCTTTGGGGAGTCGGAAGGTGAGATACCCATCACAGGATTTCTCGCCTCTGACCTGCGCTTGGAGCTATGGTTTTTATATGCCTAGTCCAGTTCAGCTTCTGCTCAATGGTAACTCCCAGGTTGTTGAGAGTGGAGGATTCAGCAATGGTAATGCGAATGAATGTCAAGGGACAAGGGTTAGATTCTCCTTGTTGGAGATGGTCATGGCCTGGCACTTGCATCATGTGAATGTTACTTTCCACTTGTCAGCCCAAGCCTGTATATTGTCAATCAGACAGGGCCATTATAGTATAAATAAAAAATATTTACCTCGCTTCATATCTTCTACCCTTACTCAAATGAACAAACTGACATTGAAAGAAACATTCAAAGAGAGAATAACTTATTAAAATCTTATAACGGTGTCAATCAATCAAAGCAAACATTTCAGCTCAGCTTGTGAAAACAAAACTCCTACCGAAAGCAGCACGGTAGCATGGTGGTTAGCATAAATGCTTCACAGCTCCAGGGTCCCAGGTTCAATTCCCGGCTGGGTCACTGACTGTGCGGAGTCTGCACGTCCTCCCCGTGTGTGCGTGGGTTTCCTCCGGGTGCTCCGGTTTCCTCCCACAGTCCAAAGATGTGCGGGTTAGGTGGATTGGCCAGGCTAAATTGCCCTTCGTGTCCTAAAAAAAAATAAGGTTAACGGGGGTTGTTGGGTTACTGGTATAGGGTGGATATGTGGGCTTGAGTAGGGTGATCATTGCTCGGCACAACATCGAGAGCCGAAGGACCTGTTCTGTGCTGTACTGTTCTGTTCTATAGATATAATCCAAAAATGAGTATTGGAGCACAACCAATCATTTATAATAAGGCCACCTGAAGAAAACGATATCAGGCCATATGTTTCTGTTGCTATGGTTCTCAGATGGCCTCATTATGAATACTTGATTGAATTCTAAGACTTACTAACGGATTAACTCAGCAGGGACCTTCTTGCAGAGATTGAAATGCATTGTTTGATTGATTGACATGGTCACCAGGTGTCCTTGAGAAGTTGTTCTCACTCCATGAAAATTGCACTGGGATACACGATGCCTACCCCTGCAATGGAACTGGCCAGGTAAGAAGGGCAACACTGATGGTGGGAATCCTACAATTGGGTCCTGCCTGCTATTTTAATAGGTCTCCAAAGTCAGCCTGACTCTATAAAAATCAGACCTAAACCCTCCCCATCCCACCCCCTACCCACAACATGCATTGAATGGAAAATCATCGGATTTGACAAGGACATCCAAGTTAAGCTTTGGTTTCACTGTAACAGATATCTTTGAAAAAGTAACAAGTTGATGAATGATGTAACTAGAAATTTAAAGGCCTACAGATTTCATAATTGCTTTTAAACACCCACTGACCCGGAAACATGGGGCTGGGTTCTCAGATTTGAAGACTATGTGCTGACGTGAGCGTGGGATCAGTGGTGTTTTATGATTGAAAATACGGCATAAAAGCTCGACCGATCCTCCATCAGGTGGGGGGGGGGGGGGGGGGCTGGGTCTAGCAGGCGTATAGCTTTACCTGCGATAGGACCAGAGAATTGCCAGGTCTGTGGCCGTGCATGCGCACAGCGGCAGCCTGCCAAAAACTGTCCCCCTTTGATCAGGCTCGCCAACCCTGGACCACATGCCACCAGTGCCCCCAGCCCCTGCGAAAGCCCCCGCTGCCCGCAGAATGGCTCCACCCGACTGTGGCGGCCCTGGACTCAGTCCGCAGCCGCCATGCCGGGTTCCCGAAAAATAATAGGATAAGCATTTCACGGCGTCGGGAACTCGGCCCACCAGGGGCGGAGTATCGGGGGAGGGCCTCAGGTGATGTCCTAACGGCGTGCGGCGTACTCTGCGAGCCTGCCGTTTTCGAGGGGACAGAACATCGCGCAAACGGGGATTTTCCGACCGATTGCCGAACACGATTTCGGCTTCGGAGACAGGAGAATCCCGCCCATGATTTTTTTATTTGTGGAATATCAAATTTCTCCATATCGAATAAAGAAACATTTTTCAAACATATATATTTTTTAAGTTTTCTCTCCATTATTTTAGCTTCTATCTTAATCCAACATAATTTTAAGATGGCAAAATAAATGATTTAAATTGAAAGTTTTAAAAAATAAATTTAGAGTACCCAATCATTTTTTTCCAATTAAGGGGCAATTTAGCGTGGCCAATCCACCTATCCTGCACATCTTTGGGCTGTGGGGGTGAAACCCACGCAAACACGGGGAGAATGTGCAAACTCCACACAGACGGTGACCCAGAGCCGCCCTTGTTTTTTAAAAAATTATTCATTCATGGGACGTGGCTGTTGCTGGGCCAGCCAATTAAAAGTTAAGGACGATAAATGCTTTTAATTTCCTGGTTTGCTATATGTGAATACTTAATTGTTCTGGCTGCTTCCTGCATGCTGACATCATGACTGCTGCACTCTTGTGCATCTCCTTTCCGTGGCACTGGATTGAGGAAAGGGGTAAACTGTGGTGAATGTGATTCACACTATATATAGTTGCCAATATCACTCCATGTATATATGTTCGTTATCTACCCATTGTAAGTGCAGTTGCACTATCCGACCACCATGGGGAGTCGCTCTGGGAGTACGTGAGAGTTTTTACTGGGCTCCTCCCTTGGCTCTGCCCAGGACTCCTCCCCCTGGGACCGATGTATAAAGATCAGTGCCTTAGACCAGCCTGCCAGTTCACCTGAAGTTCAACGACGAATAGGCTGGCTCTACTGTAAGTGTATTAAAGCCTCTGTTCAGATCCAACTACACGTGTTCGCTGAAATGATGGTTCCATCATAAACCATGATATAGGGATCACTAGGGGTCTGTCGGCAGTTTTCCTCTTAGCCAGCAGTAAGTACGCTTGCTCCCAGGATAGACTTATGGCGGGGTCCGATTCTCCGAGCCCCGTGCCGGGTGGCGTGAACCGGTCCAGCGCATGCTGGCCCCCTGTGGGGGCCAGAATTGGTCATACCCGGGCCTGGTTTGAACCGGTTTGCGGGGGACTTCTTTAGCGCGCCGGCCCTGACTCAACATGGATTTGGTGTTCAGGGGCAGGCTGTGCCAGAAAGTAGGCCTGGGGGGAGAGGCCGGTCCACCAATCGGTGGGCCCCGATCGCGGGCCAGACCACATCGGAGGCCCGCCCCCCCCCTTGTGAAGGAGCCCCCCCCACTCCCCCTTCACAGGCCATCCCCCCCGACCGTTCGCGCAGAGATCTCACTGGCAGCGACCAGGGTTGAACGGTGCCAGCGGGACTCTGTCGTATCGGCGCGGCCGCTCGGCCCATCCGGGCCGGAGAATCTCCAGCCCTGGCGGTTCCAGCAGCCCGCGACCAGTGCCGCGCCAAACGCACAGGTGCAAATGGTGCCGATTCTCTGCACCTTGGAGAATCGCACACCGGCATTGGGGCATCATGGCGTGGTTGCGGTAATTCTCCAGCCCTGCGCGGGGCTTGGTGAATCGCCGCCATGAGGAGAGACTGAATTGGTTAGGATTGTGTTCGCTGGAATTCCGGGGGATCTCATAGAAACCTATAAAATTCTAATGGGACTAGATAGTGTAGATGCAAGAAGGATGTTCCCGATGGTGGGGGGTGTCCAGAACCAGAATCACAGTCTGAGGATACGGGGTAGACCATTTAGGATAGAAATTAGGAGAAATTTCTTCATCAAGAGAGTGGCGGACCTGTGGAATTCATTACCACAGGAAGTAGTTGAGGCCAAAACATTGTGGGCTGCATTCTCCGTTTCTGCGGCTAAGTGCTGGCGCAAACGGAGTATCCACGGGAGGTTCATGACAGGAAAATCGGCACAAACCAGGTACCGGATATAGCTCTTGGGATGAAGGGGATCAAAGGATATTGGAAGAAAGTGGGATTAGGCTATTGAGTTAGATGATCAGCCATGAATATAAAGACTGGCTGAGTAGGCTCGAAGAGCCGAATGGCCTCCTCCCGCTCCTATTTATTATGTTTCTCCACTGACTGCAGAATTGAGGTCAATGAACTGCTTGTGACATCAACAATCAATGTTACAATTCATTGATGCAGCATGTGTCTGTAAAATTAAAATACATTTTTTGGTTGTATCACTAACTTAATTTATGTGTTATTCTGTTTCTCAGTGTGTACGTCTATGAGTCATGTTCACCGATCCAACCCTTTGTGGAAACAGAGCCCTAAGTAACCGGTGGTGGTGTGCTGCTATCATTATTGCGTAAGTGTAACCCTTGCCAATAGTTTGACTAAAGAAAATTTGGCTTATCATGTAGATGCAGAGTGCAGGGAAATCGGATAGATTAAATTATACACAATGGAATGAGCAGACGCTCGAGAACATGATGTAATTTAGGTAACAGCAAGACAAAGAATATAATTCATTAGCGAAAAGCTAAATTGCAAATGAATAAATCTCAAATGAGTTATCATAGCCTTCCACTGCTCGTTTAAACTCCCATCCAGGCTCTTTGTGCACACTGAAATGTCAGCAAATATTGAAATGAGAACAGTCATTTAATAGTCATTTTACCCCCCCCCCCCCCCCCCCCACAAACACACCCACCCTGCTCCCTAACTACCACCACCCCCATTCCTATATGAAGGAGGCCATGGACAGGATTTTCCCCGTAGGCTTTTGTAGAGAGTTGAGTGATACTGAATTTGAAATGACAAACCTTTCTGGCTCCAACGAGCAATGTGAGTTTCTTCGAGGCAGCTTTAACAGTGAAGCAGACACCGTAGTTCCCAATGGGGGTCCAACTTTGATGTGTGGAGACTCAGATGGAGTTTGGCCTCGATTGGAAAAAATGGGCAAAGCTTTTAAATTTCACCTCAACACTTAACTGTATTTTACCTTAAGGTTTCTTCTTCATGCTATCCATATAAATGCCGCCTACTTCATGTGGAATCACAAATCTTCACATCTTGCCTTTCACTTCTTGGACATTCCAACAGCAACCTGGCTTCTTGGTTTCCTCTGGCTGATCCCACTGATGGCCATTAATGAATTTCTTAAACTTCATGAAATTAGGTGAGGGTAAAATCTACTACTTATTTTGTAAAGGTTATAAGTTTCTATGGTCAAAGGAAACTGGAAATAGAAAAAACTATTTTCCTAACTGCTCTATATGAAACCGGAAAATGCATTAAGGTGACAAATTCATTCCTCAGCAGTCAGTGCTGTATATATTCAACATGTGCACATTTACGTTTACAGGTCTTATGGATGTGATCTTTGAGCTAATCTAGAATCTAAGAAACCAACTAGTCTAGCACAATTCTCCCAAACCTCCCTTAAGGCCAAGTGGCTGGGATTTCCTAACAAAATACAGGCCCTGACTTTAATCCAAGCCATTTCACCTGACTTTTCCACAGTTCATAGACTCAGAATCTACGGCACAGGGGCAGGCCTGTAGTGATATTCAGATATCAATATACATGATCAATGTACGTAAATATATATTTTTTAACAAACAATTTTTCATGAGGTATTTTTGGCATAACAAACAACCACAGTACAAAACACTATTAAGTACAAAGAACAGTAATTAAACAACAGCCGCCGACATCCTGCCATCCAAGGCCCGCCTATTTAACCCCCTACTCTATACTACCCTAGCCCCCCCCTCCCCCGCTGACGATTAATTCCCCACGAAGAAGTCAATGAATGGTTGCCACCTCCGGACGAACCCTGACACCGACCCTCTCAAGGCGAACTTGATCTTTTCCAGGCCGCGAAAGCTCGCCTTGTAGGTCAACCAGGCCTCTGACTCTGGAGGCCTAGACTCCCTCCAAGCCAGTCGTATCCGTCACCGGGCTACCAAGGAGGCAAAGGCCAGAACATCTGCCTCACCCTCCTCCTGGACACCCGGGTCCTCCAACACCCCGAAGATCGCTACCCCTGGACTCGTTTCCACCCTTGTCTTCAGTACGCTGGACATGATGTCCGCGAACCCCTGGCATGCCCATAACATATGGACATGGTTCGCTGGTTCACCCACACATTTGACACACTTGTCTTCCACCCCAAAAAATCGACTCATTCAGGACGCTGTCATGTGCACCACCTTAAACTGGATCAAGCAGAGGCTTGCGCATGTAGCGGTCGCGTTGACCCTGCTCAGCGCCTCCGCCTATAGGCCGTCCTCCATCTCACCCCCGAGTTCCTCCTCCCACTTACGCTTCGGCTACTCTGTTTGAATCTTCTCCGCCCCCATTAATTCTTTGTAGATGTCCGAGATGTTCCCCTTCCCCACCCATCCCCTGGACACTACCTTATCTTAAATCCCTCTTCGTGGCAGATGTGGGAAGGATGGTGCCTGCCTGCATAGAAAGTCACGCACCTGTAGATATCTGAAATCATCCCTGCTGTCAGCCCGAACTTCTCCTCCAGCGCCCTTAAAGTAGGAAAGCTCCCTTCCAGAAACAGGTCCCCCATCTTCTCAATCCCCGCTCTTTGCCATACTCGAAATCCCCCATCTAGGCTCCCCAGAGTGAACCGATGATTGCTGCATATTGGGGACCAAACCGACGCCCTCACTGCACCGACAAATCTCCTCCATTGACCCCAGATCCTCAGGGCCGCCACCACCACGGGACTGGTGGAATATCTCACCAGCGGGAACGGCAATGGTGCCATTATCAGCGCCCCCAAACTGGTGCCCCTGCATGAGGCGCCTCCATCCGCTCCCACGCCGTCCCCACCACCCACTTCCTTATCATCACAATATTGGCCGCCCAGTAATAATTACTAAAGTTTGGCAGGGCAAGCCCCCCTCCCCCCGATTCCTCTCCAGCAGCACCTTCTTCACCCATGGGGACTTACCCCCCCCCCCCCCCCCAACAAAGCCCAAAATGCTTTTGTTGATCCTCTTAAAAAAAGACCGCGGTATGAAAATCGGGAAAACAAATAAAAATCTCGGCAATATCGTCACCTTAACCATCTGCACCCTCCCCGCCAGTGATTACGGGAATGCATCCCATCTCCGAAACTCGCCCCTCAACCAGCCGGGACAAGTTCAACTTGTGCAACCGGGCCCAGTCGCGCACCATTTATATACCCAGATATCTAAAGTTGTCCCTCACTAACCTGAACGGTAGCTTCCCCCAGCTGACCCTCCTGGCCTCTTGCCTGGACTACATACATCTCACTCTTCGCCATATTCAGTTTGTATCCCGAAAACCGACCAAACTCCCCCAGAATCATCATACTCAATGTGTGTAAATATGTACACTCATTTCAACACTAGAGGTTCACAGTCAGATACTATAAAAACTGATTTCCTACCATTTCTAAGTCAGGTGATGATCAGATAATGATGTGATTCAGAACAGTGAACAAGCAAGACATAGAATAGCCAGAGTCAGAGAAGTTAGAACTAGTTTGTTATAATAGTGTATAGTTATATAGTTATCTGTTTAGTATTGAGTATGAGACCTCACACTATTATTTTATCACTCATTAAATAGTTCATCTTTCAACAAGAAGACTATTGGTTATTTTATCATAACATAGAATTTACAGTCAGAAGGAGGCCATTCGGCCCATCGAGTCTGCACTGGCTCTTGGAAAGAGCACCCTACCCAAGGTGCACACCTCCACCCTATTCCCATAAACCAGTAACTCCACCCAACATTAAGGGCAATTGTAGACACTAAAGGCAATTTAGCATCATCCTGGTGGATTCAAGAGTAATATATATATTTTAGATAAGTCATTATTTAAAATATATCAACCAAAAAGCCCATCTAAGCTAACTCCATTTGCCTGCTTTTGGCTCATATCCCGCTAAACCTTCCCTATCCATGTGTCTGTCCAAATGCCTTTTAAATGTTGTCAATGTCCCTGTCTCGACCACTTCCTTCAGCAGCTCATTCCACATCCGTACCACCCTCTGTGTAAAAACGTTGCTCCTCAGGTTCCCATTCATTCTTTCCCCTCTTAACTTAAACCGAGGCCCTCTAGCTCTCAATTCTCCAACCCTGGGAAAAAGACTGAGTGCATTCACCTTATCCATGCCTCTCAAGATCCAACACCTCTACAAGGAAAATTAGGAGAAAAGTTAAGAGGAAATATAACTTAGGAGAGGTTACTGATTGAGGTGTTAAGATTCAAAACAGAGGTATAAAAGCCAACATAACTGTACTTGACCTGAATGCTCGTAGTATTCTGAATAAGGTAAATGAGTTGATGGCGCAAATCATCAAACTATTCGGAAGGACAGAGTGGATGGTAAGGGAGGTGGTGTAGCTCTGTTATTTAAGGATGACATCCGGGCAATAGTAAGGGATGACATTGGTGCTATGGAGGATAAGGTTGAATCCATTTGGGTGGAAATCAGGAATAGTAAGGCAAGAAAGTCACTGATAGGAGTAGTCTATAAGCCACCAAATAGTAACATTATGGTGGGGCAGGCAATAAACAAAGAAATAACTGATGCATGTAGAAATGGTACAGCAGTTATCATGGGGGATTTTAATCTTCGGTAGTAGGGAAGATGCTGGAATCTGTCATCAAAGAAGAAATGGGCAGCACGGTAGCATAGTGGTTAGCATCAATGCTTCACAGCTCCAGGGTCCCAGGTTCGGTTCCCGGCTGGGTCACTGTCTGTGCGGAGTCTGCACGTCCTCCCCGTGTGTGCGTGGGTTTCCTCCGGGTGCTCCGGTTTCCTCCCACAGTCCAAAGATGTGCGGGTTAGGTGGATTGGCCATGCTAAATTGCCCGTAGTGTCCTAAAAAGTAAGGTTAAGGGGGAGTTGTTGGGTTACGGGTATAGGGTGGATACGTGAGTTTGAGTAGGGTGATCATTGCTCGGCACAACATCGAGGGCCGAAGGGCCTGTTCTGTGCTGTACTGTTCTAAATTCTAAATAGCGAGGCATCAGGATGGAAATTGTTCCATTGGGCAGACGCAGCATGGGTTCATAAAGGGAAGGTCGTGCCTAACTAATTTAGTGGGATTTTTGGAGGACATTACCAGAGCGGTAGATAATGGGGAGCCAATCTGGATTTCCAGAAAGCCTTTGACAAGGTACCACACAAAAGGTTTACCTTAAGGGTAAAGTAGTAGCATGGATAGAGGATTGGTTAATTAATAGAAAGCAAAGAGTGGGGATTAATGGGTGTTTCTCTGGTTGGCAATCAGTAGCTAGTGGTGTCCCTCAGGGATCAGTGTTGGGCCCACAATTGTTCACAATTTACATAGATGATTTGGAGTTGGGGACCAAGGGCAATGTGTCCAAGTTTGCAGACAACACTAAGATGAGTGGTAAAGCAAAAAGTGCAGAGGATACCGGACGTCTGCAGAGGGATTTGGATAGGTTAAGTGAATGGGATAGGGTTTCCAGATGCAATACAGTGTTGACAAATGTGAGGTTATCCATTTTGGTAGGAATAACAGCAAAAGGGATTATTATTTAAATGATAAAATATTAAAGCATGCTGCTGTGCAGAGAGACCTGGGTGTGCTCGTGCATGAGTCGCAAAAAGTTGGTTTACAGGTGCAACAGGTGATTAAGAAAGCGAATGGAATTTTGTCCTTCATTGCTAGAGGGATGGAGTTTAAGACTAGAGAGGTTATGCTGCAATTGTATAAGGTGTTAGTGAGGCCACACCTGGAATATTGTGTTCAGTTTTGGTCTCCTTACCTGAGAAAGGACCTACTGGCGCTGGAGGGTGTGCAGAGGAGATTCACAAGGTTAATCCCAGAGCTGAAGTGGTTATGTTAAGAGGAGAGGTTGAGAAGACTGGGATTGTACTCTTTCGAATTTAGAAGGATGGGGGAGGGGGGGGGGGGGGGGGGTCTTATAGAAACATATAAAATTATGAAGGGAATAGATAGGGTAGATGTGGGCAGGTTGTTTCCACTGGCGGGTGAAAGCAGAACTAGGGGGCATAGCCTCAAAATAAGGGGAAGTAGATTTAGGACTGAGCTGAGGAGGAACGTCTTCACCCAAAGGGTTGTGAATCTATGGAATTCCTTGCCCAGTGAAGCAGTTGAGGCTCCTTCATTAAATGGTTTAAGATAAAGATAGATAGTTTTTTGAAGAATAAAGGGATTAAGGGTTATGGTGTTCGGGCTGGAAAGTGGAGCTGAGTCCACAAAAGATCAGCCATGATTTCATTGAATGGCGGAGCAGGCTCGAGGGGCCATATGGCCTACTCCTGCTCCTAGTTCTTATGTTCTTATAAGATTCCTCAGTCTCCCCAAAACAGCCAACGGAATCCTGCTCCCTTCTTCACAAGATAAATGCAAATGACAGGGGGATCCTTGTTCAGTCAATTCACTTTGACTGAAAATTGACAGTGTTAAAATATCCAGCAACTGCAGGTCACTTATATTTATAATATCCCTAGTGTGCTCCAAAAATAAAAAATAGCTCTCTACTATAACCTTCTGAGGGCTATACAAGGGGAGTTTAAATTTCACTGCCACCATTCTCTACATTTACACATCTTATTAGAATAGAATACCTACAGTACAGAAGGAGGCCATTCATCCCATCATGTCTGCACAAATCCTTTGAAAGAGCACGCACCCTAGGTCCAATCCCCCACACTATCCCTGTAACCCCACCTAGAGGTAATTTAGCGTAGCCAATCGCCTAACCCGCTGTAATAAATCCACGGAGGCAGAAGTTCCTTCACCAGAATTCCTTTTATTGACAAAACCAACAGCAGTACAAGCTTGTGCATTCCACTTGCTGTTACACTGGGAGTGCCGAGGATCTGACACTCCCTGTTTTACACAGCGAAGAGGTTCCCTCATTGGGCCACTAATCAGAGAACTCGTATTCCAATTGGCCAATCTCAAAGGCCTGGGGCATGATTCTCCGCTCCCCACGCCGCGTGGGAGAATCACGGGAGGGCCCCCTGACAAATTTCACGACCTCCTCGCACCCCCCGCAATTCTCCCCCCCCCCCCCTCCCCCGGCTCGGAAGAATCGGCGCTCGCCGTTTTTCACGGCGACCACCGATTCTCCGACCCAGGTGGGCCGAGCGGCCTGCCGTTCACGACCGTTTCAGGACGGCGGCAACCATACCTGGTCGCTGCCGTCGTGAAACGGGTGTGGAGGTGCCCGTTTGGGGCTTGTAGGGGGCCTGGTGGGGAATCAGCACCGCGACTGTGCTCGGGAGGGGACAGGTCCGCGATCGGT